>NC_136493.1:150926991-151424491 GCF_053919585.1 Euprymna scolopes | reverse complement strand
TATTCATAAAATTTTTGTGTCCATGCATTTTAATAACAAACAAGCGATTTTTATTTAAACGTCAAATGTTGTTTAATAAATGATATCATTATGATATCAACTCTGTTTAATGCCTCCCCTTAATAAATTACATCATCACAAAGGTTTTTATTTGAACGTTTGGCTGCTTTGCAACCTAATTTATTGGAAATGAAGAAGTTTAAAGCAGTTCATTTATCTTGGTTTTTCCCACGTCTACTCTGAGACCCTTTGCTTCAGATTGAACCGAAGGGTTTCAGAATAAACATGGGCAAAACCAAGATACCATGCAGCCAGCATGATGCTCATAAAATAAATTACCAAATGTAAGTATCCTTGTGGTGTATGTAACAATTCCATCCACTGCTCTTCCTGCAAGACCTAGATACAAAAAGCATGCTCCGGTATCGAGATATGGCTGAAAATCAGAACTTCACTTGCAGGATGTGTTTGAGATCGCTCTCCATTGCCACTATTCAGGATATTGAGCAGGTAGAGTTGCAGGGAGAGAACCTTAAAGTAGTTGAAACTTTTTACTATCTTACTGATGTGTCTGGTGAGAGGTGGCTGTTGTGCTGCTACAACTGCCAGAATCCATTCTGTATGGAAGAAATTTAGAAAGCTTCTTTCAATTTTCATTTACAGAAGCATTTCCTTACACAGTAGAGGCTATGCTTATAACACCTGTGTCAGAAGCATTGTACTGTGCGCCAGTGATACTTGGCCTGTTATAAACTAACTCACGGCCAAGAAGAATCATTAACTGTGATGTCACTGGAGTCTGTTCAAAAGATTGAGCTGAGAAGAGATGAAGTGATGACATCAAGCAGGACTTGAAACATCAAAGCTTAACAAAAGCATTAGAAGTGGATCAAATCCAGTTGAGAGAAGCCATTTAACCAAGTAAACAACCGAAATATTCAAACCTCAAACTCTGGGAACAAATGACAAATGTGGAGGAGTAGTAGTAGTAGTAGTAGTAGTAGTAGTAGTAGTAGTAGTAGTAGTATTTAAAAAAGTTTCTATTTTAATAAATTACAGAGTTTTTCAAACAAAATTGAATGCTTTAATTTTAATAAATTGCATAAAAATGTATTAAAAATAGTGTTTCTATTGCTGCAATTAAATAGCATGAGGATATAAGTACATTTTTGAATTAGCATAAAAGCTACTTATTTTCTCATCAGAATGTGTCAAAAAAAATGAAGTAGGGCACTGAACTGAAATTGTAATTATTGTGCTTCATGGATAATATCGATCCTGATTTTTTTTTTTTTTTTTCAAACATGTCTGCTTATGATTAGAACATTTATTCTAATTGAATTTTGTATGAATAAAAAAAAAAGAAAAAACAAAGCATTCTTCATTGGTGTTTGCATTTATTCATATTTATATAAAATCAAGCAGAAGTTTTTAAGAAGGGAAACAGTGTATAGAAAAAAAAAAGGAAACGTTTTATTATCAAAATAGATTTGCTTTCTCAATTTCTCTAAATACTTGAAATGGATTTGTCCACCATTTTTTTTTTAAACTTAACTTTCCTGTGATAGGACACACACATGCATGTATGTATATGTGTGTGTGTTTGTGTGTGTGTGTATGTATATATATATATATATATATATATATATATATATATATATACACACACACACACATATACTAGCAGGGTGCTGGATATTACTTGGTCGTAAAATACACTTAAATATATTTTGATTAATGCCGCTTTCATATTTATTATATTGGACCCACTATATAGTAATAATTTAAAAAAAAAAAGAAAAAAAAAGACTCTTGTGCCACCAGCGACAACCAAAACGTTTAGCTTAAGATTTACTTTTTCCTTAGACATTAATGCCTGAGCTATGAGACATGTTTGCTGCAAAGCTAAAAATTAAAAAAGAACCAATACCTATTACATTACACATGCATATTCATAATACCGTCGTTCGACCTTCACCTGGCAAATTCCATTTTTGTAATTCTCACTTTTGCTCCGATTTCCCCCGGCTAAAACCCAAATATAAAGTTTCACATGTGTTCGAATATCCTATATATTAAGTTTCATGTCTGTACACCAAAAACTGACAGGAGTTTGGTAGGCAAAATTTTTTAAATATATATATGCATACATAATATATATAGAAAGAGATAACCTTTTTACACAAATATTACACAAGTATAAATCATGTAGAATATTTGCATGAATCTAATTAAATGTAATACTTAACTAAAGATGATCATCCCGTAAGAAAACTGAAAAAAACTAATAGGAAATTAATTAAAATGAATGTTTTAAATAATATGCAAATTAACTAGATCTTTTCGTTTTTTTTTGTTTTTTTGTATTACATTTTCACCCCAAACAAGGCACATTGCCACTTTGATGTAGGGGGCTACTATCAGGAACATAAGCTACAGGAGGACTATGTAGGGAGTTGGGCTGCAAGATGTCGGTTCATATTAGACTTTAACTTCTGCATGTCAGTACAGTTGGGGAAGCAGGGACCTGGAAGGGAATTCCAAAGTCTACCAGTTCTGGCAAAGAAACTACTAGAGTAGAAAGCTCTCTTACATCTAGGGATCTCTACTGTTTAGAGGTGGGATTTAGCTGCTGGTCGGGTTTGTCGGGGATATTTACGTTGAGGGGATACAAGTGCTTGCAGTTTGTCGGAGCATTCACCATTAAAATACTTGTAGAACAGGCAGAGGGATGCAACATTTCGTCAATGGGGCAGAGGCTGCAGCTTAGATGACAGTCCAGAACCTATCAGATTCACGACTCTCTTCTGAACATTGTGTAGGAGCGAGAGACTAGTAGCAGATGCACCAGCCCAAATATGACAACAATACTCCATACATGGGTGAATGGTGGCCTTATAGAGATATAGGATACTTTTGGGCGTTAATAGCTTTCTAGCACGGTAGAGAGAGCCTACCTTTTTCGCAGCAGCCCTAGCAATGCTCTAAATGTAATTGTTCAAACTCATGTTTCCTGTGAACGTTAGGCCAAGAAGTTTAAAAGTACTTTCAGATAATGAGTCTTTGGCCATAGCTATTGGTGGTAGAGAAGGTTTCTTGTAATTATTGAAGGAAACAAGTTTAGTCTTGGCAGCATTGAATGTGACCATCCATTTTTGTCCCCATTCCACTACAGATTGGAGGTCATCCTCTAGTGTTTCTGCCATTTCCTCAGATATGTGTTCATTTGTTTTCCTGTCGTGCCTGTTATAGAGCGTGGTGTCATCAGCATATATACCCATCTCGGAGACAATTTTGTTAGGAAGGTCATTTATGAATATTAGGAATAATAAAGATCCAAGGATAGACCCCTGAGGCACTCCCACATTTATATCATATTGTTTAGATGTACAATTGTCAAGGACAACCTGGATTTTTCTCTTCTCTAAGAAGGATTTAATTATGTTAAGTATTCGTCCAGTAATACCGTATGATCTGATTTTCTTGAGAAGACCTTCATGTCATACCCTGTCAAAAGCCGCTCTACCCTCCCCTGCTTTAATCCCACGATCCATATATAACAAAGTTGTATTTTCTTTTTACATAAAGGGTTTTCATATGAATATCAATACGCAAAAAAAAAAAAAAAAAAAATTATATTCTTTATTATAGAGTGAAGAATCTTTCTTTTTTTCCAAATATTTTTTTGTTGAACATGAATCCATTTGAATGTTTTGATATGCCTGACCATATTTGATTTAAAAATGCCATCACCTGTAGCTTGTCACATTATTAAACTGTTTATTTTGGGTGCTGCTGTCACTTGTTTCCATGTTGAACTTTTGTTATTTCAGATCCGTACTGATTTGATATTACATTGGCTGAAACATGAAAAATAATGCCTGGGAGGAAATAAAATACAAATTATCAATCTTCATCTAAAAAGTTCTAAAAGATATTTTTCATTCTCACGTTGCAAAAAATACTAAAACAACAACAAAAAACGTAATATAAAAAGAAAATATCTTCTGTAAAATATTACTAGTTCCACTGCAGGTAAAAATACTAAGTTAAGATTGTTTTGCAAATTTTAAAGGTTTAATTTATCAGACTACTATTCTCATCTTGTTTGTTTTGAAAAGATGAACCTGAAAAACGTTGGAGTATACAATGGCCAAAATGCATAAATAATAACTAAGATGAGAATAGTAGTTTGAATACTGTTAATAAATTTATAAAAATAAAAAAACAAGCAGGAAATACTGTACTTTACACAAATTCAGTGAACGCAAATTATTTGTGAAATCTTAACATTTCTCAGTCGAAGCTTAATATCTGTGAAATTGTGATTTTTATTTGAGTTGCATTTTTTTTCTTTTTCTCTTATTTGTTTGCAGTGGAAATTATTAAAATTTAAAAAGTAGAAAAAATATTTTGTTCATTTTCCAAATCTTTTCAGGTTCCTGTATTTATTCATTTGTTTTAATTTTAATGTCTGTTTTTTTGTTTTTTTTCATTTTCTTAGGTTTCAATGCTTTTGGAGATGTCCTCCAACCACAAATGAAAACTCCACAGAAGAAAGAACCTGTTAAATTAATCCAAGGAGATCTGGATCTAAGTCTTGCTCAGATGGCCGCTAACCTGAATATCAATGGACCTGCCAGCCAAGTGAAAAAGTATTTTTTGTTTTTTCTATCATTCACAACTAGCAATACATGTGAAAATTGAAATGTCTTAAAATATCTCAATAATGACAGACATAGAATCTTTTTAAATTTTTCAAATCCAATTAAAATTGAGGAAGTTTATGACTATTTTAGCGCCTCACATGTTTGAATATTTTTCCCTCTTTAAGACCATATGTATTTTGTCGCATTTTTTACATTACTTTTTCAATAAAAATGTTATATCTTTGTTAAAACATGAGATTAAGCAATGACATTTGCCATATAAGTGTATTTTTGTGCTAGGAATTAGAATATGCTACTGAAAATCTCCAGAAATTCATGGTTTCCAAATGATCTGCAGTAAATGCACATATGCTGCAATTCTTAAAAAATGCCATGTATCCATTAGAAAAGAAAAAAAGTGAAAGAACTCAAAGCTGAATTGTAATGCATTTTATGTACAAAAAACTGAAATCTAAATCTAGGATTGTTTAAAAATGAATATATTGCAATATTTCTATGGTATTATTGTAGATTAATAACGTCTATTACACCCACCCCCACCCCCCAACGACCACCTCTGTAAAATATGTGATTCTACCTTAGTAGACAATTACGTGTGAACACCTTGAAAAACTTTAATGAAAGATAAACAAAAATTATTTTAGAATTTCATGTGAAATGATTCTCCATTTTGGGCCAATTTACACATTTTAGGGCAGTTAACTAATTTTTTTTATAGGAGATAAATCCTGGGCATTTTGTTTTTCTAAAGTTTGCTAAAGCTAAAAATAAAATATTTCAATATATCATGAGTCAAATTTGATTTCAGGGTAAAAAATTTTAACTTTTTCCATTGACTACTTCTTTATGTTAATTGGAAATGACTAGTGTTTTTTGCCACTGTCTGTTATGTTGTTTTTTGTTAAATTGGTTCATTAGTTTTTCACAAATTTTTGCATGAAGTTATAATTATGAGTGCAGAAAAACTGACAGTCGATGTTTTAAAGGAAAATTTTGTTAATCCCACACATTCTAATTGTTTATTTACTGTTAATACATACTTCAATATAAATTGTCTGCATAGTTAATATCAACCCTTTGGATTGAACTGCATGGAGAGCAAGTGTGAGATGTTGCCCATTTTAGCATTTCGGACACTCATAGCATCTTCGATACCAAAACAAGTTAATGAGTCATGATTGCATTTTTACAAAAAAATTGAAACATTTGATTATGATTTACTGTAATGCTTAACCGGCTACTATTTTTATTTATTTATTTTTTTTACAAAGGAGTCAATGGAGGCCACTCGGGGATAAGAGTTATTGAGTGTACAGTAGTCAATGGGACAATATGATAGTCATCATTTGTAGTGGAAATTTGGTAAATTGGATTACTTAAGGAGACAGCTCATCAAGAACTTGTTTACGTTGGACCATATTGTAGTCAGCTAGAAAGCAGGGAAATGGAAGAATGTTCAATAGGCGTGCAGTTCTAAGAAAAAATACCATAATCCTTAACCAACATCTTATTAAACACTGCATTTGTCATTGTTTTTCTCGAGAATAAAATTTCCCTTTATACTTCTATCTATACTAGTAATGTTTAATAAGATGTCTTTTTTTTTCTTTTTTCAACTGTTCTACTTTAGAATGAAAAGTTTTTCTTTTATAGGAATTATCTCATACTTATGTAGAAGTTAAGGTGAGAATTAAAGCTACATGTTTGTGCAAATTTTGAGAATTTAAACTGAAAAATCTTTTCTAAACCTATAACTAACTTCAGTCATGTAAACTGTATTTTCTATTTTCGCTACAACAGTTAATATTTTTTTCTTTATATTGATTGCTTTCAAGCATTTGGAATTTGGCTGCCTTGCATTTATTGAAGCCATCAAGGCTATCTCAGTATTATGAACGATACTTATGTCGGTATCCCTGCTAGTTATAAAGCAAAATAGTTTTTAGTATAATTTAATATATAAAGCCAGTCTCTTTATTGGTTACTTTCTTCCTACAAAGTCGATATATTATTTTGGTTTCTCAGTTTTTTCTTGTGAAGAAAAAAATAGTCGAAGTATGTTAAGAATAAAAAAAATAGTCGAAGTATGTTAAGAATAAAAAAAATAGTCGAAGTATGTTAAGAATAAAAAAAATAGTCGAAGTATGTTAAGAATAAAAAAAATAGTCAAAGTATGTTAAGAATAAAAAAAATAGTCGAAGTATGTTAAGAATAAAAAAAATAGTTGAAGTATGTTAAGAATAAAAAAAATAGTCGAAGTATGTTAAGAATAAAAAAAATAGTTGAAGTATGTTAAGAATAAAAAAAATAGTCGAAGTATGTTAAGAATAAAAAAAATAGTTGAAGTATGTTAAGAATAAAAAAAATAGTTGAAGTATGTTAAGAATAAAAAAAATAGTCGAAGTATGTTAAGAATAAAAAAAATAGTTGAAGTATGTTAAGAATAAAAAAAATAGTCGAAGTATGTTAAGAATAAAAAAAATAGTCGAAGTATGTTAAGAATAAAAAAAATAGTCGAAGTATGTTAAGAATAAAAAAAATAGTCGAAGTATGTTAAGAATAAAAAAAATAGTTGAAGTATGTTAAGAATAAAAAAAATAGTCGAAGTATGTTAAGAATAAAAAAAATAGTCGAAGTATGTTAAGAATAAAAAAAATAGTCGAAGTATGTTAAGAATAAAAAAAATAGTCGAAGTATGTTAATAATAAAAAAAATAGTTGAAGTATGTTAAGAATAAAAAAAATAGTCAAAGTATGTTAAGAATAAAAAAAATAGTCGAAGTATGTTAAGAATAAAAAAAATAGTTGAAGTATGTTAAGAATAAAAAAAATAGTTGAAGTATGTTAAGAATAAAAAAAATAGTCGAAGTATGTTAAGAATAAAAAAAATAGTTGAAGTATGTTAAGAATAAAAAAAATAGTTGAAGTATGTTAAGAATAAAAAAAATAGTTGAAGTATGTTAAGAATAAAAAAAATAGTCGAAGTATGTTAAGAATAAAAAAAATAGTCGAAGTATGTTAAGAATAAAAAAAATAGTTGAAGTATGTTAAGAATAAAAAAAATAGTTGAAGTATGTTAAGAATAAAAAAAATAGTCGAAGTATGTTAAGAATAAAAAAAATAGTCGAAGTATGTTAAGAATAAAAAAAATAGTTGAAGTATGTTAAGAATAAAAAAAATAGTTGAAGTATGTTAAGAATAAAAAAAATAGTCGAAGTATGTTAAGAATAAAAAAAATAGTCGAAGTATGTTAAGAATAAAAAAAATAGTTGAAGTATGTTAAGAATAAAAAAAATAGTCGAAGTATGTTAAGAATAAAAAAAATAGTCGAAGTATGTTAAGAATAAAAAAAATAGTTGAAGTATGTTAAGAATAAAAAAAATAGTCGAAGTATGTTAAGAATAAAAAAAATAGTCGAAGTATGTTAAGAATAAAAAAAATAGTTGAAGTATGTTAAGAATAAAAAAAATAGTTGAAGTATGTTAAGAATAAAAAAAATAGTCGAAGTATGTTAAGAATAAAAAAAATAGTCGAAGTATGTTAAGAATAAAAAAAATAGTCGAAGTATGTTAAGAATAAAAAAAATAGTTGAAGTATGTTAAGAATAAAAAAAATAGTCGAAGTATGTTAAGAATAAAAAAAATAGTTGAAGTATGTTAAGAATAAAAAAAATAGTCGAAGTATGTTAAGAATAAAAAAAATAGTTGAAGTATGTTAAGAATAAAAAAAATAGTTGAAGTATGTTAAGAATAAAAAAAATAGTCGAAGTATGTTAAGAATAAAAAAAATAGTCGAAGTATGTTAAGAATAAAAAAAATAGTTGAAGTATGTTAAGAATAAAAAAAATAGTTGAAGTATGTTAAGAATAAAAAAAATAGTCGAAGTATGTTAAGAATAAAAAAAATAGTTGAAGTATGTTAAGAATAAAAAAAATAGTTGAAGTATGTTAAGAATAAAAAAAATAGTTGAAGTATGTTAAGAATAAAAAAAATAGTCGAAGTATGTTAAGAATAAAAAAAATAGTCGAAGTATGTTAAGAATAAAAAAAATAGTTGAAGTATGTTAAGAATAAAAAAAATAGTTGAAGTATGTTAAGAATAAAAAAAATAGTCGAAGTATGTTAAGAATAAAAAAAATAGTCGAAGTATGTTAAGAATAAAAAAAATAGTTGAAGTATGTTAAGAATAAAAAAAATAGTTGAAGTATGTTAAGAATAAAAAAAATAGTCGAAGTATGTTAAGAATAAAAAAAATAGTTGAAGTATGTTAAGAATAAAAAAAATAGTCGAAGTATGTTAAGAATAAAAAAAATAGTCGAAGTATGTTAAGAATAAAAAAAATAGTTGAAGTATGTTAAGAATAAAAAAAATAGTCGAAGTATGTTAAGAATAAAAAAAATAGTTGAAGTATGTTAAGAATAAAAAAAATAGTTGAAGTATGTTAAGAATAAAAAAAATAGTCGAAGTATGTTAAGAATAAAAAAAATAGTTGAAGTATGTTAAGAATAAAAAAAATAGTTGAAGTATGTTAAGAATAAAAAAAATAGTCGAAGTATGTTAAGAATAAAAAAAATAGTCGAAGTATGTTAAGAATAAAAAAAATAGTTGAAGTATGTTAAGAATAAAAAAAATAGTCGAAGTATGTTAAGAATAAAAAAAATAGTTGAAGTATGTTAAGAATAAAAAAAATAGTTGAAGTATGTTAAGAATAAAAAAAATAGTCGAAGTATGTTAAGAATAAAAAAAATAGTTGAAGTATGTTAAGAATAAAAAAAATAGTTGAAGTATGTTAAGAATAAAAAAAATAGTCGAAGTATGTTAAGAATAAAAAAAATAGTCGAAGTATGTTAAGAATAAAAAAAATAGTTGAAGTATGTTAAGAATAAAAAAAATAGTTGAAGTATGTTAAGAATAAAAAAAATAGTCGAAGTATGTTAAGAATAAAAAAAATAGTTGAAGTATGTTAAGAATAAAAAAAATAGTTGAAGTATGTTAAGAATAAAAAAAATAGTCGAAGTATGTTAAGAATAAAAAAAATAGTTGAAGTATGTTAAGAATAAAAAAAATAGTTGAAGTATGTTAAGAATAAAAAAAATAGTCGAAGTATGTTAAGAATAAAAAAAATAGTCGAAGTATGTTAAGAATAAAAAAAATAGTCGAAGTATGTTAAGAATAAAAAAAATAGTCGAAGTATGTTAAGAATAAAAAAAATAGTCGAAGTATGTTAAGAATAAAAAAAATAGTTGAAGTATGTTAAGAATAAAAAAAATAGTCGAAGTATGTTAAGAATAAAAAAATAGTCGAAGTATGTTAAGAATAAAAAAAATAGTTGAAGTATGTTAAGAATAAAAAAAATAGTCGAAGTATGTTAAGAATAAAAAAAATAGTCGAAGTATGTTAAGAATAAAAAAAATAGTCGAAGTATGTTAAGAATAAAAAAAATAGTTGAAGTATGTTAAGAATAAAAAAAATAGTTGAAGTATGTTAAGAATAAAAAAAATAGTCGAAGTATGTTAAGAATAAAAAAAATAGTCGAAGTATGTTAAGAATAAAAAAAATAGTCGAAGTATGTTAAGAATAAAAAAAATAGTTGAAGTATGTTAAGAATAAAAAAAATAGTTGAAGTATGTTAAGAATAAAAAAAATAGTCGAAGTATGTTAAGAATAAAAAAAATAGTCGAAGTATGTTAAGAATAAAAAAAATAGTCGAAGTATGTTAAGAATAAAAAAAATAGTCGAAGTATGTTAAGAATAAAAAAAATAGTTGAAGTATGTTAAGAATAAAAAAAATAGTTGAAGTATGTTAAGAATAAAAAAATAGTTGAAGTATGTTAAGAATAAAAAAAATAGTCGAAGTATGTTAAGAATAAAAAAAATAGTCGAAGTATGTTAAGAATAAAAAAAATAGTCGAAGTATGTTAAGAATAAAAAAAATAGTCGAAGTATGTTAAGAATAAAAAAAATAGTTGAAGTATGTTAAGAATAAAAAAAATAGTTGAAGTATGTTAAGAATAAAAAAAATAGTTGAAGTATGTTAAGAATAAAAAAAATAGTTGAAGTATGTTAAGAATAAAAAAAATAGTCGAAGTATGTTAAGAATAAAAAAAATAGTCGAAGTATGTTAAGAATAAAAAAAATAGTTGAAGTATGTTAAGAATAAAAAAAATAGTTGAAGTATGTTAAGAATAAAAAAAATAGTCGAAGTATGTTAAGAATAAAAAAAATAGTCGAAGTATGTTAAGAATAAAAAAAATAGTCGAAGTATGTTAAGAATAAAAAAAATAGTTGAAGTATGTTAAGAATAAAAAAAATAGTCAAAGTATGTTAAGAATAAAAAAAATAGTCAAAGTATGTTAAGAATAAAAAAAATAGTCGAAGTATGTTAAGAATAAAAAAAATAGTCGAAGTATGTTAAGAATAAAATGTAGTTTGATTTAATTCCTTCCAGGAAATACTTTTCCTGATTCAGAAGGAAAAAAGGGGGGTCATAACTCTGTATTTGTCCGTTAAGAACAAAAGTTTATAAAAAAAAATAAAAATAAAACTGCAAATAAATACATTACTAGGCAATGCCGGGTAAGAACAGCTAGTTTTGATTATTTTCTATTTAATGAGAAAGTTCATTCTTGTTTAGATCTGACAAAATGATAATTTTAAAATCCGGTTTGGAAATACTTGGTTAAAGCTGTTTGTTTTTCTTTCTCCTTTTGTTAGGCTAGAATTAAATTTGTTGTTTATTAACTTTCTCCTTTTTCCTCCCCAGGACAGAGCATCAATGGCAACCAAAAGGTGAACATAAGAAGACGGGTGGTGCTAATTGGGCAGCACCAGTTTTGTCGTCTTCTACTACTTGGGTAGGTAAAAAAAACTCTTGGATGATTTATGCATACACACAGATGTTCACCATATTTGCCACAGTGAAATGTTTTGTCTGAAAACACCTCTTCATGTAACATCTAATATGTAAAAAGTTATCTTGCCAGATTTTCAAAGTCTGACCTAAATAGTGTTTTAGCCGACAAATTAAATTCTGCTTCTGACCAGCTCATTTTTATTTGTAATTGTTGTAACATGTTATTACCTACAATTTATTTCAACAATTGCGAAAAAGAACCAGTTTTAAATAATCACTTGAAAATAAAAATCAAGGAAGATAACTCGTTTTAAATGTAGTATAATAGGTGTTGTCTACCTTAGTTTAAAAACTAACATGATTTCACTGCATCCCAGTGAAAAGTACAGACATGTACAGTTAGTAAATACAATAAAGAAAACTAAGTTTTTTTTTTTAAATCAAAAACTCGTACAACTCTTCAAATTTCACACCTACCAACACAACACTCAGTGGTTTGATCCAGTTTAGTTCAACCTGTGATTAGCACTGACTTCTCTCGACAATTACAACTAAGTGTGATTGTTCGATTGGCTTTAACAAACATCTATTTGTTCTTCTTGCTGACAGACATTTAAAAAAAAACAAAAACTGACTCACAGAATTGTGGCACACGTTCTTTCTAGCAACGTTTTTGTTTTTACTTTACATAACGTGTGACAGACTTTAAACTATGTTACACTGTGCATTATGTGATGTAGTTGTTTCTGATCATTATTGTTGTTAGTCAAACTTCTGCATAGAACTTGCGAAAATCGTGCCTCAGTATTGCATGAATTATCACTAAAGCAAAAAGTTTTTTTTTTATTTATCACATTCATATTACCAGTATAACAACTCACTGTTATTTAAATTAATAATAGGAAAGCAAAGAGTCCAGCACAGCTCTTTGTTTAAAAATAGTCATGCTAATTAGACATACAGTTTTGTGTTATTCATTTGTAATTTTATTGTCCTATTTTCTTAAATATATACAACAATTGATTGAAGTGATTTAATAAAAAAAGATAAATTATGGCAACTTTTATTAAATTATTAGGATCGTTAATTTTCAGTGGATGTGATTTAAATGAAAATTGTTTTTTAAAATTACAATAGATTCAATATATTAAAGATATGTAATGTAAGTTATACATTGAAAAAATGCTTAGAGTTAGATTAATATTTTGCTTGCTTGAAAGAACAATCTTCAGAAAACTATTAAAGACCAAATCTTAAGATTATAAAACGTAAAATACTATCCCCCTCCCCCAACTTGATATATAAAAATTTACTCCTTTTTTTTTTAAATCTCAAGTTAACTGTAAAGACAATAAACCAACCAATCATATTTTTTGTAACTGAAAAACATTTCAATATTTAAAAAAAAAAAAAAAAAAAAAAAAAAAAAAACAGATGCAAGGTGTGATAAAATTTCATAGGATCCATAAAATTTTCCACAGACCTAATAAAATCTAATGCAGAAGTCACAGGACATTAAATTAAGAAGAATCACTTCTGATTACGTTAAAATCCTATATATGAAACTGAAACCCATCTTAAAAATTGAACAGAAATGTTTTTTTAAGAATCTAATTGTTCAATTATTATCGTAATCTGAAGTTGATTTTAAAAAAATTAAAATTAATGAGGAATCAGAAAGTGATGAAATCATTGATAACTGATAATACTGCAGATTATTTTCCATTAAATTTACATAGAAATTCATGCATTTTTAAGTAAAGTTTACATTTAATTAATTTTTTTTAATAAATCACTGAAGTCTAATGAACTGATTTTATTGTCAGTTGAGTGATGAAAAATATTATGAGAGTATATAAAACGATGATTTTGAAGTTTGTCTAAAAGCAATATTTGGGAGATGTGTGTATTGTGCCAAAAGGATGGAAAAAAGAGACGAAGACCTGGCAAGAGATAGGTTAGATTAGAAGTTAATTTCTAAAAGACATTCAACATATGTTCACATGTTAAACCAAATATGATAAAGAAATTCTCAGGAATATCAAAACTAGAGATGAATTTATATTAAACACATAACAATCTGACTCCCTTCCTTGTTTAAAATTAAGGAGTATTTGAAAAATAAACAATCTGAAAATATGGTATTTAAAAAATTAATCTTTCAAATAATTTCTTATATATCTGCGAAATATTTTGTCTTGAAATTTTTTTATCAATATAAATCTTTTTTTTAATCAATATAAATCTATTTTTTTATCAATATAAATCTATTTTTTTATCAATATAAATCTATTTTTTTATCAATATAAATCTATTTTTTTATCAATATAAATCTATTTTTTTATCAATATAAATCCATTTTTTTTCTTGAATTGAAAATATTTCAAGCATTACATTTACCAACTTTTCTGACCTAAAAAAAAAAGTTTTTTTTTCCTTTCCTTCTGAAAAGTGCAATCATGTTATGCAAAGTCAAAAACAACTTTACTGCACAATAAAAGCAAACTAAACACCATGACTAAATAAGATATAAAAATTTGAAGCATAAAAAACTTTTTCCAAAATTACTGCATTCGATATTAAATAACCCAAAAAGGGTTATGGCATAAAACAACCAACTAAACATTTACTAACAAAAAAGATGACTATAGAGAGCATATTTGCTAGTATATATATATATATATATATATATATATATATATATATATATATATATATATATTTACATAAGATAAAAGGAGGGTGAAAATTTTGTGAAATTTTAACAATAGCTGTTAGACATCGATTAATAAATAATCTCCAATTTTCCTATTCAAAGATTAAAACCATGATATAATGATACTAAACCTTATGTCTAAAATCCTTATTCCAATTTTGATCAAAATCCGTTACATAATTTGGATTCGAAAAAATGTCTAAAACTTGAAGGTCTTAATAAAAAATTAAAATTTAGGAAATCTTTGTTAATTAGTGTTTAATGACTATGAATCAAATTTAATGCAAATCTGAAATAACTTGAATGTTCAAATGGAAGATTGTGGCCTTCTTGTGCTTCTAAAACTCTTTAATCTGTACCAAAGAAACTGAAATTTGAGGAATATTATAAAAAAAAAAATCTAATACCTTATGTGAAAATTTCACAAAAATCAGAAGTATCTTAATTTATCCCACCCATCCCTCTTTAACTTCCTTTGAGATGAAATTAAACTAAATATAGCCCATCTTTTACATTTTTCAAAATTCATGATGATCAGTTAATTAGTGTGAATCCTGTACATACAAATATATAAACACACACACACATCAAACCTGTTTTGTCACTTTTTCAAGTTGATTCTTGATAAAGTGTTCATAACAGTTAAACAAAACATTGAGATGGACTCTTGAAGTTTTAAATCTCCCTCTTTTATTTTTATCTCATACTGTCAAATTTATTTTAGCCTTTGTCATACGTAACTTTATAAAAATACAAATCAGAATCGGTCAACCCACCTTACAACATAACATAGTAAAAGTAAGTTGACTAGTTCTGATTAATTTGAAATTTTCGAGAGAATTATTTTATAATTTTTTTGTTAAACTGATTCAAATTCTTTTAAAAGCTTCCCTCCTCATATTATTTTATTTGAAAATTTGAAAAAACAAAAACAAAACGGGTGCACAGATTTGATTTATTTATTTTATTTTTTTTTCAGAGTATGAATCAGTCACCCCAGCAGCCCGTGGGTGTGTCCCCAACAGCTCAGTCTAGTGGTGGCCCACGTATGCCTAATGCTGGTTTATCAGGCACGGACTTATTTGGAGTCCAGCCCCCAACAAATTCTCAAGGCCAACCTTCATCCCAATCACAACCAAATGATCCATTTGGTGCTTTGTGAACAATTTGAATCTTTTAGCTGAGTCAATTTGGGTGAGTACCATATAAACGCTATACTTCTATGAGGAGTATTTACTACTTCTATTGATGCTATACTTCTTCTGGGAGAAGTATTTTCATATAAAAAAGAATCTGTATTTTTTTTTTTTTTTTATTGATTTATAAAAACTTTTTAAATTCCTGATGAACCGCCCCCTTAAGTAATGACACTTTATCAAATCTCCAATACTAACGAATAATACAACACTACCCCATTGATTACTGTACACACAATAACCCTTATCCCCGAGTGGCTTCTGGGCCTTGATAAGTGGTGCCCTCCATGTTAAAAAAAAAAAAAGAGAGAGAGATAATTGTCAGCTGAGTTTTGCTAAAATTAGTGGTGAGTGATTGGTAAATTTATAGAAATGCTTGGAGTTGTGTAAGAATTAATGGCACATTTAATCGTAAAGTGGTAATATATCAGGAATCTGTACTGAATCGATTGCGTTTATGTCTTAAAAGTGTTGTTTAGATCACATTGTCATTCGGCAAAAGTCGTATTTATTCTTCCTCCTGTTATAGATCCATGTTTGGATTTTATTAATAACTGAACCCGTGTTTTGGTGTTGCCAGGGATTAACTATAAAAGAATGATTTAACTATAAAAAAATATCTCTAAAATATTTTAAGTTTTAGAGCAGGGGATACAAACAAAACTAACCCGACATTACAAACTGAAATTAAAACTTAGTATAGAGATAGTTTAAGTATTAGTTTGGGATAAAAAAGAAACAGTTTTGTTCATAATGTGTACATTGTTAAATAAAATTTGTTAACCGTCATTTATTGTTACTTTTATTTAGCCAAACACAGGAATTTTCTATCATGTTTTTTTAGGGTGCTGCTAAGATCAAAATTGATAAAACAAGCCCCTCCTCTGAAAAACAAAACTGAAAAATTTGAAATAGTACCTCCCTTCCCCATTTGTATTTAAAACAAACAAAAAATTAATGGATGAATAACAAAAATGCCACCATTCCAATTTTCCCATTCCAAAATTGAGAAAAACCATTTGGTTATCATTTTATGTTGAATTAATATCAGAAAGTGATCTGACACCTCAAAATGTAAAATATTTATTTTTGTTCATTTTTCTGCAGATAGCATCTCAGCCTCTTTGCATTTGGGGAGTGGAAGTTTCATAACAGTAAAAAAAATTAATAGTGACTGCGCATGTCTAGAATTCCTTTCAGGGGAAGTGACGTTTCCCATGTGCACGTACATGTGTGTACGTTAGCGTGTGTGTGTATGCACATGAATGTGAGTGTATATATGTGAACGTAAATATATGTACGTTTATGTGCGTGCGTACATGTGAGGAAAAAAACATGTTCGAACATACTATGTAGGAAGTTGAGCAGCAAAATGTCTGTTTACTTTACACTTGAACTTCTGCATATATATATATATATATATATATATATATATATATATATATCAAGTTGATTTTTAAGATAGCATAGATTCGACAATGCTATTCTCTTCACCCCCTCTTCCCTGTATCTCGTATTCGTTAAAACGTTACAAAACCAATTATAGAACAAGAGTGGCGTTCTCAACAGTTAATTTAAAAAATTTTGAACGTTGAACTGAATTCTAAAGCAAAGAATTTTTTTTTTTTACATGGAAGTCATCACTTATCAAGGCCCGGAGGCTACTCGGGGATAAGGGTTATTGCGTGTACAGTAATGGGACAATATTGTAGTAATCGTTAGTAATGGAGATCTGATAAAGTGTCTTACTTAAGGGGCGGTTCAACAGGAATTTGTTTATGTTGGACTTGAAGATATCCAAGTTGTAGTCAGGTGGGAAACAGGCAAACGGAAAAGAGTTCCACAGGCGTGCATTTCTAAGAAAGAAGCTTTTTTCATAGAATCTGCGTTTTGATTTAGGCACAGATAAAGAGTGGGGAAAATTACTGACAGTGGTTTCAGCTAGACGGGTGTTTTTCGTTAAAGATTGGCGAGGGGGATCAAAGATTGGAGCTCAGACGAGCACTTGCCATGGAAATAACGATAAAACAAAGACAGGCTCGCAACGTTCCTTCTGTGGGAGGGAGGTTGCAGGGAAGAGAAAAGGGCATCCCCCACTAGGCTACGAAGTCTATTTTGTACTCTGTCAAGGCAGGATAGGCTGTTTTTAGCAGCTCCTGCCCAGATATGGCAGCAGTACTCCATCCTTGGACGTACTTGGCTTTTATATAGAAAGAGAATTGCATCAGCAATGAGATATCTTCTGGAGCGGTAGAAGGATCCTACCATTTTTCCAGCAACCTTGGCAACAGATTTGATGTACATGTTCCATTTCAGATCAGAAGTAAAGGTCAATCCCAGAAGCTTGTCAAAACATGGAGCCTCCCCTAGATGAGAGCCATCCATTTCAATTGATGCCAGATAGGGATCAGAGCGTTGATGATGTAAAGCTAGAAGCTTGGTTTTAGATGCATTAAAAATAACCAGCCACCTCTTCCCCCATTGTACCACACGCTCAAGATCAGAGGAGAGAGAATCAGAGAGAACTTTGTCATTTACGGCCTTTGATGTGTTACCATAGATGGTCGTGTCGTCAGCATAGATGTCAACGAATGATTTAAGTATCTGTTTTAGGAGATCATTGATGTAGATTAGGAAGAGAGTTGGGCCCAGGATGGACCCCTGAGGGACTCCAGCATTTATATTGCAGGCCTACGATTTTCCAGCATTAATACTGTGGGCTTCTGATTTTTGCCCATCAACCACTACTCTTATGAGCCTATCAGAGAGAAATGATTTAATGATTGAGAAGACATTTCTATCTTTAATAGTTTTGCATTGTAGACGAAGCTTTTAGCAGATAAGTTGTTTAATTGTGATATGTATTCTGTTTTATTATAAGCAAATGTTAATATTATTTATATTTATTTCAGTTTTTAATTTATATGTTTTTTTTATTTGTTTTATAGCATAACTAGATTCAACAATTCTATTTATTTTTAGTTGGTGAGAGGGGAATCTATCACCATACTTTCCCTTAAACACATCAGTTGGCTTATATTAAGTACATTACTTAATATTATATTAATATTAAACAATGCATTGTGGATGCGTTATCGGCAGCTCCCGTTACTCTCGCTTCTTCTAATTTGTCCCTCAGTCTCCATTTTCAATGAGTGATTTTTCTGACAAACGGAGAAGAAAAGACTGTATTCTAGGTTGGCAGTATTTTGCGTGAACAGCCGCCAGAGATGGAAAATTTCTGTTTCTATGTCTATCCTTGTGGTCATGTCACTAGTAAGGGTGCTGGAGGTAAACGTTTTAACTGGGCTGACATTATCCGCCTGATAGTCAGTGACCCGAACCTTGGATTAACCACTAAGGAGGCTGTCATATCAGCAGGTGCAAAGTACTGGGGCTGCTGTATTGCCATTTGGTGAATGGATTCTGGACCATGCAGTAGTCTCTGGTGGGGCTCTCGATGCCATATTAGTGGGTAATTGTTACGGCTTTACCTTATCATGTTCTACAAAAAAAAATTCTTCGTTACTTTTCTCTCTTAGTTTCCCCTCTCTGTCCTGCTTTAAGCAAGTCTGACAACCTAGTCCACAAACTCCAAATTTCCAAGGTGCAAAGTACTGGGGCTGCTGTATTGCCATTTGGTAGTTTCTGGTGGGGCTTCTTGATGCCATATTAGTGGTAAATTATGGCATTACCTTATGTGCAACAGAACAAAATATATTTCTTCGTTTTTTTTTTTCTCTGTTACTTTCCCTCTTTGCCCTGCTCTAAGCAAGTCTGTCGACCTATTCCACAAATCTCAAAACTCCATCATGAAAAGTTTCCAGAAAAAAATATGCAATTAAACCCAGATCTTCAACTTCCAACGTAGACCCTACTATGTCTCCTTCTCCAACATCAAAGGTTGAAACCCAATTACAGGAGACCAAACCAGACCTATTATTTCTAAGCAAAACTGGCGTTGGACCGACTATTACCTTAGAGTTTGTAATTGAAGGATACTCTAACTTAACATCCAAATCTGACCCTCAAGATCGCCATGAGCATAGAGTATGTGCCTACATTAAAGATGGCTTTCCATGTGATAGGGACATCTCCAGAGAAGACCCTAATTTACCCTATATGTGCTTCCAGGTTGCACTTGCTTGCACCATAGCATTTATATTTGCCCTCTATTGTGCCCACAACAGTGGAGTTACTATCTTTAAGAGTATATCTGAGAAAATTGACCACATCCTGTTTGCTCATCCTTCGGCTAACATTCATGTCTGTGGAGACTTCAATGTCCATAATGTGAAATGGTTGACCCACTCAAACAAGACAGATGATGAGGGGAGATTCTGTCACACACAATTTCTCTATTGCTTATGACCTCACTGAGATTGTTCACGAACCCACTCGTGTGCCCAATACTGACGGTCAGTATGCAAGTCTCTTAGACCTTTTCCTCACAACTTGCCCTGAGCTATGTTCATCTTCCATTCTGTCTCCACTGGGATCTTCTGACCACTCTGTCGTATCAGTTAAAATTAAAACAAAATGTAATAAGTCCTCAGGCATACCTCTCCATCAATACTCTATGGCTGACTAGGTTAGCTTCCGTACATTTATGTCAGATCTACCTCTATATTCCATGTTTAAAAAAAAGATGTGTCCTCTATAGTATCAGACCTGATGGAATGGTTAATTGTAGGAATAGACTGTTTCATACCCTCGAAAAAATTTTAGCAAAAACCTAGCTGCCAACCATGGTTCTCTCCAGAATGTGCTGCTGTCATTGCACACAGAAATCACTTTTTCCATTGCTTCCAACGTAACAGATGTACTGAGACTAAAGCCACTTTCAGGGCTGCCAACAACCTCTGTAAAAAATTAATAAAGGATGCGAGAGAGTTGTATGCTCAGTTTGTCAAGTCCAAAGTAACTGAGCAACGGCTTGGTTCCCACCAGTTTTGGCAAATAGCAAACAGGATTCTGAACAGAAGCGTGTGCTCTATCCCAACTATCTTCAATGAACCTGAGGTAATCTCGTCAGCATCTGACAAAGCCAAACTCTTTGCCAAGAATTTTGCAGCTAATTCTACCCTATACAACTAAAGCTGCCAACCCCTCCTGTATCAGAAAACATGCTATGTGACATAAAAATATCTGTACGTGATGTTGCCAAGCTAATCAAAAACCTTGATTCCAGTGAAGCAACTGGCCCTGACGGCATTCCAATTATAGTGCTGAAAAAGCTTCAACCAGAACTAGCTCTCATACTTACAAAGCTGTTTAAGCATTGTTTTAAGGAGAATTGCTTCCCAACACCCTGGAAAATCTCATCAGTATGCCCTGTATGCAATTCTCTACCTTTATAAGAACCAGGTACATCCAAGGATGGAGTATTGTTGCCACATCTGGGCAGGAGTTGCTAGAAAGATTTTATCCTGCCTTGGCAGAGTTCAAAATAGACTTCATAGCCTAGTGGGGAATGTCCTTTTCTCTTCCCTGCAACCTCTTTCTCACAGAAGAGACGTTGTGAGCCTCTCTGCTTTATTGTTATTTTCATGGCAAGTGCTCGTCTGAGCTCCAATCTATAGTACATTCTCTCACCAAACATTCATGAGAAACACTCGTCTAGCTCAAAATAATTTCGCCCACTCTTTATCTGTGCCATTTGTATTTGAAATATTATAACTCCTATTTCAAATGTATTCTTTGTCTTTCATTGAATAATAAAAATCTTTTGATTTGAAATTTAACCATTTCACGTCATAATTTTTTTAATTTATTGAATGACTAAAATTTGATGTATATAAAAATTTGATGTATATAAAAATTTGATGTATATAATCTCTTGCCTGCAAAAAATATTAGCATTCTCCAGTAGAGTCACCTCAGATGATTAGCAATAAACTCGCATCTTTTCAAAGAGAAGGTAAATCCTATGATGAAAAAATTCCCTGGTTGAGTTGCAGTAAATTGTTAAGAAGCCTTATTAATTGTTATAAAGCTCTGGCTGAAAGATATTGAGGTCTTTGTGTATGTAAGGTCTGCTGTCTTGGTTTGTCTCAGTTGATTTTGATGTTTTTTTTTAAGACATTTTGTGTTTCTAAAATAAGGAATAAATTTTTTAAATATATAAACACTTTGTACATGTATATATCATTTATAATGTTATTTTAAAAACTTTTTTATTTCAGGTCCAGAAATGGAAACTGTGTTTGAAACTGACTTGTGGCACAGGATTATTTGGTACCCTAATCTCTCACCCTAACCTCAGCTTCTTAAAATGAAGACAATGCAGACAAACACTCGTCCTCATCGCTCAGCTACGAGGAAATTTCAACAAAAAAAAAAAAAAATATGAAGCTTAGAAAAAAAAAAAAAAATGAAGCTTAGAAAAAAGAAAAAAATGAAGCTTAGAAAAAAAAATCTGAAAAGAAAGAAAAGATTGGATTTAATGGCAAAAACTGTTCAGAATTGTCGATCGCTCCAAAATAAAATCAAGCTGTACAGCGTTCAGTGAGGAAAAGAAATCACAACTTTAAGAATGAATGGGAAGGTGAATGCTTAATAGATGAAAGTTTCTAAAGAATAAAGATAATTACAGTTATGTTATCCTACCCCTACTCCATTGACATATTTTCTCTATCTTGCTTGTTTGGAATAAACAGTTAGATGTACAGAGAGCAATGTACGCCTACGTATGCATTAGAAAAAAGAATAAAGCTTATACGTCTGAATTTGTGGTTAGATGATGACTGTTTGAATTAAAGTTATAAAAATCCAACCTCACACACACACACACACATATATATATATATATATATATATATATATAATGCAACCTCACACACACACATATATATATATATATATATATATATATAATGCAGTAAAAAGGGAAGAAATATTCAAGAGTATGATATAAATGCAGAAAAAATTCTTTCATGTGAAATGGGGTTTATTCAATTTCCCTTTAATCTGCTTTCTTTCTTCACCACCAATATATTTGCTCTTTTTTCTCTTTCAGTCTATCTTTTCTTTCTTTCTTTCTTTCTCTTTCCTTTTCTTTGTGCTCTGACTTTCACTCTCTTTGGTCTTTTGTTGATTTTTGAATTGAATAAAGCTGATTTCACATAGGATTTTTTCAAATCATTATTTATATCACACGTATATGCATAGTTTCAAGAATGATGTTGATTTTGTCTTTTAACTTTTGTTCCTAGCTGAACAAGAAAAAAGACAAAAAAAACAAATCTGAATGAAAGGCAAGAATCATTTATTGTTTGAAAAAGGTTTGATTTGCTAACAAACCAAGCAGCAGCAATGACAGCGACCTGTTTGGTCCATCATCACCAGACATTATTATTATTATACAACATCATCAATCTTTCTTTCTTAGTCATTATTGGTTACATCTACTCTCTCTCTCTCTCACACATTTTTGTTTCCTCTCTTTTTTCTTTTATTTTCAAAGACAAATTCCAAACCGATTTAATAAGAGTTTTAATGGTATTAAATACACGACATACACCTGTTTCCTTTGTATGTGTGTATATATATATATATATATATATATATATATATATATATAATCACTCTGAGATTTGAGTATTAAAATTCTATTGTGCTATTTCAGTTTTGGTGAAGTATTTGTAATCAAGACATCAGGGTATACAAATATTAACGGGGATCATGTTGTAAACAATATGAAACGTTTTTGAAGTAATTGCACCCCCTGCCCATGAAAAATGAACATTTTTGTTTTGTAGTTTTCCATATGTTTTGTTGCTTTGAGATTCGTATTAATTGTATCGTTTACAGATGACAAATAGTTTTCTCTGTTTTCAATCACATTCCTTTCCATTTCATCTTCTCTCCAACATTTATAACCAACGTGAATTGAAATCAACTTTGTGAGTTGGGGAGAGGGGTTAGAGGTAGGAGGGTACTTTCAAATGTTTCTAAATTTGTCAAATATTCCAGAAAGCTATTAACAACACACATACCTTTTTCATTTTCTGTAGCAAAATGTCCGCTACCCTGCCCAATTTAATGATATAAACTTAACAAAAAATAATTTATAAAAAACAACAGTTTAATTCAAGAAAATAAATCAAACATTTTTTTTGTTTTTTTTTATTGCAAATGTTAAACAATTTTGTAACAAGATAAAATGTAATTCTCTTATTAACATTTGTTTTTTTATTTCTCAAAAATAAAATAAAAACTATTTGATCAGAATTCCATATTGCAAATTGGTTGAAGAAAATATTTCCACAAACATGTTTTCATTTTTAGATTTGGTAATTATCTACTCATTTTTAGATTTGGTAATTATCTACTCATTTTTAGATTTGGCAATTATCTACTCATTTTTAGATTTGGCAATTATCTACTCATTTTTAGATTTGGTAATTATCTACTCATTTTTAGATTTGGTAATTATCTACTCATTTTTAGATTTGGTAATTATCTACTCATTTTTAGATTTGGTAATTATCTACTCATTTTTAGATTTGGTAATTATCTACTCATTTTTAGATTTGGTAATTATCTACTCATTTTTAGATTTGGTAATTATCTACTCATTTTTAGATTTGGTAATTATCTACTCATTTTTAGATTTGGTAATTATCTACTCATTTTTAGATTTGGTAATTATCTACTCATTTTTAGATTTGGTAATTATCTACTCATTTTTAGATTTGGTAATTATCTACTCATTTTTAGATTTGGTAATTATCTACTCATTTTTAGATTTGGTAATTATCTACTCATTTTTAGATTTGGTAATTATCTACTCATTTTTAGATTTGGTAATTATCTACTCATTTTTAGATTTGGCAATTATCTACTCATTTTTAGATTTGGCAATTATCTACTCATTTTTAGATTTGGTAATTATCTACTCATTTTTAGATTTGGTAATTATCTACTCATTTTTAGATTTGGCAATTATCTACTCATTTTTAGATTTGGTAATTATCTACTCATTTTTAGATTTGGTAATTATCTACTCATTTTTAGATTTGGTAATTATCTACTCATTTTTAGATTTGGTAATTATCTACTCATTTTTAGATTTGGTAATTATCTACTCATTTTTAGATTTGGTAATTATCTACTCATTTTTAGATTTGGTAATTATCTACTCATTTTTAGATTTGGTAATTATCTACTCATTTTTAGATTTGGTAATTATCTACTCATTTTTAGATTTGGTAATTATCTACTCATTTTTAGATTTGGTAATTATCTACTCATTTTTAGATTTGGTAATTATCTACTCATTTTTAGATTTGGCAATTATCTACTCATTTTTAGATTTGGTAATTATCTACTCATTTTTAGATTTGGTAATTATCTACTCATTTTTAGATTTGGTAATTATCTACTCATTTTTAGATTTGGCAATTATCTACTCATTTTTAGATTTGGTAATTATCTACTCATTTTTAGATTTGGTAATTATCTACTCATTTTTAGATTTGGTAATTATCTACTCATTTTTAGATTTGGTAATTATCTACTCATTTTTAGATTTGGTAATTATCTACTCATTTTTAGATTTGGTAATTATCTACTCATTTTTAGATTTGGTAATTATCTACTCATTTTTAGATTTGGTAATTATCTACTCATTTTTAGATTTGGTAATTATCTACTCATTTTTAGATTTGGTAATTATCTACTCATTTTTAGATTTGGTAATTATCTACTCATTTTTAGATTTGGTAATTATCTACTCATTTTTAGATTTGGTAATTATCTACTCATTTTTAGATTTGGCAATTATCTACTCATTTTTAGATTTGGTAATTATCTACTCATTTTTAGATTTGGTAATTATCTACTCATTTTTAGATTTGGTAATTATCTACTCATTTTTAGATTTGGTAATTATCTACTCATTTTTAGATTTGGTAATTATCTACTCATTTTTAGATTTGGCAATTATCTACTCATTTTTAGATTTGGTAATTATCTACTCATTTTTAGATTTGGTAATTATCTACTCATTTTTAGATTTGGTAATTATCTACTCATTTTTAGATTTGGTAATTATCTACTCATTTTTAGATTTGGTAATTATCTACTCATTTTTAGATTTGGCAATTATCTACTCATTTTTAGATTTGGTAATTATCTACTCATTTTTAGATTTGGTAATTATCTACTCATTTTTAGATTTGGTAATTATCTACTCATTTTTAGATTTGGTAATTATCTACTCATTTTTAGATTTGGCAATTATCTACTCATTTTTAGATTTGGTAATTATCTACTCATTTTTAGATTTGGTAATTATCTACTCATTTTTAGATTTGGTAATTATCTACTCATTTTTAGATTTGGTAATTATCTACTCATTTTTAGATTTGGTAATTATCTACTCATTTTTAGATTTGGTAATTATCTACTCATTTTTAGATTTGGTAATTATCTACTCATTTTTAGATTTGGTAATTATCTACTCATTTTTAGATTTGGTAATTATCTACTCATTTTTAGATTTGGTAATTATCTACTCATTTTTAGATTTGGCAATTATCTACTCATTTTTAGATTTGGTAATTATCTACTCATTTTTAGATTTGGCAATTATCTACTCATTTTTAGATTTGGCAATTATCTACTCATTTTTAGATTTGGTAATTATCTACTCATTTTTAGATTTGGTAATTATCTACTCATTTTTAGATTTGGTAATTATCTACTCATTTTTAGATTTGGTAATTATCTACTCATTTTTAGATTTGGTAATTATCTACTCATTTTTAGATTTGGTAATTATCTACTCATGTTTGTTTGTGCCATTGTTGCATAACAGCTCTGATGTTTGTGAAGATTAGAAGAAAAAAAAAATTCAATTTTCTTATTGATGAAACCCTTTCCATAAATTTTGCTTAATTTCTAAGACTAAAAATCCTAATGACCAAAATTCTTTTTCCTTTTAATTTTCTGTCCAATCATGTAAAGATTTTAAGATGTTTTTCTAATTTAAAAAAAAATAGAATAAATTTTGGCAAATAAAATACAATTTTGTTAAATTTCCTCTCATAATAGATTTCTTGTCAATTATTTCCAGCTTTTAAAAAGTATTTATTTTCAACTTTTTTTAATAACCATCAAATATTCTGTATTCTACTTGCAAGTTGGTCTAGAATTTTTAAAGTTTTTTTTCTTTTAGATAAATTTTATATTGATCTACTTAAATCATTAAAAACAGCTTTAATGGAGAGCCAGTTGCACTTGTCAAGAATTTAATGTGTTGAAGATACTGAGGCTTTTGAAGGTTAGAGATGAGCATGCGTGTGTGCATGTGTATGATACTAACTTTACTTGCATGGATGCAGTGAAGTCATTCGTGTTTCTATTTTTTTTTCATATTTTTAAATTCATACAGAAAAATAAATAAAATTTAAATTCTGAAATAGATTAACTTTATTATATTCAACTAAATTTATGAATTATTTCCCTTTGCTGACATTTTTCATTGATTAGTTGTTTCATATCCGATTTTATGAGCCAGACTTTTTTTTTTTTTTTTTTTTTTTTTTTTTTTAATAAATTGTAAATTGTAGCAAAGTATATTGCCAGTAACATGTTATAATAATAACAAATGAAAATTGGCTTTACAGAAGTAAAGTTTGAATTTTCAGCTTAAGTGCCATTTGGACTTTGAACATCTGACAAGATAACTTAGATACGTGTTTAAAATGACACTGAAGAATAAATAATCTCTACTCGGTTGTAACTTTTGTACACACTAGATTTTCTTGGTTGTATTTTTGCCAATTGATTTGCTATATAGAAAAAATTTGAGTTGGAATTCAAGACATTACATTTAATGCAATCCTGGTATAAATGAGACATAAATGGTCCCCTGGTTGCATCATCATAAATCTAAGCGTTTGTATCGGCTCGAACAACAGTCTATATAATCTCTTATGGGCATAGGGAAAAAAGGAAGACTTTATGACTCTTGTTCATTTTTATTTTAACAATATTTTCTTGAGTTTCAATAATTGCTATTGTTGCTGCGGCTTTCATTAAACTTTTTTTCCTTGGAGTCATCCTAAACAACATCCCTCCCCCTCCTCCCCCAAAAAGTTATAAAATGTTTGTGTAAAGTTGGTCAAACGACAAATATTGTGCTAAGAAAATTCCGAATTTTCATCAAATGCAAACGAACTAAGAATTATATCACAGTGTAATAACAAAGCAACTCTTAATACGAAGATGTTCAAGGTTTCAAATAGTGCAGTGATATATAATTCCTAACAAAATGAAAAAAAAAATTATGTCTGACAGACAAAATAATAGTGGAAAAACAAAATTGAAATGCAAAACAACTTTACAAGTGGAATGTGTGTTTGTTCTTTGTATAATTTCATCAAGCGGTGAAATAAAAATTTTGATCTGCATTTACAATTTCCTCCTTGACAAAGTTCTGAAATGAAGGCATTAGGCTCTTAACATTGTTTCTTATTTTGTCTTATATATATATAAAAAAGAAAAAAAAATTGTTTTTTCTTTATATATGAAAAAGAAAATTTTCTTTATACTAGCCATACCTGGCCACACATTGCTGTGGCTCAGTTTGTGTAAATGCCCCCCCCCCTTTTTTTTTTGTTCACTGATTTGTAACCAGTTTTGTCTTCACTTTGTATATTTTATTTTTGTCTTGTTTTTGCATTTGTGTGCCATCAGTTAGTCTTACCACCTCCATGTCCAGCCATGCAATTTGTTAGTTAAAAGTGACCGTAAGTAAAAAAGAAAAGAACATTTTTATAATTTAAAAATGTTCTTTATATGCATTATATGAATTATGTAAATTATATAAATTATATGAATTATGTAAATTATATAAATTATATGAATAGGTTACTATCAGCAAATATTCCTCATTATTTTATCCAATTCAAACTCTCTTAACTGTACTTTTTATTGAAAACTTACTCCTCTCCGCTTCACAGAAGCTCTTCTTTATTCTTTATGAACTTCCAGATGACATGTTTCTGTCACCTGCTTGTAGGTGTTGCTTCAAACTTAGCTTTCATCTTGTGGTGTACTCCAAATTCAGGCATATAATATACTAAAACCCATCCAATAATGTGATATGTCATGTTTTACTAGATCAACCATTGAAATTGACGCCTGAATACATACTCACACACACAGATGGACACGTGTGTATGCATGTGTATAAGAAAATAAAGAATCTCTAGTTGCTTGTGTACCAACCTTCCATGTCTTGTCTTATTGGCATTGAAATTGCCTTCCAACACGTGCCATTAAGTTGTTTTCTCTCGTATCCAATTTCTTTGAAAGAAAATTAGAAATGCAAGAGTAACATCCACCTGTCCTCTCTCTCATCTCGTTCATTCCCTCAGCACTAGAATATAATCTTCAGATTGATGTGTATTTAGTTATTATAGTCAGCAAAGCACTGTGACAAAAAGCAAAATAAAACCAAAAAAATCTTTTAAAAATGTCATTTTATATATATATATATATATATATATATATATATATATATATGTGTGTGTGTGATTTTTCTGAGCACAAGTAGATTCAAATCTTTAAGGAATAATGCCCTTATGATGTGTGATTATAATATCAGTAATCTTCTGTTACTGTCTCCTCAGCCCATATACCTGACTTTCCTCTAGGTAGTATCTGTGATTGACCATGAGCCATCATCACCTCAATGACATTTGTTTTGTGCTTATATCGGTCAATTAAAACTTAAATATTCGTATCTTGAAAATTTTTTATTTATATATATATATATATATATATATATATATATATGAAGACAACTATCTATACTCCATAGAATTGTTTTCTGTAGATTTCAGTTATATAAAATGTTGCCTAATGTCTTGCAGAAGTATTATCCATTTTTTTTTTTTTTCTTTTATGAAAACAAAAATGACTTTAGAAAATCAAACCTGATTGACAACTACTTGATTTTAACACTTATTTAATTGTAGACAAAAAAAAACAACACTTTTTTAAATAAAATCTGATATTGGATTAGTAAATATCTTAGCATTACAGGATTTTTTGATTTTTTTTTTAATTGAAAACTTTGCATAAATTAAAAATGACTGAACCAAAACAATGAGTAGCAAAAAAAGGAAAAACAAAATGATTTTAGATAATAATTATCTTTCTTACCCGACGGTAAAATTGATAATAAATGCTATGACTATAGTGAAATGTAAATTTGTTGTTATTTTTATGTTGTTGTTTTTTTTTTTTGTTTTTTTGTGTGTGTGTGTGAAAGTGAGAATCTTCATTGCAAGTAATAAAAGAAATGCTATCTTGTTATTTTATGAAAACAACAACAACAAAAAAAGATATTAATGAAACCTGTTTTTGTTTTGTCCTCCCCAATAATTTTTATTTCCATTAAGATGTTTTGTTTAAAAAAAGAAAACCTGATAAATTTAATTGGAAGGACACAAATGTTAACCACGTTATTCCAAAAAGCAAAAATCCCTACACTTTGCTAATATCTATGGTTGTCTCTTACTTATTTGCAACAAAATGGATTTCATCAGAATTATTTCTAAACATTCTCTACTAAAATCATGATTTGTCATTTTCTTGAGTAAAAACAATACTTAACAAATATATACTATTTATCGTATTTTTGGTCACATTCAAACAAAAACACAACATGGCCATCTCCAATTTAAACTTGCCTTGATGACAAAACAATCTAAGGTAGATAACTCTTTCAAGCTTGGAAATATATAGAATGCTAATAAACTAAGAAATTTCCCTGAAATCTCTGTATATATTTCCAGGCTTGAAGTAACCTGAGTTATCCGCCCTTAATTTTGTTGATTTCTTTTTATTTGAATATTACAAAAAATATTGTAAATCCGTAATATTTGTTAAATTGGTTTTACTCAAGAAAATGGCCTAATTATGATTTAAGTATGAATTGTGGTGAAAGCCATTTCATTGTAAATGAGTAGCCATACATTAGCTAATACCGTAAAACATTTCATTGATATTATTTCAGATAACAATTCTGTTGTTTCTTTGCTTCTAGTTTTAAAGACTGTCTAAGAATTTGTAGTTGTATATAAACTATGTATTCAACGTGAAACTGATTTGATACAGTTAAGTTTTCTATTTGCACGCAGCATATTTTGCATGCATCTTCACATTTGTTCGATTGTTTCCTGTGTTTTATAAAGGATGAAGTAATATACACAACTGATTTCATTTCTCATTGACTCTATCACTGGTTGCAGAATATATTTAAATTAAAAAAAAAATTGTACTGAAGAGAAACACGTTTATCCAAAATGCTTTTAAAATAACTAATTGTGCATTGACATATTAGAACCAGTAAACTCCTTCATCTCGTGTCTCACAACCAACAAATGGTGTTATTTGCAAACAAAGCAATGACAATTGTATCATATAGACCCTATAATGCTCTTGGTTTTAGAAGGAAGAACATCCGGGAAATAGTTTGTATTTGATGCAATAATTCTATTTAACTTAGATGTCACACTTGTTATGATGCACCTGATGAGGGTCCACATTCTTTGTGGTCGACTGCTAACCGAGGTTAATAATTGTCTTATTGTGTTATAACAAAACAATGTTTTGTTGAATCGAGTTTCTGCCATTGCGCAATATTTCCTATTGTATTCAAACGAAATATCTTAATCTCCCCAGTTTTTGACCAACTTGCTTCCCTTCTGGTTATTTTTGTGTTTGCTCTCTCATATGTGCTCAACTTGAATTAGTAACATCCCTTCAGCATCCTATCGTGGTATATGTCTATCTACTGCATCAGTTGATGTGATAAGATGCTTTAAAATGAGCCAGTATTATTAAGCGTTGAAAAAGTATTTTCGAAAAAAGAAGGAAAATAATTGGAGATTTACAGTTTCATTCTGCAATTACTGAATATTTTTTAATTCAGTTGTAAAAAAAAAAAAATATCAATTTAAAATGCTTTCCAAAAATAATCTTTTTAAACTGATCTAAATAAAATAGTTAAACACGTCTACGTAAATAGTTTGATAAATTAGTCATTGTTTTTTTTTTTTTTTTTTTTTTTCATTCCTTAATCCCAAAACAACTATATCTGTACGCACTTATATAGATGACAGCTGTCAACTTGTTAGACGGGCATTGATGAAAAGTCAAATTATGAAAATGTCAGCACTTTTTGTGCTACCATTACGGTTACTTGCACAGCACTGCAGTGATTCTCATTGCCAATCTTAACAAAGAGGCCAGCAGCTGTGTGATATTCAGATTAGTGTTAACTGTGTTTTCCTTCTACATGAATAACTTAACAAAGGCTAAGGGCTCCATTATTCTCCATGAACTAATGCAGACCTAGTATTTCTATGTCACTTTCGATTTTTTATATACACATATATATCGTCTTCTGTTTTCTAGTTTAAATAACTTTAGCCCGTTTTTGCAACTTGATCATACCATTGAGTGCCATAATGACCCATGTTGACTCCCCCTCCCTCTTATGTTGTTGTTGTTTCAAGAGCTTCACATCAACCGTGTGCATGTAGAGTAAGAAAAAGGAGGAGGAGGAAAACACCTTTTTTCTTTTTTCTCACTTCTGAATAAGAAAAAAAGAAAATAGATGAAACTAGTTTCTATATGTGCAGAAAAGCAAACTGGTTTGAAATTGTTATTGTTATTAAAAAAAAAAAATGGTTAAATTAAAAATGTTTTCTCATTCCTTGGATGTAACTAATTTTTATTTTTTATACAAAATGTTTTTTTTTTTGTTTTTTTTTCTATTCCTCATTTCTGGAGACCCATGTACCCTCCCCCTCTCCTTTCCCCTCTCTCTCTCTCTCTTTTCTTGGTAATTTCTTGTTTTGAAAGGAGATTTTAACTGACTTCTTTTTTTCATTCTGGTGTCATATACTTCTGCTGCATTATTTATTGCACTTCTCTTCAATTTTAAACATATAAAAAAAAATTTTTACCATCCTGATTCTATCAGACACAAAAATAGTACCACACACACACACACACACACACACAAGTAAGAGATTTGTATCGGCAGCTCTGAATCTGGTCAGTATTTACCTCGATCAAAAATTTGCCTTTCTAAGGCAACTTTATTTTCTGTTGATGGACCAATTCGTTTTTATTTATTTATTTTTTTATTTTTATTTATTTTTTTTTTTTGTAATCATAACCTTTGGCAGTGTAGATTTTAAAATATTAAGATTTATTTCCAAAAGAAACTTATACGTAAACCAATTAGAAGAACAGCTTCTGCAAGGGTATCTTGATAAGTTTTGGTTATAATGCGCATATTCCACAATTGTTTCACTAGCATTTCTCTGTGAAATCTTACAGTTGCATAAAGACTCTGTCGTTAGAAGAAATGTACATTTGTACCGTCCTTAGCTTTCATCAAAAGACAAAAAACATAACACAACAATTGCAGCCGCATCTTGACTCACACCCTCCCTACATGCAATATCAACAGCTGCCACCCTGTTTTATTTTTTTGTTTTTTTTTGTGTCATTTCTCTCTCTTTCTGTCGTCGGCAATGGCACAGTTAATAGTGATATGTTCCCAACAAGAAGAGGCCAACCAAAAAGGGCACAGCCGGCCTGTTGTCTTCTGCACATTTAATTTGAATGTTGTGGTCAATAACACTGGAGATCGTTTGGTGATGCCAATTTCTCCTTCATTCTATTATAGATCCGGCTGCAACAAACGGTAAAAGATATGAATTCTCAGAATTAAGTTTATTCCTTTGTTTTAAAAAAAAAAACCTGAGGACGCAAGGTAAAATTCTCATGTGCATGTACGTTTTACTTGTAAACCTGACTGTGACTAGCAGTTGCCAAGGTTGACAATGGCTTCAGCAGCTACTGTCGTTATGGGAAAGTGGTTTGTCTATATGTTCATTATGGCATGCTCTTGTGTCAACCATTATGGCATGCTAGTGACAAGAACTATTTTCACCAGATCTGGTGATGGGGATTCATAGCTTTCCCATTGGCATTAAGCGCAAACTGAAGGGAAGCAGTGTCTGGTGGAATTTGGAATTAGTTTAGCGATTCCATTTTCTGTTTTGATGCCTGCAGTTATGCTTTGCGCAACTGACAGACATGCTAGTCTTCACAACTGTATTGCTCCTGATGTATTGCTGTAGACACTGCATACGACACCAGCAGTTTTAAGCAGTTTGTAGATCTCTTAAACTTGTCTTACACAATATTGTTAAACGATTTTTCCCCCTTTTTAAAATCACTCTTTATCCTAATTAAACATTGATTAAATATTTATTAAACATTGATTAAACAAGATTGGATGAATTTTAATTTCTTTTTAAAATCCATTAAACTTAAGCCTTAAATTTTAGACATTTTTTTAGAATCCAAATCATTTGAACAATTTTTACTCACTTCCAATTTTTCTACTTAATTTAAATTTAATCAGCAATTAGCAACTTTTCATCCCAAATTCAGTCACAAAACATTAACTGATGTCAATTTCATGACAAACGCATTCTATGCATAAACAAGTCAACTTAAAAAAAAAACTGGTATTCTTTTTTATAATCTTTCTTTGCCATTTATTTAAAATGAAAAAAGACAATCCTAAACTAATAATAATCAATTTTTATTCTGAAATAAAGTATATATATTTTTTAATATTTTGCAAAATTTCTATATCAAAAAAATCATTTAACCAATTTTTAACACCCCCCCCCCCCATTTTCCTACTTAACGAAGAAGTTGATGCATTGAAACATTTTATCCAAATTTGATTTTTTGTTTTCATAAAAAGAGTAATTTTCCAAGCACCCAAGATTTGCTATATTTCTCAGTAACTTTTTATATAATTATCTGCAAATATAAAATTTTCAAATTCCAGAATTAATTGGCCAATTATACGCATAAGTATGACTAATGTGAATTATATTTACTTTTATGCAGAGAGAAGGGGTTTTATGAAGATTCAAACGTTTTAATCTTGATGACCAAATTAATACATCAAGTTATAGCGATTCTCCGAATTTTTAAGTGTTATTAGAAGGAATAATATCGGCAATAATAATCTAAGAAATAATATAAACTTTGGAAATTGAATTTTCAGAAAATTTGATTTCCAAAGTTTATTAAAGACTACTTAAACAAAATTCCTTGAATGTCAATTTATTTTTTAAACCTCCTTAAACTTAAGCCTTAATTTTTTTTTTTTTTCATTTTTTTAAAATCAAGATCATTTAATGGAATTTCATGAAAATTGAATTTTGAACTCCAGACTTTAGAGTATATATATTTTTTATTTTAATCTTTGTAATAGTACAGTGCAAAACTATTTTCCTCGGCAAATTAATTTTATTATTAAATAGCAGAATACTTAGGACTAGGATTTTGCTTGTCGACATACACAAGCAAATCTAAAGAAAAAAAAATTCATACATGTGCACATATGGAGGATGGTGAGGTAATACTCTCGAGCGATTACAGTGTGTTGATTATGATGCTCTTGCAAGAATCTCTATAGCAACAACAGCACCTTTCTCTTCTGGTGCTGTTGTTGAAAAACGCCCAAAAACATCCGTGATCATTTCACAGAATAAAAAAATGTCTCCCCTTTTTGTGGTGACTTTGTTTTCAGTGGTGGCAGCAAATATTGATTATTAACGCTAATTAAAATTTTCTGTTATAGTCAGCTAACAGACTTCCTAACTTCCGGCATGGCTGCTACCAGAAGTGGTGAAAAGGTAAATCAGTTCCTTCACTTTAATTGTTCTTCAGTATTTCTATTGTGAAGCAATTTATTGAAATAAAAAATAAAAGGACATTATTAACAAATATACAATAAAAATAATTAAAATTATACAGCTAAAAATAAGTCTTTTTTGCACTTTTTTGCAACAAAATTAAATAAGTTTTTATTTTATGTGACATTTTATAAGAAATATTGCTATGAAATTATATATAAAAAAGTTTTAAGTTAAAAAATATTTTTTTTATTTGAATTTATAAATAAATGTTTATGAAAGCATAAAAATAAAATTAAAATCAAAATAAAATTTCAAACATCATAAAAAAAACGTATCCAATATATAATATTCCCAAAATGGTTTTAAAAGATTTTTTTTTAAAAATTGTTTTTTTTTTTAATTTTTTGTTTTTAATTTTTTAGAATAATTTCAATAATTCTTAATTAAAATGAGACCAAAAAAACTTTTCAATGATTGTTAAATAAAAAAAAAAAAACATCGGAAAAATGTAATTAAAAAAAACAAACGAATACATGCACAGGGAAGATAGAGGGTGAGGGGAAAAAAATGGAAGATTTGCCTTGTCACCACTTCCAGTAGCAGCCACATCAGATGTTAGGAAGTACGTTAAGTATGAATGAATATAACCCCGATTCCTATTCAACAGTCGCAGCTAATGACACCAGTTGAACTTTGAGTCAGTATCTCTTTCGTCTTTTTCTTTTTTCAACATTTTTTCCTTTAATATCCTTTTTTGAAATTGTCATCCCTTTACTATCTTTCTGTTTTCTTTAACAATTTCCTAATGTTTTACTATCAATTCCATTCGGTTATTTTGTTTTGTTCCTGGATAGTAGCTGTGCAATGGACCAACATATCCTTCTTGTTGTAGAGATTCCCTTGCTGCAACCACTATGATATTTTTTGTTTTCCTTATCTTGTGGTCCATCTTAGAGCAGTCTATAATGTGTTCCATATATCATGTATATTTGTGAAGCACTTTTTGCTGTAGGCAGCCGTGCTGAATAAAAACTGTGATTGGCTAATTATGACCAAAAGATTTTCTCGTCTTTAATTCTTGCGTTTATTTCTTTCCTTTTTCTTTTTCCAGATTTACTTCAGTCCATCAAATTTTTCTGACACTTTTTTTCTTTGTCATATTTGTAGAACCCATTCCAACAGCAACAACGAAACCATCTCTGTAAGATATTAGTTTTTTGGGGTTTTTTTTTTTTTAATACTTTAGATTTATTGACATTTTGTTGAACCAAAAGTAAAATATTAAAAAAAAAAAATCTAGATGAAAAAAGTGTTATTGTCCACGTGTGTGAGTGAGACTATATAAACTTTTGCTATATTTTAGTAGTCCATGACGTGTGGTTTGCTGAAATGCCAGTACCTAAGCGGCCATAGCCAGAGTTGGTTTGTCTGCAAAAAGTCTGAGTATTGTTATGGCTGACAAGCGGAGTTTCACACTGGCAACAGCAGTTGGCTTCTTGTTTATACAGTCAATGCGAACAGGTACCCAGCTTTCACGGAAAACTCTTTCTGATTGGTTGAAGTCCAATATAGGCAACCAATCAAGATGTTTGTTTGGCAGAATTGACCAATCAATATTTAGTATTTAAACATGAAATATCTTGCAGAGATTCTTTTTTTTGTTGATGTTTTTGGAACATGTTCTACACATTCTTTATTCTTTTTCTACACAATTTGCTTTCAGTAAAAAGCACGGCTCTCCAAGAAAACTTACTATCAGCTTTAATTCCACCAAGTGTTATTTTTGTTTTTTTTTATGGGTTAAAGTAGTTTGCTGTTCTTACACTATTTTTTAGAGTTGAAGCCAGGATTGTCGTCAAACCTTACAAAATTAGCATTTATGTATTGCATAATTTGTGAGGTCACAACTTGAAGTAATGAACAACACCCATGAAAATAGCCTCCGTTCATCGCTTGTACAATAGCTTTGAAAATAACCTCCGTCTGTGGATTGTATGACATTCTTGGTCAGTCTTTCAGAGTATCCTTCAGCTGTAGACTCGGCCATTACTAAATCTAAACACATTTTGTTCAAATTCCCAACCAACAATAAAAAAAATGTTATAAACAGAAGTCGATAAGATTTCAACATAACGCTGGAACTCTGAAAAGCAAAGCGAGATTAATGTCTAGCAACGAAAATTCTATTTCAAATGTGTGACGGATCAACTGATGGACATGTCCTTTTATACCGACATGTGAATGTATCCAAAAATGCTATTTCAGACTCAAGTGCGACAGATCAACTGGACAGAAGCTAATAAAGATGGGAGAAGTTTCATAGTTTGCATGAATAAGTATTCGATTGAGCATGGTTTGTTAAGTGATGCGACAATGCAAAAAGAAAATGTGTTCGCTGGGAAAACTGAAAAAGAACGAACAGACAAAATATGGTATTTTCGTATGAAATGTGAGTTTTGATAATTTTTCTATTTCCTACTATTCTTTCATCAATTTATAGAGTGTTATCCTAATATTTCAAAGCATCACCTCTTTATCGAACGTATCTGGAGAACATGCGTAGAGTCAAATATGTATGTTTTGCTAAGTACTGCAGCAAATGGGGTTTAGCAGTCAGGCTGGAAATTAAAATTATTAAGTAGATCAAACCTTACGTCAATTCTATCAAAATACTCGATCTTGATTAGTTGCTTATACCAAACTGTAATCAATTGGAGAGGCATCACTGGGAACCGATCACCTATTCATATTGACTATATAAGGAAGAACCCAAATGTTGTCGCTGATGAAAATTCAACTTGCCATACAAACCTTTGTTTAGTCATAACACTATTTCTTGTGGATAAAAAAAAACTCTGGTTTTAAAGGTTTTATTTGGAGAGAAAATTTACTCAGAGGGAGAGACCAATATGACAAATTAATTATTTACTTCTCATGTTACTAACTACTCTTAAGAATGACGAACAGTCTCTTCAGATAACGGTCACTTATAGATTAATTGTATTATTGCATAGATTGACTTCCTGGAGAGAACACTAGAAACCCTTTGTTCTCTCTCTCTGACATGGGACGTCATCTCGTATCATTCCACACCTGTCTTTTCTAGCATGTTTTGCCTAGGAAGTTGACCTTTGGCCTCCGCTTCAAATCACGCCGCCTACCTCTGGGTATTTATTGAGATTGTCGGACTGACTTCCTCATCTTGGTTGTTATAGTCACAACGTTTCGGCCGTTTTGCCGTCCGGCCTTCATCAGGTGTTTTTGTATTGAACTGGGGAACCGTTTGTTAGGAGTCTCTGGGTACATTTGTTTGCCTAGGTTATCCTGACCATCACTAAATGTGACTCCTGTCAAAACTCACACTAGCTAACTTAAATCGCTGCTTAATGGCGTAGGATCCCAAAAATATAAAAATTTTGAATCCTTCCTCTTTATTTACATCAACAAAAGTTGATAACATTTTTTCTGCATTTTTTTTTGTGATTGCTTTTGATTTTGTATTTTTTGTCTTCATCCAAAATATTATTTTCTAATGAATCAGATTTTTTATTATCGTCGTTATCAGATTATTATAATTACTATTACAGAAAATACTAATAGCTAATTAACAATAATAATACTAATAAAAAATTAGTATTATTATTGTTAATTAGCTATTAGTATTTTCTACTATTGTCATTAAAAGTATTTATATTATCACCAGACGATAATTAACTTTTTTGTTATTTGTATAAGTTTTTTTGTTATTTGTATAACTTTTTTGTTATTTGTATAAGTACTAATGCTAATCAGATAGTAATGAATGGAACGCTTTGTTTTTGTTTTTTTTTGTTTTGTTTTTTTTTTACATATCTTTACACAATTTTTACCTTTGGCTGAGACAAATTCGAATGCTGACATAATCATTGAATTGAATTCAAACGATAATCATTTCAACGGCAATCATTCATCACAAAAAACAACAATTCAAACGATTCTTAAATGATCTTCATGCTTGAATAGGGGATGAGTTTCATTTCAAATAAGAAAATTGATAAAGTTTTATGCCGTTATTTGTTGTTGTCCTTTATTCGGACATATTTCTCTCTCTCTCTCTCTCTCTCGATTTACCTTCCTCTTCCTCTCTTATCTTTGCCCCCTTCCCTCATGAGATAACTTGCCATACTTCGAATGATTCAATCATACTTCGAACGATGCAGGCAGTGGCTCTGCTGTTTTAACAGCGACCACGGCTTCCCAAATTGTGTAAACATGGTAATCTCGGGAAGAGAACTACAACTGGTAGTTTCCTGTTGCTTTCCGTCTTGATTCAGGGGTGCATCTCCCCCCATGATTTAAACAAGCCCCCAGATACCAACTTAGAAATTTCTGTTACTCTGCGCGATACATAGAGCGCCTAGCCTTCCCAAATGGTCACCCATCTGGTGCTGACCAGGCTCATCGTTGCTTAACTTCAGTGATCTTGTGAGAACCAGTGTGTCAATGTGATTTGTTTTTTGTTTTTTTTACAAGGTGGTCACCACTTATCAAGTCCTGGAAGCCACTCGGGGATAAGGGTTATTGTGTGTTCAGTATGTTAGTATTGGAGATTTAATAAAGTGTCTTATTTAAAGGGGCGGTTCATTAGGAATTTGTTTATGTTGGACTTGAAGACATCCAGGTTGTAGTCAGGTGGGAAACAGGCAAACAGAACAGAGTTCCACAGGCGTGCACTTCTAAGAAAGAAGCTTTGTTCATGGAATCTATGTTTTGGTTTTGGCACAGATAAAGAGTAGGAAAATTATTGACAGTGGTTTCAGCTAGACGGGTGTTTTTTGTGAAAGATTGGCAAGGGGGGGACCAGAGATTGGAGCTCTGACGAGCACTTGCCATGGAAGTAACGATAAAACAAAGACAGGTTCGCAACATCTCTTCTGTGGGAGAGAGGTTGTAGGGAAGAGAAAAAGACATCCTCCACTAAGCTACAAAGTCTATTTTGTACTCTGTCAAGGCAGGATAGGTTGTTTAAAAACAGCTCCTGCCCAGATGTGGCAGCAGTACTTCATCCTTGGGCGTACTTGGCTTTTATATAGATAGAGAATTGCATCATTAGTGAGATATCCTCTGGAGCGGTAGAAGGATCCCACCATCTTTCCAGCGACCTTGGCAACAGACTTGATGTACGTGTTCCATTTCAGATCAGGAGTGAAGGTCAAACCCAGAAGTTTGTCAAAACATGGGGCTTCCCCTAGACGAGAGCCATTTATTTTAATTGATACCAGATGGGGATCAGAGCGTTGATGATGTAAAGATAGGAGCTTGGTTTTAGATGCATTAAAAGTAACCAGCCACCTCTTCCCCCACTGTACCACACGCTCGAGATCAGAGGAGAGAGAATCAGAGAGAATTTGGTCATTTACAGCCTTTGATGTGTTACTGTAGATGGTTGTGTTATCAGCATAGATGTCAACCAGTGATTGTGCCATATGAAGCAGATAGCGGGGAGGAGGCGCTTCTTCCCACATGCACTTTTAAAATTATATAAATATTGATTGTAAGCAAAGTAGTCATTTTCCTGTCTCAATTGTTTAGCTCGTAGACTTTACTTCTTTTGACTGAAGATGGCTATTGTACTCAGAATCGATATTTATGGTAATTTCAAAGGCTATTAAATTATTTTCAATACAGATTCCAAATAATTAGGTAAACCCAAATTAATTTTAATTTCCCAACATTTTTTCTCCAAAATAATTTTTGCTAAGAGTAATTGATAACTCATAATATGGAAAATAAACTTCTGTTTTAGTTTGTGTTTACAAAAATCAAAATAGCTTCCTAATAATAAGTCTTGATTGCATCTAATTAACAGTGAAAAATTGTTTTTGTTTATTATTTGAAAATTGAATTACATTAAACTTGAAACAATTACAATTACCAAACAATTAGATTTATTCGTATTATGTTGGTTCTTCACACTTCTGTTCTCATCTTGAATCTCATCTTCAGAATTGTCTGAAGAATCCAAATAATACGAATAACCAATTCTCATCTCAAAAAATCCGGAACGTAATTAGTCTTAAATTGGTGGAAAAACATTTTTTTTAAGATATTCTATCCCTTCTAGGAACTTTCCAAGATTTTAGGGATTAAATGTACATGTATAATTAGCTATCATCCAACTCCTAGCTGAATGTGTCTTGTGTAGTTTTTAATTTTTAGATGGATTTACACATGCAAACAGAAAACTGCCCTTTTATACTACCAGAGCACTCGGCGTTGTTCAGTCACAAAATACACTTAAATATGATATTTTAATTTATGCAGATTGCATATTTATTATTATTAGCCAATTCTCTGATTATTATTTGATACCCAATATATAGTCGTGATTCCAAAAGTAAAAAAAAAAATTTTAATGCTATCAGCTCGAATCGAAACCAAAACATTTAGTATTTCAGCCTTATTTGTTACAGTTTGAGCTATCATCAGAAATAAGTAATAGTTAAAAATAAATCATCTTTAACATATAAGAATATATTTTTCGTCTGCATACAAGCAGACTTTAAGTTGACTTACGCCTGCCAAGTTTTAATTTTTTTCAATTTTGACCCCTTACCGGCTATTTTCACTGACTTATATGTAAAAACAACTGTCTATAAAATATACAAGGATATGCAGTTTGAAAAAAATGGGTGACCGACAGATTGACATAGTGAGTTTTATATATATATACAGATTACACATTTCCTTGGTATATCTTACATTCCAAGGAGGCAACTCTTTATTTTTTTTGCAATTGTTTCTTATTTCATCTAAATAGAAAAACCCGTTAATACGAAATTACTTTCTGAAAAAGTGGGGAAAAATAAACAAAAGAAATATTCATCTCTTTTTGGAACATGTGCTTAATAAAAAATGAATTGAAATCAATTGAAATGAATGGCTCTCGTCTTGCGGAGGCCTCATGTTTTGACAAGCTTCTGGGCTTGATCTTTACTCCTGATCTTAAATGGAACACATACATTAAATCTGTTGCCAAGGCTGCTGGAAAAATGGTGGGATCCTTCTATCGATCCAGTAGATATTTCACTGCTGATGCAATTCTCTATCTATATAAGAGCCAGGTACGTCCAAGGATGGAGTACTGTTGCCACATCTGGGCAGGGGCTGCCAGAAAAGACTTATCATGCCTTGATAGAGTTCAAAATAGACTTCATAGCCTCGTAGTGATGTCCTTTTCTCTTCCCTGCAACCTCTTTCTCACAGAAGAGATGTTGCGAGTTTGTCTCTGCTTTATCGTTATTTTCATGGCAGGTGGTCGACGGAGCTCCAATCTATGGTCCCACCCTCGCCAAACTTTCACAAGAAACACCCGTTTAGCAGAAAACACTATGAATAATTACCCCCACTCTTTATCTGTGCCTAAATCTAAACGTAGATTCCATGAACAAAGCTTCTTTCTTAGAACTGCACGCCTGTGGAATTGTCTTCCGTTTTCCTGCTTTCCAGCTGACTACAATATGGTTGTCTTCAAATCTAACGTAAACAAGTTTTTGATGAGCCGTTTCATATAAGTTTACAAATTTACCGAATTTCCATTACTAACGATTACTGTATTGTCTAATTTCTACTGTACACTATTTAACCCTTATCCTCGAGTGGCCTCTTGGCCTTGATAAGTGGTGATGCCTATGTAAAAAAAAAAAAATGTAAAAAGAACAAAAAAAAACAGTAACATAAACATTTGCTCACTAACAAAACATGCTAATATGCACGTGTCCATGCCTACACACATGTAAAGGTATACGGTGAGAGTTAAAATAAACATGTATACTTCAATGTCTTTTGCTTTTTCTTTTACACGTAAAAATAACACGATTTTATCTGCGGTGTATCAGGTGGAGAAAATTGCAGATCTGACTGTAAAGACCGTCATGAGAAATTTGAACAACATGTTGACTGGCACATATCTAAGGCAATGGCAGAAACTCTAGAGGATGACCTCCAGTCTGTAGTGGAATGGATGGTCATATTCAATGCTGCCAAGACTAAACTTGTTTCCTTTAATAAATTACAAGAAACTTTCTCAACCACCAATAGCAATGAGTAATGATACATCACCTGAAAGTACTTTGTTCAAACTCCTCGGCTTAACGTTCACTGGGAACAGATATATTAAGGGCATTGCTGCCGCTGCTGCTGCGAGAAAGGTGGAATCTTTCTACCGTGCTAGAAAGCTACTTATGCATGAAAGTATCCTATATCTCTACAAGGCCACCATTCGCCCATGTATGGAGTGCTGTTGTCACATTTGAGTTGGTGCATCTGCTGCTAGTCTCTCACTCCTAGACAGGGTTCAAAAGACAGTGGTCCATCTAATAGATCCTGAACTGTCAGCTAGGCTTCAGCCACTGTCCCATCAACGAAATGTTGCATCCCTCTGCCTGTTTAACAAGTATTTTAATGGTAGATGCTCTAACAACTACAAGCCCTTGTACCCCCTCAACATAAATACCCCCAAGAAACCTGACAAGCAGCAAAATCCCACCCCTACACAGATGCCAGAAAGCCTTCTATTCCTATAGTTTCTTCCTCAGAATTGCTAGACTTTGAAATTCCCTGACTGTACTGACATGCAGAAGTTCAAGTGTAATGTGAACAGACATCTTGCTGCTCAACTCCCTACATAGTGTAAATTATGTCCCAGATAGTAACCCCTTACATCAAAGTGACGTTGTAAATCAATGAACACATGGAGAAATCAGTTGATGATGACCTGACCCTAGCAGGTGGCACAAGCAAAATTACTATACACAGGAGAAGATCGAAATCTAATATATAAAAGGCTGTATGTCTGTCTCCATATTTTCGAAGGTCCTGGATATGACCTTAAACTATATCGATGGTGAGGCCCCAGCTTGCAGGCTTTGTGGAGTGTGGAGCCACCCCTTAATTGCCATTGCTCCCAGGTTCACTCTGACCCGGAGTGGTAGTACCTGTTAGAGTCCCAACTATGGGTTAAATAGAAACCAACTTTAAAAAAACAAATATATTCTATTTAAAAAAATTGTTCTTCAAAATCAATGGATTCGACATTAAATAACCTGAAAAGGGTTGATATGCCATAAAACAACCAACCAACCATATTTTCAAACTCTATCTCTTCTGAAACCAAAAGTTGCAGAGCGGCACTATGGACCTCATATGGTTAGATTTTTTATGGGTCTTTAGTGTTTAATGGGTGAAAATTTAAAAAATCGTTATACATTTTGTACATTCATCTTAATTTATTTTTTATTTATAATCAATTCATATGCGTGTCACGTCGGTACAGTGGTAACGTCACCAGCTTTGAATGGTAGTTTTGTTTTTGGTTTCAATTCTAGCTGATGGCACAAATACTTTTTTTTTTACTTTTGAAATCACGACTATAATATATACAAAATCTAGACAAATTAAAATATATTTAAGCGTACTTTCCGACCGGGCAAGGCCAAGCTTTCTCGACCAGGTCCAAGCTGTGATCTGCTTTCGACTGTCTCCAACTCACAACTTTCCTCAACTGTGAATTGTCGTAACATTAATTGTCACTCCTCAGTGTCAGCTAACTCTAAATATCTCCAGTCCTTTTGTCCCAATCATCTGCCACACGTTGATTACACTTCAGCTCTCCTTTGTGTGCATTGATGAACAATTTCTTACACCTTTGTTTACCTGATAAATTTTTTCCTCTTCTTTTTTCCTTAACACTTGGCAGAAGAGACGCTGATAGTATTGCACAGAAAACACTTGATAGAACAAACTAACATTGAATATGTATAATTTGTTTTCATCGAAGTGCGTACAATATTGTGAGGTTTATGATCATGCTAAACATCCCTAAAAAGAAATATGTCACAAACTCCATCTATAGTTTGGGAGATAGATATACTCCTCCTTCAACTGTGACAATACGTGTGGGGCCCCGACAGTACGCCAACCCCCAACATTGTGTGTCGTGGATTTTTCATTCAACTATTCTAATTACCAGATCGTCATTTTCTCGCTGGCGACTGTCGATGTGAACACACGTGAGTCGACAAAGTAAAAGAATAGAGCAAAACCAGAAACCCCAAACGTTTCGCATATTTTTTTGACGGTTGGACCTGAGTGTGCATGTCTTCTCTCCGTTCTATCAATGTTACGTTTGTCAGTCGCAATTTGTCTCAATCTCTGTTTCGTTGTCAGTTCTATAACTGTCGATCTGTTGGCCAACGCTACTTGTTATCAGCTCCCATCCATCGCAAACGGCAGCTTGGTGTCAACTACTCTTCTCTGTGTCACTATCTGAAGTCCCCTCACCCTGATTACCCGGAAGCATCTCATTGATACCCCCATCAAATGTCGTTGGTTCTCTTTGTTATCTAATCTGTAGGTTTCTATTGTCATTGTCAAATCTAAAAGGCTCAATCTAAAAAATACCTACAGATTCATTGTTTGCTATTTCATTGTACATTATAACACACTTCCTATCTGTCTATTGTCCCCCCCCCTCAGCACTTCATAGTATCACAAACCATATATACTCTGAAATCACAGAACAGAGAATAATCGAATAAGTATATTTCATTTTGGTGTTCATGATGCAGGTTGATGAAAACAAAAATGTCTCCTTCTGAGAACAGTCGAGGCCATTGTTAAAATGTCTTTTTTCCCTGTCGACTGACGTATGTCTCTAGTCCTGTGCAGTTCTAGGAGGTCCAACCAATCAGGCTTTTTTCTCCCTTTGAGAATAGGTTAGTTTATTGATAAATTCCTGAGGTACTCCTATGAGACATTTTTATTCTATCAAATTATTCTTTTTAACTATTGTAGCTGGAGAAATAGGTTTATACCTTTTTGAACCGTATTTATGAAAACTAGCAGGACCTGTGGAAATTCCACAGTGGCATCTTTCATATGTAATAAATTGCTGATATGCATTCTGTGGATGTTCAGCGTGAATGGAGACCCCATGATATTATTGTAGCCTTTTTGTTAAACCTGTAAAATTATTTATTTAGGTAATTCCAATATCCTTATAGGAGTCTGTGACATATTTCCATTGTATGGACGCTCAGCACGAACAGAAACCTCACAATATCATATCATCTTTAAGCAGAACAGATACTAACCTTGGATCCTAACCAGAAGACAAAGAAGGTATATTATAGTTTCACATACGGCTCAAAAGCAATATCAATTATTTTTATTTTTTTTACATTACATTTTCAGTGATCGGGAGTTCCTATTTATTCAAAGGAGGATAGGTGATAACATACTACAAACATTAAATTAGTGTGATATAGATATGTTAATTTAATGTTCGTAGTATATATATATATATATATATATATATATATTTTTTTTTTTTTACAAGGTGGTCGCCACTTATCAAGGCCCGGAAGCCACTCGGGGATATGGGTTATTGTAAGTACAGTACGTTAGTGTGGATATTTAGAGTGTCTACTTAAGGGGGCGGTTCATCAGGAATTTGTTTACATTGGACTTGAAGACATCCAAGTTGTAGTCAGGAGGGAAGAAAGCAGACGGAACAGAGTTCCACAGGCGTGCAGTTCTAAGAAAGAAGCTTTCTTCATGGAATCTACGTTTTGATTTAGGCATAAATAAAGAGTGGGGAGAGTTTTTGACAGTGGATTCAGCTAGACGGGTGTTTTTTGTAAAAGATTGGCGAGGGGGGACCAGAGATTGGAGTTCAGACAAGCACCTGCCATGGAAATAATGATAAAAGATAGGCTTGCAACATCTCTTCTGTGGGAAAGAGGTTGCAGGGAAGAGAAAAGAGCATCCTCCACTAAGCCACGAAGTCTATTTTGTACTCTGTCAAGGCAGGATAGGCTGTTTTTAGCAGCTCCTGCCCAGATATGGCAGCAGTATTCCATCCTTGGACGTACTTGACTTTTATATAGATAGAGAATTGCATCAGTAGTGAGATATCTTCTGGAGCAGTAGAAGGATCCTACCATCTTTCCAGCGAACGTGGCAACAGACTTGATGTACGTGTTCCATTTCAGATCAGGAGTAAAGGTCAAGCCCAGAAGTTTGTCAAAACATGGGGCTTCTCCTAGACGAGAGCCATCCATTTCAATTGATGCCAGATGGGGATCAGAGCATTGATGATGTAAAGATAGGAGTTTGGTTTTAGATTCATTAAAGATAACCAGCTACGTCTTCCCCCACTGAACCACTCGTTCAAGATCAGAGGAGAGAGAATCAGAGAGCTTTGTCATTTACAGCCTTTGATGTGTTGCCGTAGATGGTCGTGTCATCAGCATAGATGTCAATGAATGATTTAAGTATGTGTTTAGGGAGATCATTGATGTAGATACGGAAGAGAGTTGGGCCCAGGAATCTCTGAGGGACTCCAGCATTAATACTGCAGGCCTCTGATTTTTGTCCATCAATCACTACTCTTATGCACCTATCAGAGAGAAATGATTTAATGATAGAGAATATTTCCAGTTATACCGTAGCTGGAGATCTTGTGAAGTAGGCCTTTATGCCATACCTTGTCGAAGGCCTTTGATATGTCAAGAGCAATTGCCCTAGAAAGGAAGCCTTTGTCAAGAGATTCACTAATCCTATGAGATATAACCGTTAGCACATCTGCGGTAGATCTTGCAGAACAGAAACCATATTGCGTGTCACTAAGAAGGTTATTTCTGCTGAGGTGGTTGACTATTTCTCTATTTAATATGGATTCCAGCAACTTACTCATGATACACAGGAGACTTATTGGTCTGTACTGAGAGGGAGATGACTTATCACCTGAGTTCTTAAATACAGGGCATACTGATAAGGTTTTCCAGGGTGTTGGAAAGCACTTCTCCTTAAGGCAACGCTTAAACAGTTTTGTAAGTATGAGAGCAAGTTCTGGTTGAAGCTTTTTTAATACTATAATTGGGATGGCGTCAGGGCCAGTAGCTTTACTGGAATCAAGGTTCTTGATTAGCTTGCCGACCTCATGCACAGATATTTGTATGTTACCTAGCGTGTTCTGTGTTATAGGAGGAAATATGGGGAGTTGATGGCCTTCATTGCATAGGGTAGAATTAGCTGCAAAGTTCTTGGCAAATAGTTTGGCCTTGTCTGAAGCTGAGGAGATGACCTCTGGTCTGTTGATAATGGTTGGGATAGAACGCACACTTCTGTTCAGGATCCTGTTTGTTATTTGCCAAAACTGGTGGGAACCAAGCCACTGATCAGCTACTTTGGATTTAACAGACTGAGCATATAGCTCTCTTGCATTTTTTATTACTCTTTTACAGTGATTGCTGGCATTCCTGAAAGCAGCTTTAGTCTCAGTGCATTTATTACGTTGGTAGTTATGGAAAAAGTGATTTCTGTGCGCAATGGCAGCAGCACATTCTGGGGAGAACCATGGCTGGCTGCTAGTTTTTTATTGGAATTTTTTAGATGGTATGAATCGGTCTATGCCTACAGTTAACCATTCGTTCAGGTCTGATACTATAGAAGACACATCATTTTTAAACATGGAATGCAGAGGTAGATCAGATATAAATGTACGGAAGCTATCCCAGTCAGCTATGGATTATCGGTATACAGTACGGTGGAGGGGTACGTCTGGAGACTTATTACATTTCATTTTTATCTTAACTGATACGACGGAGTGGTCGGAGGATCCTAGAGGAGAAAGAACGGAACATGAACATAGCTCAGGGGAAGTTGAGAGAAAAAGGTCTAGGAGGCTTGCATATTGACCTGTAGTATCGGGCACAGGGGTGGGCTCGCGAACAATCTGAGTGAGGTCATAAGCAATGGCAAAATCATGACAGAACCTCCCCTTATCGTCCGTCTTATTTGAGTGGGTCAGCCATTCCATGTTATTAACGTTGAAGTCACCACAGATATGGATGTTAGCCGAGGGGTGTGCAGACAGGATGTGGTCTATTTTCTCAGATATGCTCTTAAAGATAGTAACTCCGCTGTTGTGGGGCCAATAGAGGGCAAATATAAATGCAGTGGTGTAAGCAAGTGCAACCCGGAAGCACATATAAGGTAAATTAGGATCTTCTCTAGAGATATCCCTGCCATATGGGAAGCCATCTTTAATGTAGGCACATATTCCATGCCCATGGCGATCTTGGGGGTCAGATTTAGATGTTAAGTTAGAGTATCCGTTAATTATGAACTCATCTAGGGAGGTGGTTGGCCCTATTCCAGTTTCGCTTAGAAAGAATATGTCCAGTGTTGTCTCCTGTAATTGGGTTTCAACCTCTAGAAGGTTGGAACGTAGACCCCTGATGTTGGAGAAGGCGACATGGTAGTAGGGGTCTGTTGGAAGATGGGGGTTCTAGGTTTATTCAAGTTTTTTTCTGGAGATGTTTCATGTTGAGGTTTTGGGATTTGTGGAACAGGTCGGCATACTTGGTTAGAGCAGTACAGAGAGGGAAAGTAAGAGAGAAAAAGACAGGAAATTTTTTTTTTTTTTTTTTTTTGTAGCATATGAAAAGGTAAAGCCATAACAATTACCCACTAGTATGGCATCGAGAGGCCCCACCAGAGACTACTGCATGATCCAGAGTCCATTCACCAAATGGCAATACAGCAGTCCCAGTACTTTGCGCCTGCTGATAGGACAGCCTCCTTAGTGGTTAATCCAAGGTTCGGGTCCCTGAATATCAGGCGGATAACGTCAGCCAAGACAAAACGTTTACCTCCAGCACCCTTACTAGTGACATGGCCACAATATAGATAGACATAGAGACAGAAAAATTTCCAACATCTCGGACTACTGTTTACCAAGTACTACCGACCTTTAAAGCAGCTTTTTCTTCACCCTTTGTCAGAAACATCACTCATTTGCATGAGGACTGAGGGACAAAAAAGGAGAAGCGAGAGTTACTGGAGCTGCCGATAACACATCCACTTTATTATCTACTCCCCATTTCAAAAAAGGGGGGGGCTATAAGGGACTTATTAATATCTACTTAGTAAAAGTCCGGGGCTCAATTATCAATTCTGAACGCTTTTGAAGATAATCTCCCCTCCCATATTAATGGGTCGATGTTTTGGCATTATATATGTCGAGTTTGAATAATTCGAGCTTCACCTTATAATTAAAATCCAATAATTAACTTTTATCAATTTGTGAAGTCAGCTTAATATTAATTTACATTTGAGTTTAGATAATTATTCAAGACTTTACTTTTGGAGGTTCTCGTTTACATAGGTGACTTTTTTTTTTCTTTCCGTTTTACATGTAACAAGACGATATTGGTTAACAGCATATTTGACAAAGATTTCAGAACAGAACAAAAAGCAAGACAAGATAGGTAAAATTCAGTTACGAGTTTTTAAGTCAAAGCTGTAATAAGAAAACAGTTAGCGGTAATTAGTACAAATTAGGTTCAAAAGTTGGAAACATTTTTTAACCTTAGCTGAAGAGTCTGGAAACAGCAACGTACCCTTTATTAGGGTCATATCGGAAGTGGGAACCTAGCAGACTCATTCTAACTACATAAGAATATGGTGGGCGTTGTGTGTGTATTTTTGAGGCAGTGTGGGGTAATGCTTTTATTTATTTTTTATTTTATTTTATTTCTTTTCTTTTTTTTTTTTTTTTTTTGCTTTATCTATCAGGATTGAAATCTTCGAGCTTCACCTTATAATTAAAATCCAATAATTGAATTTTATCAATTTGTGAAGTCGGCTTAATATTAATTTACATTTGAGTTTAGATAATTATTCAGGACTTTAATTTGGGAGGTTCTCGTTTCCATAGGTGACTTTTTTTATTATCACATTCTATACTTTTTTAATAAATAGGATCTCCCTATCAAATAATTTATAATCTAGAAACCTCAACACACGCACACACATATTTTTTTTTTTTTTTTTACATAGGCGTCACCACTTATCAAGGCCGATAGGCCACTCAAGGATAAGGGTTAAAGAGTGTAGAGTAGTCAAAAGGACAATATAGTAATCGATAGTAATGGAAGTTCGGTAAATTTGTTAACTTAAGTGGAACGGCTCATCAGAAATTTGTTCACGTTGGACTTGAAGACAACCATATTATAGACAGCTGGAAAGCAGGAAAACGGAAGACAATTCCACAGGCGTGCAGTTCTAAGAAAGAAGCTTTGATCATTGAATCTATGTTTAGGTTTAGGCACAGATAAAGAGTGGGGAAATTATTGATAATGTTTTCAGCTAGTCTAGTGTTTCTTGTGAAAGTTTGGCGAGGGGGGGGGACCATAGATTGAAGCTCAGTCGAACACTTTCCATGAAAATAACGATAAAGCAAACTCGCAACATGTCATCTGTGAGATAGAGGTTGCAGCAAAGAGAAAAGGACATCTCCCACCAGGCCACAAAGTCTATTTTGAACCCTATCAAGACAGGACAAGTCTTTTCTAGCAGCTCCTGCCCATATGTGGCAACAGTATTCCATCCTTGGACGTATCTGGCTCTTATATAGATCGAGAATTGCATCAGCAGTGAAATATCTACTGGATCGATAGAAGGATCCGACCATTTTTCCAGCGGCCTTGGCAACAAATTTGATGTACGTATTCCATTTAAGATCAGGAGTAATGGTCAAGCCCAGAAGCCTGTCAAAACTTGAGGCCTCCCCAAGACGAGAGCCATTCATTTTAATTGATGCCAGATGGGGATCAGAACGTTGATGATGTAAAGATAGAAGCTTGGTTTTAGATGCATTAAAAGTAACCAGCCACTCCTTTCCCCATTGTACAATGTGATCAAGATCAGAGGAGAGAGAATCGGAGAGAACTTGGTCGTTTACTGTTTTAGATGTGCTACCATAGATGGTAGTGTCGTCAGCAAAAATGTCTACGAATGATGTATGGATGTGATTTGGAAGATCATTAATGTAAATCAGGAAAAGAGTTGGGCCCAGGATGGACCCCTGAGGGACTCCAGCATTTATACTGTGAGCTTCTGATTTTTGCCCATCAATCTTATGAACCTATCAGAGAGAAATGATTTAATAATTGAGAAGACATTTCCAGTTATACCATAGCTGGAGATCTTGTGAAGTAAACCTTTATGCCATACCCTATCAAAGGCCTTTGATATGTCAAGAGCAATTGCCCTAGAAAGGTTGCCTCTGTCAAGAGATTTGCTAATCCTATGGGATATAACTGTAAGCACATCTGCTGTAGATCTAGCAGAACGGAAACCATATTGTGTGTCACTAAGAATGTTATTTTTGCTGAGATTGTTGATTACTTCTCTATTTAACACAGATTTCAGCAACTTACTCATGAAGCACAGGAGACTTATTGGCCTGTACTGAGAGGGGATGAACGATCACCTGAATTCTTAAATACAGGGCATGCTGATGAAATTTTCCAGGGTGATGGGAAGCAATTCTCCTTAAGACAACGTTTAAACAGTTTTGTAAGTATGGGCGCTAGTTCTGGTTGAAGTTTTTTGAGTACTATAACTGGAATACCGTCAGGGCCGGTTGCTTTACTGGAATCAAGGTTTTTGATTAGCTTGGCAACATCACGTACAGATATTTGTATATCACATAGTGTGTTTTCTGATACAGGAGGAAATATTGGGGGTTGGCGGCCTTGGTCGCAAAGGGTAGAATTGGCTGCAAAGTTCTTGGCAAAGAGTTTGGCTTTGTCTGATGCTGACGAGATTAACTCGGGTTCATTGATGATAGTTGGGATAGAGCACACGCTTCTGTTCAGGATTCTGTTTGCAATTTGCCAAAACTGGTGGGAACCAAGCCGCTGCTCAGCTACTTTGGACTTGATGGACTGAGCATACAACTCTCTTGCGTTCTTTATTACTTTCATACAATGGTTGCTGGCAGTCCTGAAAGTGGCTTTAGTTTCCATACATCTATTAGGTTGGAAGCAGTGGAAAAAGTGATTTCTGTGCGCAATAGCAGCAGAACATTCTGGAGAAAAACATGGCTGGCTGTTAGGTTTTTGCTGGAACTTTTTCGAGGGTATGAAATTGTCTATACCTACAATTAACCATTCTGTCAGGTCTGATACTATAGACGACACATCCTTTTTAAACATGGAACTCAGAGGAATATCCGATATAAATGTACGGAAACTATTCCAGTCAGCCATAGTGTATCGATATACTGTTCGATGGAGAGGTACGTCTGAGGACTTATTACATTTCATTTTTATCTTAATTGATACAACTGAGTGGTCAGAAGATCCAAGAGGGGACAGAACAGAAACTGAACATAGTTCAGGGCAAGTTGTGAGAAAAAGGTCTAGGAGACTTGCATACTGGCCGTCATTGTCGGGCACACGGGTGGGTTCGTGAACAATCTGAGTGAGGTCATAAGCAATGGAGAAATCATGACAGAATCTCCCCTCATCATCGGTCTTGTTTGAGTGGGTCAACCATTCCACATTGTGAACATTGAAGTCTCCACATACGTGAATGTTAGCTGAAGGATACGCTGATAGAACTTGGTCAATTTTCTCAGATATGCTTTTAAAGATAGTAACTCTGCTGTCATGGACGTCAAAATTATTACGGTATTAATATGTAGATGATTGAATAGGCAATGAATCCAAAGCTACATTAACCTGAATATTTGGATGAGTGGGTTTCAGTGTTAAGACTTACTTAGATTTAAGAATTTTCGTGTCCTGCAACACAAGAGGTAATCAAAGTATACCATCATAGTCCGTCTGAAGTCAGATCCACAGTATCCTTCCAGTTTCTTCCTGTTGCAATCCAATCTCTCTCGATTGTCTGCTTCCAATTCATTTTTGTACTTTTTCTATCAGAAGTCCATTCAAACACTTGGTTGGCAATTTCTCTCTGAGCCAATCTTCGGGTATGTCCGAGCCAACCAAGACATTTGCAGATTATTGACGATACTACCTGTCGGTTTGTGCGATCTCTGACTTCTTAATTGATAGTTCGATCACTCCTGATTCTTAGAATCATACTAAGGCACTTAGAATCAAATGAGTCTAATTTCCTCTTTTGGTTGATTTAAAGGTGCAAAGTTCCACTTTCGTACCATTATTAACAGAGGAATACAAGAATATAGTACAGTCTGATAAAAGATAAAAAAAAAAAAAAAAAAAAGAATAGAAATGTTAATATATAAGTGAGGCTTTGCAGCATGATTATACATAACACCCCATTTCCAAGGGGAATGCTGAGTAAACTTAGACTGAAAATTTACCACAAATTTAATTGTCATGACAACCTTTCATGGAAATTGATGCTTCACACTTCCTCAACGTTTTTCTGTGTATTATTTATTTGTGCATTTAAAAAAAAGAAGGGTACTTGGAATAGATAACATGCAATTTATCTTTCATAAATGCGAGTTTATTTCAATATTGTTCACTGAGAATTTTTGCATTTCATAAACCTACCTTTATTATCCATAGTGCTTGAAAAAATGTGTTTGACAAAAAATGAAACCCTCCACTCTGAAACAGATGGCGACATACTGGATGTAAGCAAAGACAGTTGCAATCTGGAGGTATCTGGCATCTATCCAGACAAGGCGTGTTTGAATCAATTCTCCCTTTATTTATGCCGTTATATTCATTTATTTACGACCGAATGAATTCATTCAATCAGGTCATAAAGGATTAAACATATACAGGATTCTTTGATTATTAAACTTAGTTTAAGAAAAATTTTAGAAAATCCTCCCATGTTTAATGGGTAGTTTTTCACTAACATCAAAGTATTTTTGCTTCATGTCAGATTGAATTAAACATGAAAAAAAGTTCTGCAAATTTTTTAAAGTTGGAGGGGGGGGTTGAAGCAATAATATGGGCACAATTTCTCTTTTGAACTTTTCAAATTTCAAATGCAGTCGATATCAATTAACAACAATTTTATTCATTAAATATTTTCTAAAATCAAATCATGGAATAGGAGAGGTTTAGTTCTAACGCACTGCAAGAACTTAGACACCATGGTCAGAAAGTGGGATTAAGAAGTCAACGCCCCCGAGGAGAGGTCACTCTGACTTGCAAAAAGTGCCTGAGCAGCCCTGTCGGCATTCTCTAATGAAAGCGTATAAGGTGATTAGCAATAAACTAATCCCTTCTCAAAGAGAGAAAGAAACGCCTGGGAGGGTGGACCGCCTAGAACTGCACAGAACTTAACTCTCACCACAAAATCAACAGGAATCGGATCATTACATGAATGATCTAATGTCTGTTGATTTCAGGAGCTGAGGATAAAACTCCCTAGTATTGAAATCACGTAATAGATTCTAGACATAAGGTTTAGTAGCATCTTTATTTTAATCTTTGTAAGATGCACATAAGTGGTGCAAAACTATTCTGTCCAGTTATTTTTACTCGCCCTGGGACTGGTATTCTAATATACAACACAAATGGTATTTAACTTTATAAATGTTGCATGAATCAGAATTAATGTCTTTTAAATTACAGTTTTGTGGTTTGAATGAGGCAATATTTATATTGTCGTAAAATGGTTTAATTTGTTTTCTATGAGAAAAGAGGGTGTGGCTTTTACCACATGCTCAATATAGCGATTACACATTGATATTTTCTTTCATTAATTTTGAAAATCCCATGATTTGGACTATTCAGTAAAACACTGACATTTAAAAAAATTTTTTTTTTTTTTTTAATAAAATAATTTTCAAGCAACTAATGGGAATTCGTAAGCATTACAACAAAATTCTCACAAGTTTGAATTATATTGAATTATCTCTCTTTGTTCCTTGATACGGTTTTCAAACTAGTATTGCTAGATAGTCACTTCTCGGTTAGCCATAAAATTTGATTTTCTTATTTAAAAAACTACTTGATCAATTTACATGATTTTTATAATTTAATACAATATCTTTTTTCCGTCACAAGCACATACATCATACAGATGTTTCTTTATTTTTGTTTTTTAATATAGGGGGAATTCTGAATATGCAAAACTTGATTTTACTCATTTTTAAATGAATTGTTCCAAAATCAAATTATCTTTAACCTCAGCTAAAGCAGTACAATTCAAATACAATTGAAAAAAAAAAAAAAATGACCTTTGTTTTATTGATTTGAAGAACATTGACATTTTCTTTTTCAGTAAGAAGACAGAATATTTGATAAATAAGAAACACTTGTTTTATTTAAAGAATATTTAATTGACAATTATTTTTACAGTAAGACTTTGAGATTCATTTAAACAATTTTAATTTCTTGAAATATTTCTGTACATTGTTTTTGTGAGAAGGTTTTGTAGCAAGACAAGTGGCTACATCTTCTGGTTGTTCAATCCATAATTTATGTTCGACGTTTTCTTCAGTTAAAGTTTTCGAGAGATTCCGAAGCTCTTCTTCATTTGAGATCTGGAGAAAAAAAAAAAATTTTAGAAAACTGGTTAGGACAAACATGAAAAATGGGACTAAAAATATTGCATATTGGCATTAAAAAGTTTCATGTTAAATAATATTAGATGAGAAATCCATTTAAGAGTTATGTAGGTAAACTTGAGAAAAAGCATGCTTGAAATATCAACATTATGTGAATAAACATGACATCAGGTCAAATTCAGACGGCATCTTGTTTGGATTTTCCTTAGATAATTTTGATACATTTCAAGCATGCTTTTCTCAAGTTCACATGCGTAATACTAACTGGATTTTAACTTGAAATGATTATTTAACATTTAACAAAAACATAAAACCATTTTTAATTACTATACAGAATTGTTTTTTATATTCTTCTGTGTAACCTTGAATGATTACCAATCGAATGTCAAAAGAAATTCAATTCAAAACCGATCAGATGTTTACAACGAAATGTAACTATAAACAAAAATATTGGTTGACAAAACAAAACAGTAATACATTTTTGGAATTTAACTAAAATTGGAAAAAAAAAATTTTGTTTAGAAAACAAAAACAATAAGCCGATTAGAATCCTTTCTCATCCAACATAAACAAATTCTTGAAGAACCGCCCCCATAAGTAAGACACTTTATCAAATCTCCAATACTAATGATTACTATGATAATATCCCATTGATTACTGTACACGCAATAACCCTTATCCCTGAGTGGCTTCCAGGCCTTGATAAGTGGTGACTACCATGTAAATAAAAAAATAAATAAATAAAAATACAAACTCACATCCTCCATTTCTTAGTATTAGGCTGATTGCAAATCTAAACCACGATAATCTTATATTTATTTTCAAATTTATTATAAAGAGTTTGCAAGTTTTAAATGTTCATTCAGAAAAATAAAATTTCTACATTTACTTTTGCATTCTATGAAGACAAAGGAATATATTTTGATTTTCACATTTTTTTTTGGGGGGGGGGGGCATAAACTTAATCATTATAAAAACCAATGTTGATGTTAATACAGAAATGTGAATACATGTACAGGATTCACTCTAAAACTAATTAACTGATCATGATCAATTTTGAAACATAGGTATAAGGGTTATATGTTGGTTATATTTAGTTTTATGCAAACACAAACTCCCACCATTCTTTCTTGGTAACAAGTTACTTGTAAGATTGTATATCAAATTCAGTGCAGGTGGTGATATATCAAATGTAGAATAATTGTAAAAACCGTGATTCATTGGGTCGGCAACTCTGATTAGAGCACACAAACCAAATGTTTCATTGAATTAATCTTTTTTTTTTTTAAAACGGCATCCGAACATGAAAATTGCCAAACTTAGCATGAATAACTTAACCACTCTCTAAGGTGAAACAGTTGTCAGTATAACAACAAAATAGTTAACACACAAGAACTTCTAAACAATATACAATTTATATAAAATGCACTAGAATGGAATTCTCTGCTAGACGTGCTTAGTTTTAACGTGTGAAACGATTTGTAAGATTATAAAAATAACATTTTAAGCTTTTTTTTTTTTCACATTGTGTTTTGTTTTTATTTTTTATTTTTTTTTGTAATTTTGAAACGCTTATCGTCTGAATTTATACACCCTAGCAATTTTGAACACTGCCAGAAACACCTAAATCCTCCCCTGAATGGCATTAATTTGCCTCCTCTCACCTCTCCACCACACAGATAACTTCTACGGGTAATGCCTACTCTTTTTACAGAAAAAGAAAAAAATGTAAGAAAAGAAAAGTGAATAAAAAATTAGTTTCAAACAGATAATTTCTACTCATTGTCAAACGCAAGAGAATCTAACTTTGAAAAATGGTAGCTGTCATCAATTGTAATCACGTAACGAAGCCATTGACAAAGCCGTGGTGTGAACATACCATCACAATGGGATCGGGGGGGGGGGCTGGGGGAGAAGAGCACCATATGTCGACTCAGCAGAGTTGTTTTTAATCACCTAGCTAATAACAGGAACTTGTAAAAAAAGATGCAAGACTCATTTAGCCTCCAAACTTTTAACAAAATTTTCGGACGACTGTATATGGTGGAATGAATTACAAACATAACAGCTGGTTATAACTGCAGATTAATAATAATAATAATAAACTGTTAATTGACCTACTCCCTTTGATAAAGTGCCGAGTTGTTAATTTCGAACAACAGAAAAGGTTGATTGAGATTGTCGGACTGACTTCCTCATCTTGGTTGTTATTGTCACAACGTTTCGGCCGTTTTGCCCTCCGGCCTTCGTCAGGTGTTTTGTATCGAACTGGGGAACCGTTTGTTAGGAGTCTCAAACCCAACCCTACCAAAGGCAAGATAAGTTAAAAATGAAAACAATTCAAAGAATTTTCGAGCATTTATTACTCTAGACAACATTTTAGAATTAGAATTTTTTTTTAAATTAAACGGTTCAAAGAATCATTTTTTTTTTTTTAAATTAAACGGTTCAAAGAATCATTTTTTTTTTTTAAATAAACGGTTCAAAGAATCATTTTTTTTTTTTAAACGGTTCAAAGAATCATTTTTTTTTTTTTTTAATTAAACGGTTCAAAGAATCATTTTTTTTTTTAAATTAAACGGTTCAAAGAATCATTTTTTTTAAAAATTCAATTATTCAAATAATTAAAATATTTTTTTACAATTAAACAGTTCCAAGAGATTAATTAACCCAGTAAAACTGATAATTAAAAAAAAGAAACAATCTAATTCTAAAATGTTCTCTATAGTAAAATGCTCGAAAATTCTTTGAACTGTTTTTCTTTTTACCTTATCTTGCATTTAGTAGTATTTATTTGCCGTATTACACCTTTTCTGATTTTTTGTTGTTTGAAGTTAACAATTCGGCACTTTATTCAAAAGGGTTGGGTTCTGCCTTGATATCAGTGACAGAGTATCACATGACTCACCTTCCCCAGACTCAGAACAAGACTGGATTTTGGGACCCCATATTGCTACCTTAACCGTTTTATTTTGTGTTATTATATTACTTAAGTGCATTTATTTGGTTTTAACTAACTTGAATTGTCTCCCCCTGAAAGGAGTTTAAAAAAAAAGAACTTTTTGATGGCAGAAATTTGGGTGGACCAAAAGAATCTTGCTCTATTTCTATTTCTTATTTTCATCATCTTTTTATGTTTTTGTTTCATCAGATTATTATCGAATAGACACTAGTCTACCAGATTATCAAAAACTTTTTAGAAAATAAAATATCAATATCTATATATTTGTAGGGGGTGCTCAGTTTGTAATGCAACGTTCTAGTAAATCTATCACCCATTTTAGAACCATGTGACATTTTTAGGCCAACTTTCGAGAATTTAATTTTAAAAAATTTTTCTTGTTAAAATAATAGTACTTGTACAATTTCATCGGGTTTGTTTTACTGCACACATAGATTCGAAAAAGTTGTCAAAAAAAATATAGAACAAATAAATGTTATCAAAGGCAAGATAAGTTATTTTTCTACCCAACTGGATATGTTTTTAGTGTTTATATTTAATGTAACATGTTTATTCAGCTCGAAAAACATACAGTGTTTACCGATGACATTCGAAAATTCAAAATGGCGGCCGACTCTCTCTCGGAGACGGTAAGTTTGGGAAAAGGAGTTATAAATAAAAAACCAGTCAAAATACTGTTAAAAACCCGCCGAATATATGTCAGCCTATGTCACGGTAACATATATTGAGCGAGTTTCTAACAGTATTTTGTCTGGTTTTTTATTTATAACTCCTTTTCCCAAACTTACCGCCTCAAAGACAGAATCGGCTGCCATTTTAAATTTTCCAATACATCAGTAAACACTATGTTTTTCGAGCTGAATAAACATGTTACATTAAATATAAACACTAAAAACATATCCATTTAGTCAGAAAAGTAACTTATCTTGCCTTTGATAACATTTATTTGTTCTATATTTGTTTTGTGACAACTTTTTCAAATCTATGTGTACAGTAAAACAAACCCGTTTAATCAGTAAATTAAAAAAAGAAAATATTGGAAAAAATGTTACATATTCGTTATGGAATAAAGTTTTCAAACAAAGAAAAAAATTTTAAAAAATGGCAGTCTTGCAGTTAAGTCTCGGCAAAGTTTAACAACTCTAGAAGGGTCAATACACTATATTCATGAATATTATGAATCAATCTTAAAATAAAAATAAAAATTATTAAAGTCTTAAAATAAAATATATTATATAATTAATATAAAAAAATATGAAAATTTGTTCCATTCCCATCTAATGGAAGAGTTGTGGAGATGGCGCGAGAAAGGACACGCATTTCCACGAATTATTAAAAGCATAAGACAATACACTTTTTAAGAAATATTTAATTTTGAAAGTTTTATTTTATTTTGTATGAATTTATATTTTGTTACATGGGTCATTACTTCAGATTTTATTTTGTATAAATTTATATTTTGTTACGTGGTTCATTACTTCAGATTTTATTTTGTATAAATTTATATTTTGTTACGTGGTTCATTACTTCAGATTTTATTTTGTTCGTTTTTCGGTACTTTTACAGTTTAATTAAGTCATTAAAAAATTGAAAATATCAAAAAAAGTTTAAATCGTATGTATCCGTTATGGAATGAAGTTCTCCAAAAAAAAAAATTTCACTTAATTTCAAGTAGTTTTCGTTTTACAGCGAAAAAAACATTTGTTATGATACCGAGCAAAAGGTTCGATTTTTAGGAAGAAAAGCTAGAATTAAAGATGGGGAGGGAGTATCAGCGCTTTACATGGAGTTATCTCCCCGTGGTGTGTTCAGCAAATTTCACAATGGCTGACTTCAATGGATGCGCTCTCATAAGAAAGTGTTTTTCCGCTGTAAAAAAAAACAAAAAAAAACTACTCGATCAAATTAAATGAAATTTTTTCAGAGATCTTCAGTCCAAAACGGATACGTGCAATATAACCTTTTTTTGTTTTTCTCGATATTTTCATTTTTTAATGTCTTGACTAAACGTTACAAGTACCTGCTTCCCTCCGGACTACAACTTGGATGTCTTCAAGTCTAATGTTAACAAATTCCTAATGAACCGCCCCCCTAATTAAACACTTCATAAAATCATCTCACTAACGTGATGTACTTACAATAACCCTTATCCCTGAGTGGCTTCCGGGCCTTGATAAGTGATGATCACTGTGTAAAAAAAAAAAAAAAAAAAAAAAAAAAAAAGTACCTGTTTTTCTGTTAAGACAATAATACACTTTCTAAAAATTGTTTCATTTTTCTGTTTAATAAATAGTTATAAATATATAAAAAATGGGTACTCTTGCATAATTTGACCCAAATTCTCGTGATTTCCCGTCAAGCCTGGATAGAGCGAGACCAACAATCATCGGTGTCAGCCGAGCGGCGTAACAGACGCAGACTAAGGAAAAAAACAAAACAAACAACTACCTTGAAAAAAAGCAAATATGTTTATTTAATTTATTTTAGTATTTATTTATTTATTTTTTTTTTTTTACAAAATATTTATCAACAATAAGTTATCTAAATATTGTTATGTTCAATAAAAGGTGGTTTACTCGTATAAATGTTAGGTATAAGTAAAATTTTTTGTTTTTCTTTAACCATATTTTCTTCTTTATTTTTTTTATTTTCAAGACTTTTTGTTCAGTCAAGTTTTTTTTTTTTTTACGGTTGTTAATTGCCGGCGGAAGAACTTGAGATGAGGATATTTCCTTAGGAATCTTTTACATCGGTCGACTGTTGATCGGCCATCGACAGCAAAGAGAGGTGATGGGTGGGGTAGAGGAAATGGAAGAAAGCCCCCCAACCGGGTAGCTTTCGGAAATGATGATGTAGACAAAAGGATCGTTTCCAAATTTTTGTCTCCAAGTATTCAAGTAAATATGTACCCAGAAGCTCCCAGCTGGTCCCGCATTCTTGCTTGTAACGCCGTTTTGACCCAGAGCAGTTCAAGGATTCTCCCTACGTTATGTTTTCTTGGTTGAATAGAGATTCATCAATTTCTACAGTGTGCCCAGAGCCCTTGGGCCTCCTATCTGCCGGGGATTCCTCAGGAAATACTCCTGACAAATTTCTCTCAGAAAGTTAACGATCCTGTGCGCAATGATACACATTGTCTACAGTGTCCATTAGTACACCACCAGGAGAAGCCATCCTTTACGCACAATTTTTTTTTTTTTTTTAGTAAACATTTGTGTTTACAATTGGTGCACCTCATTCTTTGGGAAAGCAATTTCTTTTCCTGACAATATGAGATTGTCTGCATCGGCGTTTACACTCGTTTTTCTAGCATGCACAGATTTATTTCCTTGCCTGTCATTTTTTTTCTGTTTGGCGAGTCTGAAAATATAGTTGTTTGTCAGCTTTTTGGGGGGTTCAGTCGATTTTTTCCAATTCGAATGTCGCCTGCTTTCATTTACATATCGCTTTTGCATTAGCTAAGCAAACTCCCAGAAATTGAAGTACCAAAAAAATATTCAAATTAAATAAATCGGTGATAGTGCAGAGAGTGATCTGCGCTATTTTTTTAAATTGTATTTCCAAGTTTAATTAAAGTTTTATGATATATTTTTTTTATTCAATTGTAAGGTTGAAATATAGAATAGGTACAAAACACCTTCCCCTCCCCATGTTAAGAATGGCTTTTTAAATTATAACTTTATTATTTACGCCCGGATCACTCTCTGCACTAGTACCAATAAATCATTAAAAATAACTAATCATAAAATAAAAAATTACTAAAAACATTAAAAAATAAATAAAAAAAACTTTTTAAAGTCGAATTAGCGTTTCAACATTTGAATAACGCTCGTCCGACACCGATGATTGCCAGTCTCGCCCGATCCGGGCTTGACGGGAAATCACGAGAATTCGGGTCAAATTATGCAAGAGTACCAAAAAAGGTATATTTTGTTCATTTAAAAGTGCTTACTTCCAATATTAAAATATTTTTGGTAAATATCCAGATCCGCTACTACAGAACACCGACCACTCTAATTTGTTTTTTTATAGGTAATTGAGGTCACTGACAACGAATCTGATAGTCAAACTTGGGGCAAATTTACCGTTTGCATGGTATTTACCCCTGAACCCACGAACTTCTTTCTACCATTTTGCAGCTTCCGTTTATGCTACGCGCATGTACGCTGTAGCATAAACGACGGCTTCACCAAGCAAACTACGTTGGGGGGAGAGGATTTTTTTTTTTTCTAATTTTCAAAAATACATTATAGCACTTTTTGGGTGGAAAATTTAAAATTAGCTGAAAAAGAAATAAAATAAGAAAAGGAAAGCACTCCAAGTTGGAGTAGGGGGGGGGGGGTTAATTTATCTGTTTTTTTTTTGTTTTTTTTTACCTGGAACATAGAATTTTCAAATTTTCAAAAAGTAACGCACCGACATTTACCAATTAGAACACCATTTAACATTTTCCGACGATTTTACTGTGTACATTGGGGGCGCGAGCGGGGGGGGATGTGATGTTGCGGGGCGCGTGCCCCAACATCACATCCGCCCCCCCCTCCCGCAAAAAAAGAATGAAAAACATAAAGATGTTTGGTGCTTATGTTTTTGTAAACCACATTAAAAGCTACGCGAGACAAAAAAAAAAAAAGTCCCCGAATTTGTTGTACTTTTCTTTAACTGTAAGTCATTAAAAAAAATGCCAGTCCGTAATTTTTTGATTGGTACGCCATGTGAGAAGGCAGTTTGCATGGTGGAAAGTGTGGTAATTATTACTGACCGGAACTCGATGTGGAGGGGGGAGGCAGTGGAATTCTGGGAGGCAGTCGTTCAAGCAAAAGGTTTAAAAAAAGTGCTTGGTCGACTGATTGTGTAGTAGTTTGTTGTCCACCACGTGGGTCGGACTGAACTTTGCATCACATCAACTTGTGGGTTATAAAACACCCCTATCGTTGATGTGTTAGTTGGACTTTTTTGTTTAGTCAAGTTACACGTTTCACAGTTACTATTACAAAGACAATTTGTCGTAAGCAACGAGGCAATACGTTGCAACTCCAGTTAGCCGAGAAAAGCCGAGAAGGATTCTCCACACAAGTTAAGAGTTTCATTTTTCCTTCTACGTCGAGTTCAGGTTTAGCCGTTGAGTTGCAGAAACGCCCCCCCCCTCCTTCAGTCGGTTAAAATCCGACAAAAGTTGTTCGGGGGTAAATACTTTGCAACGTAACGGAAAAAAAAAAAATGAATGACCCTATTACTCGGAGGGAACTAGAGAGAAGGCTATCCCTTCTTCAAAGAAAAATAAGGGCGACTGTGGTAGGTATGGAAGAAGAACATCTATCCTTGAATGTGTTTTTATCCTTTGAAAAGGATATAGAAGGATGGCTAGAGGAGCTAGAGGGTGTGTCTTGGAGTATGGAGGAGCAACTGGCTGCAGAAGAGGAAGCTGAATCGCTTGCTGAACTTTTTCAAGCTTCGTTTAGATTTAAGAGAGAGATACGACAGAGACTGGGAGTTGTACGGACAGTCAGTGAAGGAAATACTTCAGAGGTCCCTATAGAAGATAGGAGGTCCACCAACGTTGAACCAACCTTCAACCCTCATAGTCAGGAAGCCACTAGTATCCCAGAAGCAACCAAATCCTTCAACCCAACCGCACATTCTTCCTTTTCAGTAGAACCTTTTGAAATCAAACTGAAAGGGCCACATTTCAGTGGAAGGGATTTTGAAAGAAATAGAAGTTTTAAGGACTTTCTCACTAAGTTTGAGAATTGTGCAATGTCTATACCATCGGCATCAGGAAAGATATATTTTTTAGGTGTTCTCTTGAGGGTAGAGCCCTTCAACTTATTGACCACTTGTCCGTCTCCGAAGACAGTTACCCAGTGGCTCTAAAATTGTTGAAAGAACAATACTTGGATGAGGAAGAAATATGAGGCGAAATAATCCAAGGTATATTAGATTTTCGCTTGGAGAGTCCAAAAGACTTGGTGGGGTTGAAGGACTTTATGATAAAAACGCAGGCGGACGTATGGGAACTTAGAACATCATACAGCTGTGACTTATATGATGACCAGTCGGCAGGTGCCATAATAATTTCTCAGGTATTGTTTGCAAAATTACCATCCAACATAAAAAATGAACTGATCAGGATTTCTGGAAAAAACTATCCAACATTATCAATAATCATGTTGAAGACACCAGAAATTATTAAGCGTTTTTTGATTATTAGAAAACCTGAACAGCACCCTGTGACCAAGCTGAGGCCCCCACCTAGACTTAGGAAAGAAAGTGAAGAAGAATCACATTCCTCCCTGAAGGCTTTCAATGCCAAAGTGGAATCAAAACCACAAAAATGTGAGTTTTGTAAAAAGCACGAACATTCTTCGGAAAATTGTCCCTGCTACACCTCCCATGAAGCCCGGATTACAAGGTGCAAAGAACTTTGGCTGTGTCTTAGATGCCTAAAAAGACACATAGGGGAGCAATGTGCCCTTTGAGAACAGCTAAAAATAGTAGCTGTAGCAGCTGCACTGTCACGTGACAGCAATGTGCCCAGACAAGAGAGGCAAGGTGCGTGTGGACACCTGTGTACATACGAATGACTACAGCTATGGTTTCATGTCTCCTGTAATCAACATAGTAGTAGGAAAGGGAAATAGCCAGTTGGAAATAAATTGTCTCCTGGACACCGGAAGCCAAAGGACCTACTTGGATACCTCTGTGCTGGAAAAACTGAATTGCATTTCTACAGCTAAAGAAAGTAGGTTGGAAGTGAAAACCTTTTTGGGCTCAGAGACAAGACCTTTTAAAGAGGCCACAGTGGAGTTAAGACTTATCCCTGAGAAAGTTCACACTCTTCAAATTCTGTCCAGTAATTTGAGTCTTTCGCATGAGTTACTGGAGCTTCCGCAGATAATTAAAAACCTGAAACAACATCAGTTAGCAACTAAGTACAATTCCCGGGCCAGTTATATTAAAATTGAGGGGCTGTTGGGAGTTGACGCCATTCAATTCATAGAACCATTTGAAATCGTCCCCTGCATGTATGGAGCCGCTTTTTCCACACCGAGAGGATTTGTACCCTTTGGTAACAGCCGTTGCTTCATGTATGAGAATCAGTTCAAACCAAGACACAAAGTAAAGAGAGGGGCAAAATTTAATTATACCTCCTTGTTGGACAAAACACCTCCACTTTCAGAGTACAAAATTAATTTTGTGCTGAATCCAGAGGAGAAATACCCAGACCCGTTAAAAGCTTGGTTTGAAGAAGGAAACGTCCAGAGAGGACTAGAAAACATGTTTAGCATGGAGTCACTAGGGTTACCTATCACAGAGGAATTCTCCACCGTGGATGAAGAGATGGTACAAAAGTTTAGGAACACTATATCCTACAAAGATGGCCGATACCATGTACAGCTGCCATGGTATGAAGACAAAGTGAAGTCTGTGCCTTCTAACCACAATGCCGCTCTTAGAATACTGGAAAGAGTAGTTAAAGACCTGGAGAAGAAAGGCCTCTATGACCAATACGTAGACGTCTTTAGACAACAGGAAGATGAAGGGATTACAGAGGAAATAACAGTGACTCCAGAAGACTTTCAAAAGTACATATGGATTCCGCACAGACCGGTACTCAAACTGGCTGATCAGACGACCACGAAGGTGAGACCTGTGTTCAATTGTTCCTACAAGGGGGCAAATGCTACATCTTTGAATGAGGCAGCCTATCCAGGAGTCAACCTAATGGGAGACATGTTAGAACTGTTGATTCGCTTTAGGGCCAACAAATATGTGTTATTGGCCGACATAAGGAAAGCATTCCTTATGATTCGTCTAGAGCTAGAAGAGGACCGCAATCGTTTTTGTTTCTTTTTAAAGAAAGGTGACAACTTACATTGTTAGATACTCTACCATCTTATTCGGTTTCAATGCAAGTCCATTTATATTAAATTATGTCTTAAAATATCATGCAGAAAAATTTCCTGCAGATGAATGTTCCCAAGTACTCAAGTCAAACTTTTATGTGGATAATTTAGTGAAAACAGGAAATGATGTAGATTCTCTATCTACGTTATACTCAGCGGTGAAGGAACAACTGCAAAAGGGTAACTTTGAGATACAATCCTGTAACTCTTTTTTTTTTTTTTTTTAAATTTTTTTTTTTATTACATTTTCACCCCAAACAAGGCAAATTGCCACTTTGGTGTAGGGGGCTACTATCAGGGGCAACAACTACTGGGGTACTATGTAGGGATTTGGGCAGCAAGGTGTCGGTTCACGTTACACTTGAACTTCTGCACGTCAGTACTGTTGGGGAAGCAGGGACCTGGAATAGAATTCCAGAGTCTTGCGGTTCTGGGGAAGAAACTATTGGAGTAAAAAGATCTTTTACATCTAGGGATCTCTACAGTGTGGGGGTAGGATCTAGTAGCCTGTCGGGTTTGTCGAGGGTGCTCGCGTCGTGGGGGCACAAGTGATTGCAGTTCGTCAGAGCATTCACCACTAAAATACTTGTAGAAAAGGCAGAGGGATGCAACATTTCGTCGATGGGACAGAGGCTGAAGCTTAGATGCCAGTTCAGGGCCTATCAGGTTTGCGACTCTCTTTTGAACCTTGTCAAGGAGCGAGAGACTAGTAGCAGATGCACCAGCCCAGATGTGGCAGCAATACTCCATACATGGGCGAATGGTGGCCTTATAGAGGTACAGGATACTTTCGGGTGTTAGTAGTTTTCTAGCACGGTAGAGAGAGCCTACCTTTCTTGCAGCGGCCCTGGCAATGCCTTCAATGTAATTGTTCCAACTCATGTTTCCTGTGAACGTTAGGCCAAGGAGTTTGAAAGATGGACTCTCAGATAAAGAGTCGTTGGCCATTGCTATGGGTGGTAGAGAGGGTTTCTTGTAATTATTGAATGAAACTAGTTTAGTCTTGGCAGCATTGAACGCGACCAACCACTTTTGTCCCCATTCCACTACAGATTGGAGGTCTTCCTCTAGTGTTTCTGCCATTTCTTTAGAAATGTGTTCATTCGTCTTCCTGTCGTGTCTGCCATAGAGTGTAGTGTCATCAGCATATATACCCATCTCAGAGGCAATGTTGTCGGGGAGGTCATTTATGAATATCAGGAACAATAGAGGTCCAAGGAACAGTGCAGTGTTACAAGAAAAAATGGCGGTAGATGGAACTCTGTCAGGTTTTGATTCTGGTGTGGAGAAAGTTTTAGGGTATTTGTACAACCCTCAACATGATACTATGAAGGTCTGTTCGCACCAATGCGATGTAACCGCATCAACAAAAAGGAAAATGCTGTCTGAAGCTTCCAAAATATTTGATCCCTTGTCCCTATATCTTCCAGTGACAGTAAGGAGCAGAATGCTGATAGGAGAACTTTGGAGGCAAAAGTTGGATTGGGATGATGAAGTTTCAGAAGAGTCAAAAAAAACCTGGAAAGCTCTGACAAGGGACTTAACAGAATTGGGCTCTGTGTCATTTCCAAGGAGAGTCCTAGATGACAATAAGTCCCTAAAATTATTCCTATTTTGTGATGCCTCCAAAAGTGCATACGGCTTTTCAGCATATGCTGTACAAGATGGACAGTCTGCACTGGTGTTTGCTAAAGTAAAAGTAGCACCCTTAAAAGGTCAATCTCTACCCACTTTGGAGCTTTTGTCAGTGTTTCTAGCATTGAAATGTTTTCCCTTTATAAAGAAAGCCTTGATGAACTCCCTGATAGAAAAAGTATATGTTCTAACGGACGCTCAAGTGGTATTGGCTTGGATTCTATCAAAGTCGATAACCACAAAAAACATCTTTGCGCGCAACAGACTGCAAGATATAACGCAAATGTCTGCAACAATCAGGTCAGAGATGAAGTTGGAGTTGAGTTTCCAATACGTGCCAACTAAGGAGAACCCAGCCGACTACATCACAAGAGGACTTTCCTTTAAAAAATTTCAGGAACACCTTTCCTATTGGTATGAAGGCCCTGCATGGATAAAGCAGGAAGAAATTCGGTGGAACAAGCTCGAGTTAGGTTGTCTCTCGGAAGTTTTTAAGTTTGTCAACAAAACGTTGAAGAGAAGTGAGGACAATCACCTTCTAGCAAAAATCTATTTGATAAAGTTGATGCAAGGGGAATCTTTTGCCGCAGAGTTGGATTTTTTGTTGGATCCTGAAGGTAAGAGTCCACCAAAATTAGTGAAAAACTTAAACCTATTGCTGGATCCCTCCAATATCATTCGTTCAAGAGGAAGGATAGGTGGCTCGGAATGGCATTCCTATGAGGTGCAAAATCCAATTCTTTTAGGAAAAAGACACCATTTAACCGATTTGATCATAAAGGACACTCATCAGAGAAACCAACATTTGGGTTTGGCAACAACCTTAAATGAAATAAGGTTAAAAGGATATTGGATACCACAAGCCAGACAGGCTGTTAAAAATATTGTGAGCACTTGTGCCAAGTGCAAAAGATACAATGCCACTACCTTCTCAACACCGAATGCAACAGACCTTCCTAGCTCTAGAGTGAATTTGGTAAGACCATATCTCCATACCGGTGTGGATTACACCAGTCACATCTGGGTTAAGGGAGAAGTGAAGGACTATAAAATGTATATCCTCATCTTCACGTGCATGGCTATCAGAGCGGTTCACATAGAACTAGTCCCAGATATGAGTGTATCTTCATTCTTGCAGGCCTTTGTTCGTTTCACAAATGCGAATGGAATCCCCTCTCACCTCTACTCTAACAACGCAAGGACTTTCATTTCTGCAGCCAAAATAATTGATCAGGGATTGATCACTGATGAGTTCAAGGAGAAGTTTGGTTCTTATCACCTTAAGCATTGTACCATTCCACTTTATTCAGCTTGGTATGGAGGTACTTGGGAAAGGACAATCAAGACAGTTAAATCCTGTCTCTACAAAACTATAGGAAGGGGAAAGGTTGACTATTTTGGTTTATTAACCATGTTATCAGATATCCAGCGTGCCATTAATAGTCGTCCTCTGACTTATAAAAGCTCTAATGAAATGGATTGCCTAACTCCCAACTCTCTCATGAATCCAAATGTGGGTCAAGGTTTAATGATAAGATTGGACAATGAAGAACTGGGACTAACAGAGCCACTTAGCAGGATCGAGTTAAAGAGAACGCTCCGTCTTCGTGAAGAAAGTTTAGAAAAGTTTAGAAAGATGTGGCACGAAGATTACCTGTTGAGCCTGAGAGAAAGAACTCTTGAGTTATCTGACCCTTCCTTTGATAAAGCCATCAAAAAGGGTGACATAGTGTTAATAAAGGACCCTCTTAAAACTAGACCATTTTGGTCTATAGGTGAAGTCCTGGAGTTGATTGAAGGAAAGGATGGGTTAGTTCGTTCAGCAAGAGTGAGAAAAGGAAATGGAGCTACATTAACCCATTCAATCAACCATTTATTTCCTCTGGAGATTAAGTCTCTTTCTGAAAATGTGGATAATGAAATTCTTCATGAACCAGAGGATGAGCCAGATCAAAATATATCGTCCCGACCTGATGAGAGTGTTAGAATCTGGATTTGCCCTGCATGTGATAAACCAGAAGATTTTAGACCAATGGTGGCTTGTGATCAATGTAATGACTGGTTCCACTTTGGTTGTGTGGGCCTGGTAGATGCACCCCAAGAAGAACAATGGTATTGTCCAACTTGCAGACCAAGGCGTCGGGGTAGACCCAGTTTGTTAGGGGTCTAAAAAGAACCAGAAATATCAGGTGAAGGTCTCAGGCAAGACCTTAAAAACTGTAACTAAAAGATGAATTCCCTTCTCTTTTCCCGATCTCACATCCCGTAAAAGACATTTTTCTTTTTTTCGTTTTTCTTTTTTTTTGATATGGGAATGTGTGGTAATTATTACTGACCGGAACTCGATGTGGAGGGGGGAGGCAGTGGAATTCTGGGAGGCAGTCGTTCAAGCAAAAGGTTTAAAAAAAGTGCTTGGTCGACTGATTGTGTAGTAGTTTGTTGTCCACCACGTGGGTCGGACTGAACTTTGCATAACATCAACTTGTGGGTTATAAAACACCCCTATCGTTGATGTGTTAGTTGGACTTTTTTGTTTAGTCAAGTTACACGTTTCACAGTAACTATTACAAAGACAATTTGTCGTAAGCAACGAGGCAATACGTTGCAACTCCAGTTAGCCGAGAAAAGCCGAGAAGGATTCTCCACACAAGTTAAGAGTTTCATTTTTCCTTCTACGTCGAGTTCAGGTTTAGCCGTTGAGTTGCAGAAACGCCCCCCCCCTCCTTCAGTCGGTTAAAATCCGACAAAAGTTGTTCGGGGGTAAATACCATGCAAACGGTAAATTTGCCCCAAGTTTGACTATCAGATTCGCTGTTAGCGACCTCAATTACCTATAAAAAAAAAACAAATTAGAGTGGTCGGTGTTCTGTAGTAGCGTATCTGGATATTTACCAATTTAAAAATGCTAAACTGCTTAAAAAAAAAAAAAAAAAAATCGCGAAATTTGGCCTAAAAACGTTGAGTTCAAAAAATGAGTGATCTCTTTACTAGAACATTGCATTAAAAACTAAGCACCCCCTACAAATATTTAAATATTGACTTTTTGGTAAAGCAAAGATAAGTAGGTCCCGCAGTCGAGCCTCGTTCTGACATTAGGAAAATTTAGGTTAACAACTGGTGAAGCTATCGAAAAGTAACCCTTCTGAATGAAGATGGATAGAAACAATATTTTACTTAAAAACAAAATGTAAACATATGTAAACAAAATATTTTAGAAAATAATTTCTAATTTTAAATTAAAATTGGGTACTCCTTGGGCGTTGAGTTCCATGGTGACCAGCATAAAAAACATGCGTCGCTCCCTTTCTGACGCAAGCGCACGTAACATTTTTTTTTATAACATATATATATAGAGAGATTTATAACACCATTCAATACAACAGAAAAAAAAAAAAAATGACTGTTGTTTAGAGTTAAAATTTGTGTGAAAAAGAAAAAACAAACAACAAAAAAAAGAAATTTATTTCTTTTTTTTCATTTAATTTTACTCTATATAAAAAAAAAATCTCGCATTGTTCTTGGCTTTTAATTTTACCTTATAATTTTCTTCAACAATGCTTCAAGCAAACTACAATCTATTTTTTTTTATATTTACTGACGTTGTCGTAGCAACTAAACGATTATCTGTCACATTATTTATTTTGAAAAAAGTTTTACTCTTTATGAATATTAAAAGAAAAATTACTAAACATTTATTAATGTTTCACTTTTACAGACATTTGTTTTTAAATTTCTTTTTAAATAACGACTTTGATCGACTTTTTTTCTTTTTTAAATAGCATTTGTGGATGGGTATGCTGACATTTGTTTTAATTTCTTTTTAAATGACGACTTTTATCGACTTTCTTTTTTTTTTTAATAGCATTTTGCTGATGGGTAAAAAACGAAAAAATAACTAAACCATTTACTGATAATTTCTCACTTTTACAAATATTTTTAACAAATAAATGTTATCAAAGTCAAGAAACCGAGAAATTGTCAGTAAATGGTTTAGTTATTTGGATAACCTTTACGGAGATGGTCCCAACGTCCGCCTCGTTCTGAGCTCGGGGAGAGGCCGTCTGACGTAGGCGGTGTCGAGGCAGAAAATTACCCCTTCAATAAAGTGCCCAGTTGTTAACTTAAGGAGAAAAAAACCCGTTCCAATAATTAGAATTTTTATTTATTTTTTTAAATTTTAAACAGTTAAAATAATTAGAATTTTAAAAAATAAACAGTTCAAATAATTAGAATTTTACAAAATAAAAACTTCAAATAATTAGAATTTTACAAAATAAACAGTTCAAATTTTTGATAATTCAACAGTTCAAATAATTGGAATTTAAAAACAAAAAAACAGTCCACATGATTAGAATAGTTCCACGTGGTTAGTTAACCCTTCAAAATTCTGTGATTTGTTTCACAATATTTGTAAAAGCATCTGTCTGTGACGTATCGCATATTTTAGGGTTAGGGTAATTTTCTGCCTCGACACCGCCTACGTCAGACGGCCTCTCCCCGAACTCAGAACGAGGCGGACGTCGGGACCATCTCCGTAAAGGATAACCAGTTATTTTTTTCGTTTTTTTACCCATCCGCAAATGCTATTAAAAAAAAAGTCGATAAAAGTCGTTATTTAAAAAGTAATTTAAAAACAAATGTCTGTAAAAGTGAGACATTATTAATAAATGTTTAGTAACTTTTCTTTTAATATTCATGAAGAGTAAAACTTTCTTTTTCAAAATAAATAATGTGACAAATAATCGTTCATTTACTACGACAACGTCAGTAAATAAAAAAAATGTTACGTGCGCTTGTGTCAGGAAGGGAGCGACGCGTGTTTTTTATGCTGGTCGCCATGGAACTCAACGCCCAAGGTGTACCAAAAATTGATTGTAAAGAATTAAAAAAAAAAAAAAAAAAAAAATTGAAAAATATTGCAAAGTATTTTACATAGCTGGTTCTTTGGGATAATAGTGGCGCCTGAAATCCCCCTTCCAAAACAAAAAAAAAAGAAGCTTTAGTGTTTATTTTAAAGCAATTTTAAAAAAGTTTGAAACAAGTAGTCGCTAGTTTACTTAGAACAAGTGCGCAAATTCTTCAGGGTTTATCGTAATGCTTTTATGGTGGCCGAAAAACGTTTTTCAGCCGTCATATTACTTCTTATTTACTTGCCTCCCCGCGAGGGCAAAGTTAGACACAAGGTCGGTTTTTAGGGTTTGTATTACTGTACACAGATTCGAAAAAGTTGTCAAAAAACAAATATAGAACAAATAAATGTTATCAAAGGCAAGATAAGTTACTTTTCTACCTAACTGGATGTATTTTTTGTGTTTTTATTCAGTGTAACATGTTTATTCAGCTCGAAAAACACGCAGTGTTTACCGATGTATTGGACAATTCAAAATGGCAGCCGACTCTCTCTCGGAGAGGGTACGTTTGGGAAAAGGTATTATAAATAATAAACTAGACAAAATACTGTTAGAAAACAACCGAATACATGTCAACTTATGTCACGGTAACATATATTGAGCGAATTTCTAACAGTATTTTGTCTAGTTTATTATTTATAATACCTTTTCCCAAACGTACCCTCTCCGAGAGAGAGTCGGCTGCCATTTTGAATTTTCCAATACATCGGTAAACACTGCATGTTTTTCGAGCTGAATAAACATGTTACATTGAATAAAAACACAAAAAATACATCCAGTTAGGTAGAAAAGTAACTTATCTTGCCTTTGATAACATTTATTTGTTCTATATTTGTTTTTTGACAACTTTTTCGAATCTATGTGTACAGTAATACAAACCAGGTTTTTAATATAGAGAAGCATTTATTACTAAAAAAACAAAATGGTGAAATATAAAGTTAAACTAAAAGTAATTTTTTTTTTTTTAATTCAAAGAATTAAAGGGTCAATAATGGTAGAAGAAGCACCAGCATCGGTGTCACACGTCACGTGACCTAACTGTTCAGATTTTTCAGAACGAGGTTCGTATGCTGGAGTGCTGGACCTACTTATCTTTATTTCACCGAAAATAAAAATAAGAGGGGAGGGGCAAGATTCTTCAGGTCCACCGAAATAATTTGGTACTGATCAAATATACCAGTACCACTAATTTTATTCGAATTTTTGAAGAACTTGTTTCAGACCTTCGATCTCAACATTTGCTCAATCCTCTGCCGACGATGCAAAGTTTTGGATTTTGCAAAAATGTTTCACCGGTTACAAAGTCAGTGTCCATTTTACGAGGACATAACTTAAGAAATAAACGATAAACATACCTTAAGAACTACTTTATGCATATTATCCAGATCAGCGACATATTGCTGACAGACTGGGTCGTCTTTCGTTAAATGAATTATAGCAGTACTAGCATGACAGGCTTGAGTGATTAACGCCCCTAATGGCCAGGCTAATTTCTCTAATAAGTCGGAACGTAGCACTACGTATTGGATGATAACACTTGCCATACTCTCCCTCTCTTTCTGTATTTTATTATTATTTTTTTATTTCTTTATTTATTTCGTACCGGAAGTTGTTGTCGGTCCGCGATCATCGCTTTCACTGCAATTTGATTGGCTAAATATCTGGTAATTTTGCACTTACTGCACCGAATTTCCGTCATGTTGGCTCCGGTTCGATCGGTAACTGACGTAATCTCTGGAATATGTCGAGTTCTGGTTGAATTTAAAAACGCTAGGAAAAAAACAAAAAAAAAAAAACAAACAACATTTATCGGATACTAATTAGAATATAAAAACACCAAAAATTAAAATATAACAACAAACCTGTTCTTTACTGCACTAAGTGTACTAAAGCGGCCATCACAAACGATGATCAGAACTTTAATAATTCAACTTACGAACTTATAACTACTTGAAAAATGGGGTTTGTTTTACTGTACACACAGATTCGAAAAAGTTGTCAAAAAACAAATGTATAACAAATAAATGTTATCAAAGGCAAGATAAGTTATTTTTCTACCCAACTGGATATGTGTTTAGTGTTTAATGTAACATGTTTATTCAGCTCGAAAAACAGTGTTTACCGATGTATTCGAAAATTCAAAATGTCGGCCGACTCTCCCTCGGAGACGGTAAGTTTGGGGAAAGGAGTTATAAATAAAAAAAAAGTCAAAATACTGTTAAAAACCCACCGAATATATGTCAGCCTATGTCACGGTTTGAGCGAGTTTCTAACAGTATTTCGTCTGGTTTTTTATTTATAACTCCTTTTCCCAAACTTACCGCCTTAATAGGTGTATCAGAATTTTTGTAGGAATTTTTGACACCCCTAACACGAAACTGCGAATACAATATAAAAAACTCGTAATTTCTCTTTTAAAAGTGGGTTGTTTATTTTTTTTATGGATTATACTTCCAAAATAAACTATTAAAGTTGTTTTAAAAGTAATAGAAATATATATATTTTTTTTTAAACAGTAATGAATTTTACGAACTCAATATTTTTCAATTTTTAAACTTTAAAAATCTATCAAAATTTTTCTATTGATTCTATTTTTACGATATTTTCAGGGTCAATGTGAAATTTTATACTCTTTCCAATAAACCGAATATAATATTTTAGACAAACGTTTTTTTTTTAATTCACGCCCCCCCCCATTTTCAAGTGTCTATTATAAAGTAAATAAGTAATTTACTCACCAAAGTTTTATATATCACAAATTGAAGAGAAAAGGTCAATGAATAATATATTCAAATTTAAAACAAAAAAAAAGTAGTGTTTTTTAGAAATTTACCTGTAAAGTTCGAAGTTTAAAACCCCTTTTTTTAAACCACGTTGTTTCTTTTTTCTTTTGTTTTTTTCTTTAATGAAACCTTGGTCCTTGCTTCTTTAATTGAAAAAAAAATTAGGGCTTGAATTACATTTTTCGAGGAGTTATAAACTTGGAAAGACGGGGTGGAATTATTCACTATTTTTCACGAAATTTCTGACACACCTACCTCCAAAGACAGAATCGGCTGCCAGTTTAAATTTTCCAATACATCAGTAAACAATGTTTTTCGAGCTGAATAAACATGTTACATTAAATATAAACACTAAAAACATCCACAAAATAAACAACCCACTTTTAAAAGAGAAATTACGAGTTTTTTTTATATTTTATTCGCAGTTTCGTGTTAGGGGTGTCAAAAATTCCCCCAAAATTCTGATACACCTACTGCAGGTGTGTCAGAATTTTTGGGAATTTTTGACACCCTTTACACAAAACTGCGAATAAAATATAAAAAACTCGTAATTTCTTTTTTTTAAGTTGGTTGTGTAATTTCTTTATGGAATATACTTCCAAAATAAACTAAAAAAGTTTTTAAAAAAATAATACAAATATTGTTTTTATTTTTTGAAAAAAGTGTTTACAAAGTGCATGCATGCGCTCGTGCAGCCATTCTTTTTACGTAATGAAATGAATTGAATTTTACGAGTTAAATTTTATCATTTCAAAAATCTATCAAAATTTTTCCATTAGTTCAATTTTTAAGATATTTTCAGGTTAAATGTGAAATTTTATGCTCTTTCCAATAAACTGAGACAACGTTTTTTTTGGTTTTTTTTTACATCCCCCCCCCCCCATTTTGAAATGTCTATTAAAAAGTAAATAATTAATATTCTCACCTAAGGTTTATATATCACAAATTGAAGATAAAAGATCAATAAATAAAAACAAAAACAAAAGAATAGTTATGTGCAAATTTACCTTTAAAGTCAAAAGTTCAAAACCTTTTTCTAAAAAAAACAATATTTTTTTAAGTGAAAATTCATTGCATAAAGATGATTTGAAATTTAACCATTTCACGTAAATTTAAATTACTAAATTATATATATATAAAATAAAAAATGGAAATTCAATTAACTTTCTTGAAGTTATATATTTGGATTTTACCGTCACTGGATTATTTATCTTCCACCAGACTATCCATTCATGTGTAATTACCTTTTTCTTCACCATATTCCCTCTGCTTCACTCTTTTTGTTTTCAAGTAAGATCTTTGACTTACTTGTTGTTTCATCAAATACTTTTGCATGCAAAATCCGATCCTGCATTTTGCTAATTCCTACCCTCTGATGAGAAGGAAAATATTTCTTCGAAACTCCGCGGATTAAGGACTATCCACTTTATTAAGTGTTTCCTTTTCAAATTAAATATGTTTTTAACTCATTTCAAAGTGTTTTTTAACATGTTTTATTAACTGTTTGCTTGTATATATATATATATATATATATATATATATATATATATTCTGTAATAATAAATATGTTATATTGTTATTATTATTATTATTATTATTATTAGACGATACCACTTGTGCGCGTATGTTACGTGAGTTCTTATTAGTAATGATATGAGTCTTAGTGAGAGTTCTTGTCTTATTACATATGATGTTGTATCTTAGAGAGAGATGTGTATGTAATGACATTTTATAACACAGACATATTATAACAATACAATTTACCTTTTTGTAGAAATCACAAACACAAAGATGAGCTTTATCCAAAACACATGATGGATTTATTTTCTTACGACCGGTCGTGACTTCCCCATTAAGAACTCAAAGTTTCACATCTTAGTTTCTGAAGTGACGTCTCGCTTCAGACGTCCGCCTGTCTCTGTCTCCTCTGACTGTCTCTCTGACTGTCTCTGACTCTCTCTACGACCAACTAACTCCCACCTCCTATATTGAGAACTCCATGCATCCCGGCCACGTGAGCAAAATTCACGTGTCTCAACATGCGCGACTTTGCACGTTTTCGACATTGATTTCCCAATAACCTATTTTTCTTGTGTTGTTTCCACAAAGGAATTTAACCTACATATCTAATTTATTTAACCATATTTTATTATCCAAATTCTTTTAACAATTGAATAGTTTATTTATTATTTATTTCATCCGAATTAACAATTTACTGGACATTCCATTTAAACCTATTGTTCTTTAAAACTTATGTCCAGGGTTCGATTTCTGCTTTCTCTTATTTCCATTTTAACTAATCTCTCTATTTTTATACTTACATGAACAGGGGACAGCCCTTATCATGTAACAAATAGTGATGTATAGGGATAAATAGTAAGGAAGTACATTTAAAAAGAAAAGTAGGTTAAAGGCTTCAAATTAGAATCGATGGATAAAGTACTTGGTAAAATTATTCAATTGTAATTTACACTCTTCTGGAGGTTGAAGGTTCAATCCTGTGTGCAGGTGACACTCAAAGTGCAATTGTAAATTATTTAGGACTTCCACCCAGTCATGGCTGAAGGAACAAGAGCATACTACTCTTGTGGATTAAATAAAGTGTTCTGTTCGTAATTCCGTGCAAATTTGACAAGATACACCTGAAAAAATGGCAAAGATTGTCTAAACTAAAATGTGAAAATAACACTCAAGATGAATCTGAATAATCCAAATAACACGAAAAACAATGTTAGACTAAATCTCTTATAAAAAACAAAGAAATTTAAGAAAACCAATGAGTGGGAAATTAATCTTTCAGGCGTACAGAAAGCAAAATGGACCAAAATATTTCAACATTTTATAATCTCCAAATATAGTGTCTGATTATATTTCAATGTGTTTCGAGTTTGTTTTCGTATCTAGTGGAATGGGAAATCTTTCCGAATATTTCATTTTTTTCACAACAGTAATATGAAATTCAACAAAGTTATGCCTTGAACCGTTTTCATCCTTTAATTTTAATTTATTGCCATCAATTGAAATTATAAGATTAAGGCAAAACTTGTTGATTATACACAGTGGAACGATACATTTTTCACCTTAAAGAAAACAGTACTACAGATTTATTTTAAAACTTTTATTGAAAAAATCAATTCAGGTAACTTAATTATGTAATAGAGCTGACACTATTCAATATAGCCGCCTTCAATCTCAATCTCTGCCTTGATTCAGGTCTGGAACTCGGAGCATGCCTTTTCCATAAGTACCAGCGGAAGGTCAGCAATCAGGCTTGCTTTGTTGTGGGAGGTCATGTTGGTGATGTTGTTGACATATGACCAAACAAAGTAGTCCAGCAGGGGGAGGAGGGTAACCAGTGAGAGAAGGATACAAAGTTGTAGCACTCCTTCTGAAGCTAACTCGACGGTCTTTTTGGACTTGTGGGCCGACGCTGAGTCCTGCTGCCACACCCAGGGTCTGCTAGCGGCCACCTGATTGCACCAGGGGATTACAACATTCTTAAGCATATCCAGATACACTTTGGTGTTGACTTTCAAGTCAACTTCGAAGATGTGAGATGGTATGATGAAACCACACTAAAGACCATAACCGTGGCCAGAAATTTCATTGAGCTGTGCCCTCAAGCATTGAACCGCCCAGATTTGCATTTTGAGGGTGCCGGAAATGATCTCGTTATTATAACTTGGATCAATATGGAGCATGAGTTCTACAGTGGCATATTTCCGATCTCGCTCACCAAACATTGTGTCACTTTCAGATATGACAGAAGGCTCCTATCGCTCTTGGGATTTGTACACAACTGGCCAACTAATGGTCTGCAACAAAAAAAGAAAACCAGTTTTCATCAAACAGAAATAAAATCATGTCTTTTCTCGGACAACAATTTTATTATTCCACCCTGTAATAGCAAGAAGGTGAAATGTTCGATTTAGAAGTGATGGAGGACATTTATTGAACTTTTCTCCTCCTTGCAACCTCTATCTCACAGAAGAGATGTTGCGAGTTTGTCTGTGATGTATCGTTATTTTCATGGAAAGTGTTCAACTGAGCTTCAATCTATGGTCCCCCCTCACCAAACTTTCACAAGAAACACTCGTCTAGCTGTAAACACTATCAATAATTTCCCCCACTCTTTATCTGTGCCTAAACCTAAACGTAGATTCCATGAACAAAGCTTCTTTCTTAGAACTGCACGCCTGTGGAATTGTCTTCCGTTTTCCTGCTTTCCGACTGACTACAATATGGTTGTGTTTAAGTCTAAAGTAAATAAGTTCTTGATGAGCCGTTCCATATAAGTTATTAAATTTACCAAATTTTCATTACTAATGATTACTATATTGACCAATTTCTACTGTACACTCTTTAACCCTTATCCTTGAGTGGCCTCTGGGCCTTGATAATGTGGTGATGCCTTTGTAAAAAAAAAAAAAAAAAAAAAAAATGATACCTTTGCGCGAGCCTTTTCTAGTCTCACACAAAAACGCGTTCACATTTCACACCATATTACTCGTCATATACATACGCGCCCACGTCCACACGCATACATATATTACCGTTCGCGTACATACACTCACATTCACGTGTATACACACACGCTAACGTACGCACATGTACACACACATGGACACTGTCACTTCCCCTTTCAAAGGAAATCCACACATGCGCAAAAGACCACCGGAAACACCTATAAAAGAAAGAGCAATAAGCAGCTTCTTCCTTTTTTGGACCAGCTTTCGAGCTGGACGGTCTACAGACCGACAGTGTGCCTTTTCGGCATGCGCTGTTGGAAACATCTTAAAAATACTTGTGAAATTTGTTAAAATTGTATTTGTTTTGCGAAAAATGCAATGCATCTCTTTCGTGAACTGCTTTGCTCCTTACCATAATGTGTAAATTTTTATCTTTTTTTTTTTTTAACATGGATCACCACTTATCAAGGCCCAGAAGCCACTCGGGGATAAGGGTTATTGTGTGTACAGTAATCAATGGGATAGTATCGTAGTAATAGTATTGGAGATTTGATAAAGTGTCATTACTTAAGGGGGCGGTTCATCAGGAATTTGTTTATGTTGGACTTGAATACATCCAAGTTGAAGTCGGGAGGGAAACAGGCAAGTGGCAGAGAGTTCCACAGTCGTGCACTTCTAAGAAAGAAGCGTTGTTCATAGAATCTACACTTTGATTTAGGCACAGATAAAGAGTGGGGAAAATTACTGACAGTGGTTTCAGCAAGACGGGTGTTTTTTGTGAAAGATTAGCGAGGAGGGAGCCAGAGATTGGAGCTCAGATGAGCACTTGCCATGGAAATAACGATAGGCTCGCAACGTCTCTTCTGTGGGAGAGAGGTTGCAGGGAAGAGAAAAGGGCATCCCCCACTAAGCCACAAAGTCTATTTTGTACTCTGTCAAGGCAGATAGGCTGTTTTTTAGCAGCTCCTGCCCAGATGTGGGAGCAGTACTTGAATGTATAATCTCTTGATTTCGAAAATCACATGTATACACTGTCCTATTTATAGAACAGTCAAGATTTAATTTTCTAAATAAATTTTTCTTTCCAATTTGTGCATTCTAACTCATTTTTAGTCATCACAAAAAGTTTCGACTCAATAGTAAAAAATTTAGATACCCTAAGACTTAATGGGTTGAAAAAAAACAAAAAAAAAAACAATCGCTTTTTTTTTTTTTTTTTTTTTTTTTTTTTGCATTATATGGTTTTCAGTAATAAAGTAAACATGGGACATTTACTTGATATCTAATTTAAGAAATTTCCTTCAACGTGATTTAAAAAAAAGTAAATTATGACCGTTTGGTACTATCTCTATATATCTATCTGGTCGGGCTCCTTGCCTGGAACAATGTGACTCTCTCTCTCTCTCTCTCTCTCTCCAGATTTCCCCGTCTTCCATCAACTGCTTCAGATCTTCAGGATCAGTTGGCGTCATGTGCATGCTATGCTTGTACATAAATGCTGCAGAGTCCACAGCAATATATTTCTCACCAGCTCTGGCTTGCTCCTCTGGAAGTGACCGGCAAATCATAGCCATCACATACAGGTGTTACATATTGTCTAGTTTTCTTTCCAATCTTCTGGTGAGTGTCCAGGTTGTAGCACCGTAAACAAGGACAGACTCCACTACTGCTCTAAAGAACTGCCTTTTCAGTTTGTCAGTTGGCCTTGAAGTCCATACTAACCACAGCTTATTCAGTTTATCATTTGATGCAGGACAGGCAATCTATTCATGGTGACTTGCTGTTGTGAATTTAGACTAGCAGTGTTTATCTAAGACTAGTGGTGGTACCCGACGTTGCCCGGGTGAGCAAGGGCGAGATGTAAAAAGAAAAGCATAGAAAAATAAAAAAGATAAAAACGGGAAAATAAAGAAGCGAACAAAAAAAAAAATCACAACTCTATTCATATGTTAAAATTTTCAACAAGAAAAAAAAAATCTGTTATCTGGGCATCAACATGGAACGCGGAGCTTACAATGCAGCTCTGATACTCACTGCTCCACGGCAACATCATCAAAATAACTTTTTTTCCCATTCAAACCCATTCAAGAAAGAACGCTAGACGCATTTGCACGTTTGCCGAAGTCGGTTAAAAAGGAACAATTTTTGCAGCCCTCCCTTTTAAGCAATCATATCTATACGAAATAATTGACCGTTTTTTCTAATTTTCACATATTATGCAGCCGAGACATGGATCTTTCAGATGGTATCAGTTTCAACCTGATCCAATGCCACCGAGAAAAGTTTTTGGCAAACATAAAAACACATTTTGCCTTTTATATCATAGATGTTCTACACACTTATAGCCCATCGTGTTGACGAAATAGATGGATCAATGCTGCTTCCTGAAACAGATGACTCGTCACCACAAAATATTATGGATGCATTCTTGGTCTACCACCGTATATCAACTAGCTCCACAAAAAAAAAAAAAAAAAAAAATTTGCAATCATGTCAATATTATTGCTGAACGGTATGCAGACAGCAAATTGTCGAGTGGAACCTTCCAGACAAATGACTCGGAAAAAAAAAAAAAAAAAAGATTCACTCCAATTACAAACTGTCCCCTGTGATGATTGTTGACCCGAATACTTGCTTATTTTCTTTCTTCATCTTCTGGTCATGTCATTTATCTCACTGACGATTGCTGAGAGGACAAAGTATACAAAAACCAACAGACTTACAAAAGAGAACACAGGCTGTGATACATCAGTTGTTTGTGATAACGTCAGACATTGATAATCACAATTTAAGTTCCCATATATCAACTAATATCCAATTGAAATAATTTGTCTGCAGAGGCCACTATTGTTGTTACTCAAAGTCGTCAGCTCATCTCACAATCTGTTAAATCTCTGCTAAACTCTGACCTCTGTCTGAACTCTCTCAGAAACCTTCCCAAGGCACAAACTTTGTCAAACAACTCTGACTACTAAATATATTAACTTATGACAGGAAATCCTAAACATCTGGTATATGACTGAATGGCTGAATATTACTGAATTATTTAAAACAGAAACAACTTTGTGTTAACAGGTGAAAAATTGTGGCTGCATTTAAATTGAAACAGATAATTACCTCCTTTTTGAAATCTCCCGTGTCTTACGATCATTTTCATCAACTTTTATTTTCTTTAATAAATAATTTTCTACCTTATCTTCGTAATTTTTGGATATAATCGTCTTAAAAATACAAGGATACCATTGTTTTCATGTGAAATTCAGTATTACAATTTCTAAAATTTCGTCCTAATAGTGTAGAAGTGGCAAAAAAAATTATATAAATCTTCACAATAATCAAGGTCGATAGCCTGTTTGCTAGTTGGCTCAAAAAACAAATCTACCCTTTTCCATTTTGTTAAGAATGCCAGTGTTTTTCGGGGTAAGCTACATCACAAGCTACTTGAAAATTAGCAGTTTTATCTATGGACATAAAAACTTACTCCCTAAGTGGTCTGCTTCCTCAGTATGAACCGTTTTCAAGAAGCCATTATACTTTTCAAAGGGCCAAACAGATTTCTTTCCTTGTGAACTAATATTTTACCCATTGCAGGCCTGCTGATGGCAGCATGCATCAAACTAAGCATTGCTTATGTTTACAATATTATTTTACATATGAATTACAGCTAATCAAGCCACAGTGAATACTCGAGGATAATGGTTGATGAGTCAGTAGGATGATGATCGCCACCACGAGAAGACCAGAAACATTGGATGCAAGAAACAAATTATTTAAAAGAAACTGACTTTCCAAGAGAGCAGCTCATCAAATATTTGTTTAGATTAAAATTAAAGATGACCATGCTATAGTCGGTTAGGAAGCAGTCTTATATCTTATATCAAAGAGACTTGAATATCAAAGAATGTACTGTTTCCAAAACATTGTAGGAATTTGAAGGTTTGTTATGGCTGACAAGCTTTGTTGGAGGAGGGGGGTGTAAAAATGAATCTGAGGCATTTCAGCATAAACAACAACCAAAATGGCACATTGTTTTAGATTTTTTTTTTTTTTTTTTTTTTTTTTTAGGTTTTATCACTTAAATTTTCATAATGAAAATCCAATATTAAAAAAAAAATTATCTTTTTCAAATTGTATTACACCATTCTCTTCAGATTTTTAAATGTTTTTTTTTAATATCAGTTTCATTTTGCTTGAATAAAGTTTTTCAAATTAAACTTTGTATTTTAACAGTTATAAATTTAAGTTTACAACCACAAAATGTTTTGGAAATAACCTAAACAAAAATGTATATAAATAAAAAAACAAAACCCTACTTTTTAGGCTATCAGTTAAACTTTATAAATATCCCATAATACAACATTGTTTATAATTCAACCAGAAGTTAAATAAAGGCATTTAGATAAAACATGTCCTTTTGGTTGTTGACTATTTCTAAAGTGACTGAAATCTATTTGATTATGCAAGTGTACCCCTCTCTAGTTGTCTAATCAATTCACACTAGGCTTCTTTTAAATGGAGGATTTAATGGCTCCAAAAGTGACAATTAGGAGTACAGAAAGAGATAGTTCACCATGTGTGTCTGTGAGAGAGGCACAATTTGGGTGCCATTCTTTGCTAACTCACACTGTTCATCTGCTCTAACGTTTTTTTTTTGTTTTTTTTTTAGGGCTGCTTCACTGGCAAAAAATCACATTAACTTACAATTACTCGTTGACATGATCCATCAATCATTCCCTTCACTTAAACTAAGGGTCTTTATTATACATGTGAGCTAAATGGTTTTAAACTTGATTTTAATGAATAAAGACTTTGTGAAATTTGCTTAAAAATGAAACAGGAAAATTAAGATTGACAGTTTTCATTCGGATCATTAAACGATTTCACAAACGTAATTTATATTTCTGTATTAATAAATTTAAAAAGGTGTGTATGCGAGTTTTTCTTTCCTAAATGTAACCTTGATAAATAAGTAATAGTCAGCTAACACACTTCCTAATGTCTGGTGTGTCTGCTACCGGAAGCGTCAACAAGGCAAATCAGTGTTTTTCTCATTGCTATATTTCCCTTGTGCATGTATGTTTTTCTTGTTTTTCTGACCGTTATTTTTTGATTTAATAATCATTAAAATGATTTTTTGGTCTTATTTTAATTAAAAATTATTGAAATTAGTTTTCTTTTTAGTACAGCACAATCACGTTGACACATGGATTCTTGCCAGATCACCAAAGTTAAGCAACATTGAGCCTGGCCAGTACCAGGAGGGCAACTATTTGAGAAGGCTAGGTGCTGTATGTATCTTCTGAGAAAGGTTGGACGTGCCCCCCCTCCCTCCAAAAAAAAACTCCTCGCATCTACAAAGGATGACCCACCGGGGCTGAAAGCTATAAAATGGATGGATGCATCCTTTGAACCAGACATAACTTAGCATTCAGCTCGACTTTTCCCAGAACACGCAATCAACAGCTCAGTTTTAGCTGTTGTCCGATGTAAGATGGCGATCAGCCAATTACAACGCAATGTGCTGAGTTTCAACTCGACGTGCATGCCCAAGCAGCAGACGAGAATTGGAGTACCAATTGGAAGAGGAAAAAAAAAACAAAATTAAGTCAGGAAGAGTGGAGAAGAGCTTAAAAAAAAAAAAAAAAAAAAAATTTGACCATCTTGGCATAACAGCTCCAGACACCATAATAGATTTTTGTCAACAGAGGCAACGACTGGGGGAAAAAAAAATCCATAAAACGTGCAATCTGCGGCCACGAGTGTCTCCTAGCAGAAAAAGGTGTGGGTGGTGGGGCTAACAGACGGCTATGGCTGGAGATGTGACAATGTTAAATGTGGATAGTGGACATCAATCCAGATTAGGACGTTCTTTGCAAAAAAATCACGGCCATTTGTATTATTATTATAATAATAATAAAAAATAAAAAAGCATAGCACAACCTACCAACTTTTGTTGTTTCATATAAAAAAATAAAAAAGATACTTGAAAAACAAAAAACAAAAAAAAAAAACACCTACCAAAGAAGTTTGTTTCAATTTTCCTTCATAAAATAAAAATACTTGTCAAAGAAATCTTATAAAAAACATTTGCTTTGAATTATTTATTGGACAAAAAAAATTTTCTTCATACAGTTAATAAAAATTACCATAGGGTTTTGCTTTTTTTTTCTGTTGATTCTACATTTAAAATTTTACTATTTTATTTTACGTAGCGTTATTATGATTAGGGCTATGACAACAGCATATTCTTTTCATTGTTTTGACTCGAGTGTGTATCCATTGATATCTTATATGCTTTTATGTAGTGATGTGCTTCTCGGTTGATTAACCATGTGGGATATATACTCGAGAGTCAAAACAATGAAAAGAATATGCTGTTGTCATAGCCTAGTTATGATTTCATCAGTAACGCTCGGTCTTATCAGCTTTTGACGTTATGTTCTGGAGAAAGCCGAGTGAGCACTAAGTTATGTCTGGTTTAAAGGATGCATAAATACCAGTTTTTCTTTTAAAAGAAAAATTGAAAACATGTTTTAAAATCTTTTTAAGCAATGAACTATTTAGTTTATGAAGCAATGCCAGCCACAGAACTGTGAATCACCAAAACAATAATGAAAGACTTATTAGACGAAACTTTGAACATGTTTAGTGCAATGGCGATGGTTGGCAAAGTGTGGCTTAATAACCAACAAACAAATCTGCTGAAAGTGTCCTGATTAATGCAGAAAGGGATGCGTTGATGGATATTCTTGCGTTTGCCTCAAATGCATGAACGCATTATATATAAAAACGGGTTTGTTCTTCGGAGGTAGTCGCCTAACGCTGCAAAATTTATTGCAAATTTTGTATTGGTGGACCTTACAAGAACCAGTAGTAAATGTAGCAAAAGAAACAAATGTCTCGGCAAATTATAATTGAATGGTATAATTATATTTGTGCAGTCTGCATGCTTGAAAATCCAGTGTAAATGGGTGGTCCTGCTTGAACAGTATAAATAGACTAAAGTAAATTTCTGAACAGAAAATACCACCAATGAGTGCTAGTTCAAACGATGGATGCAGGAATCCTACTGCCAATAATTCAAATGCGTTCAACCACACATGAATTGTGACAGATGATTAGTGTGCACATAATGCACTACCGAACCCTGCTGTGGTAAACATTTATTGATCCAAAATACCCTACTATTCACACAAATCATGTGGAAAGTAGTTGGAGTATATAGAATTAAATTCATGGCCATAAATCTGCAAGAATTTCTGAGGCAGTGGGGAATAATCAAAGCCAACTATTTTGGGAATATGTATTGGAGATGCTTTTTTTGTTTGAAATTGTTATTTTAATCATAATTTTTAAAAAATAATTTCATAAACATTTCTTTTAAAATAAAAAATATTTACTTTTTAACCCTACCAGACCCGAGCTACTTAACCTAATTTGCTCTGTGCCTGGCCTCCGACAAAATTGTGAAATCCAGATCCGGACCTACAAAATTGTGACTCCATCCCTCATCAGAATGTCCCCTATCACCTGGTTGAGTGACACGCCTCCTACTTTAAAAACTCGGATTTTCATCTAGGCCCACTTGCATCATCACTTTCTCCCTCATCGATATATTCATCACTAGTGTTACGCGATTCAGAAAAATATTCCTAATCAAATTTGCCTGAATCAGAATTTGTTACTTTATCCAACACTTGTTGCATCGTGAAACTCCTTGGTCTCGCTCTTTTACCTGTCAAAGTGCTTGGTTCATCACTAGCATGCTTCATAGCTACAAAACAACTCCGGCAAAACAAAGAAGCCATTTGCAGAATGTTAGCCCCAATTTAACGCAAGCCTAAGCAACAATCAGGTAGCTATTTTTTAGAAAAATACCGGTTTAGCAGTAACTCAGTACATAGCATTTTTGGAAATTGCCGGTATACCGCTAACTCAGTCTGGTAGTTTTCATTTTGTTAAAAGTAAAAATAAAGACTTATTTTTAACTTTTTATAATTTTTATTGTATATTTTTCAATCATGTTCTTAAATTTCAATAAATCACTTTGCCATGGAAATACTGAAGAACAAGAAAAGTGAAGGAACTGATTTGCCTTGTCACTTCCGGTAGCAGCCACACCGGAACTTATGTTGGCCGACTATAATGAATAAATACTTTGGGCACTGCCTTTTAAGTGGTCAGGCACGTTTCCCAAGGATTCGTGAATTCAATGATTTTTTTGACTGGTTTAAACTTTTGTAATTATATCTGCGGGAAAGCCATGTATAGCACTATGACCCAGGACTCTCAGTAAATCAGAAGTAGCCAAGAATTGCCAAACATCAAAAGTACCATGTTACCATACACACTTACCCAATTGACATCCTATAGGCAGTTGAGAAAGACACCAACTATAATACCTGCAATACTGGTTGCCAAGATCAAAATAATGCTCAGGCATCTCTTGAAAGCTACATGCTCCAGGTTCAGTTTGGCAGGCATTGTAGAGGCAAGTAAAGCATTATTAAGCAAGAGATTCTATGCAGGTTCGTTCGTACACCTTTTTAAATCGTTTTTCAAGACTTTTCTTCAGACAAAATTAAGTTTTCAAAACAATTTAACATCTAAACAAGGATATAATAAACCACAAATTTTGACGACGGGAATAATCATGGTACTTATGCAGTTTTGTTACTGTGATAAATCCGAACTTTCACAAGTGTTTCCAGCCAGATAATAGAAAGAATCAGGATATGCCATGCCACATAGCCAGTAATTCAAGCTAGCAGACGAGATTGGCATAAAGAAATGCTGGGCATGCGAAAATCCTCATCAAAAGCTATGCCTGAAGATGCTGTGATCCAAAACTGCGTCGCAGGGAAGGGAGATTTTTCTCCAATCGTTCAATTGCACAAATTATAAAAACTAAAACCATTTTGAGTGCTGCATCAAGTCAGAGCATACAATATCTAACTGGAAAAACTTTTGCAGAGATGCATGTTCTGAATGGAATGCCAAAACCCTCCTTCCACACAAAAATAATTTGCCTGGGACAACAATTGTATCACAGAGTTGGAAAGGGGGGGGGGTTTACAAACAGGAAACAGCTAAACTTTCTGGACCCTCACTACGCATGTGACAACGAATCACATTGAGAGAATGTGGAAGAAAGCAAAAGGAAACAAAATCACGTGTGGAACTAATTAGAAAGCTATCAGAGAGTTCATGTTGAAACAGAAGCTCAAAAGATCCCTTCGTCTCCATATGGGACGAGTAGCTGAATGTTACCTTTAGCTCCCTTCCACTTGCTTTAATCTTTAAAAGCAAAACAATCTGCCGATCACCTTACTACTATACATTTTAAAATCTAAAAGGTTCTCATTGCTTAAAATAAATGAAAACTTCATACTTTGTTAACGCAACAATAGGATGAGAATTTGATTTTCGGTATTTATTATTTAATACAATTTTTTATCAGTATTTCAATTTATTTTTAATATTTCAATAAGTTTTTACTGGAGATAAATGATTTTCAAGGCCTTTAAGATATTTTCCATGTTTTTCAAGTTTATGCAAACCCTGCTACAAAGTATGCAACTTAAATTTTGAGAATTCAATTATTGGTCAATACGATAACAAAGAGTAGAAATGCTCTCTTCATAACCTTTCTCTCCAATAAAGGCTATAAAACTAGTCATTGATGAGCAGAACAACTTATACCATCAATGCTAGTCTTCATTTTCTTCTACTCACTCAAGGGCCGTTTCTTGCCTCTGTCTGGCCATGGAGCATGAAAAAATAAAGGGGTGTGTTATTGCCACATCCTTCCTGTGGCCTCCACCTGGTTACAAATGATCCTCTGCCACAAGATTCTTATCCATGTTCACCAACTATTTCCAGAGAATCCTCTCAATACTAGTCTAGCTATTAGAGTATCAGAAGTTCTCACAATGTAGGTTGTGAACAGTTGACGGTTCAGCTATACTAATGATTTATTTAAATCATTTTTCATTTTAGCCTGTGAATTAATCGGTTTCCTTTTTTGTAACCTGCCTCAGCAATTTCCAGCACCATGGTCTTGAGTTATTTTCCTTATTTACTTAAAACAGTTCACTGGATTTTAAGAGTCCTAAATTATCTCTTGCATAATTATCATGAATTACACAAGTGCTTAATAAAGTAGCCAAATCTTTCTCTTATTGACCAACTGACACCACAAGACAAAATGCAACTCTTTCTCCAACAAGATGGCGCTCACGCCAAACATCTCAATGCCACCAGTTTATGATATGTTTTCAGAAGAGAGTACAATGAGCAAAGGGTTATGGCTACCAGATTCCCGGGTCTTTTCATCATGTGATTTTTATCTGAGAGGGGAAGGAGGAGGAGGTTTTAAAAAACAAAAGTTTATGCAAATAAGCCTCACAATCTAGACCAATTGAAGGAGAATATTACCAATGCTATTAAGAGAATCACCATAGAAGCTCTACAGGCAGTATCTGCAAACGTTAAATGTGCCCAGAAATGCAAAGATGTCGAATGGGGAGCACTTCCAGCATCTTCTATAAAACTACAGGTAATTTAAACAATAAAATGTTCATCCCCTCTACATTTTCTGGGCTAATATTTTAATAGTATTCAACCATAAAGCATATATGGATATGCTCTAGTAATTTAGTGATAAAGGGAAGTAACTCTTGTAGTGACAAAACTGGAAATAAAATGATTTTTAAAATATTTTAATATTCGGACAAATTTTTACTGAACATTGGTTTTTTTTTTTAAGCCTATACAAACCCTGTTATTTTGAAAATAACCAATCATATCCAAGGGAATCTGGCACCAATAATCATATCTTGGCAGACATTTGAATGTATATAAAGCTGTAGGTTAATAATCTATGAATTGGTTGGGAACCATACACACCATTAATGACTATGTTAGTGCTTTTTTTAAAAGCCCTTATTCAAGTCAGACTTTCAATTTTTATCATTTTGTTTAAGTTGGAGATGGGTCATCCTACTGGATGCCAGTCACCTGGAGATCTTTTAAGATTCTAACCGTCCCTTAAGTTGAGGCTCATTTGTTTGAATCTCTTGCACTTTTCAGGAGTCCAGTTACTCTTGAAAAAGGAATGGTTTAATCATCCCCAAAGTGTAAAAAAAAAAAAAAAAGCATACGTGGCTGACCACAATTTTTTTATCTGCACTGGAACATATTAAACTACTTTACTGTTAAAAAGTAGTCACACACACAAGCCAACAAGTGTCCCGGTGTTGCCTGGGAAATTAGATAAAGTTAAAGGTTGTTGCATGAAATATTTAATATAATCAGATTATAACTAATAGGTTACGGGGCAAAATAAGTAAAAAATATAATTTTAATAAGTTGAATTAGTTTGCAACTAGTTTGAAAGTAATTGTTAGAATATAATTAAGCAATAATGTCAATACTCTAATCATTAACATGACACCCCCCCTCAGCAAGAGTATTTATGAAGATACAGTTTCATATTAGGTTGGCACTATTAGTATTCATACAAATAAGATTGATTATTGCCTGGTGGTAATATAAATAGAATAGCAGAAAAAAAAAAAAAAATAAATAAATAAAAAATAAAGATTGTTTTGAAGTACAAAATGTTCAGTATTCAGACTGAAATAATTTCAGTCCATAACATTTCGTTAAAAAGTTTACATTTGTTAATTTTATGAAGAATTCATTTCCTTTCCCCAGTGTGCTTCTTTGTTGTGAGAGGAGGAAGAGTTTAATGGAAATATTTTCTGACAAACATCAGAAATGGAAATACATGCAAAAGAAAGTAAAAAGAAGTCAGAACGTTTTATTTTTGTTTAATGCAAAAGCATTGTGAAATTATTTCCATTACAAGCCTAAAATGAGACGTTTATTAAATTAAAAAGATGCCAGGTGGTAAAAGAAAAACGGAAGGCAATCAAAAAGAATCCAGGCTGTGTTCAGAAATCCAAGTTGTTAGAAAATTCATTTTTGTTTCCTTTCTCTGGTATCTTTTAATCTGCATTTCAGGATATTCCATTTTGTACGTTTACTGAAAAACAAACAAAAAAAAAAATGTAAAAAATATAGTTTACTTGTAGAGAAAGTATGAACTATCCGCATGTAAATAACTTATCCTTCATTAATTATCTCGCACTGAAAGAGGTTTTGTTCACCCAAACAATCAGGAACACTAGTATAATACACCCCCCACCACCACTAGATACAAATTTGCTTCACTGACTGAGAATAGAAACGAAGCGTATCAGAACAACTACACTTTGTTCCTAGCATGTTACAGCATTCATTCTGGGCTGGTTCTATCTAATAAGTTCTACCATGTCCCAAACAGAATGCCCAGACATGACGATCTAAGACTGCTTCCATTACAAGTGCAAGCCATTTGCAGTTCCAGTGACCTCCGCAAAGTTTCTCTCAGCCTAGTGGTGATGCAGAGTCGATGACTTTATAGATAGTCACCTGGGTGACTCACCAACAAAGGCATCTGGCAGAAAGATTTTTCAGGGGAGTGGATTGTGCAGCAAATGCGAGTTGTACTTTGGGGGGGGGGGGGGGGAAAGAGAGAGAGAGAGAGAGAGAGAGAGAGAGAGAGAGAGAGAGAGAGAGAGAGAGAGAGAGAGAGAGAGAGAGAGAGAGAGAGAGAGAGAGAGAGAGAGAGAGAGAGAGAGAGAGAGAGAGAGAGAGAGAGAGAGAGAGAGAGAGAGAGAGAGAGAGAGAGAGAGAGAGAGAGAGAGAGAGAGAGAGAGAGAGAGAGAGAGAGAGAGAGAGAGAGAGAGAGAGAGAGAGAGAGAGAGAGAGAGAGAGAGAGAGAGAGAGAGAGAGAGAAAGTTGTCACTGGACAGAGGCTGAAGCAAAGAATATCTCAAGTTTGCATAGGTCACTTGCCCGCATAGGATAAATCTCACAGCCATAAAGGAGAATGGTGAAGATGAAGGTTTCATGAACCATGATTGGTGTACAGTCATATTTCTTAGAGACCAAAAAGGTCAATGAAGCAGACGAGTCTTTTGCTGGCAACTCCAGTGATACTCAAGTATTCTTTACGATGGGATGAGGCATTTTCATAGAACTATCATAAGAAAAGGAAGACAAAATATAGAGAAGGACAAATAAAAAATATGGTCTACCAATTTTACAGAAACAGCTATTTTTCTTACTTACATATTTTTCACTGACGACCGAATCTTTAAAGACTGTGAAAAATGGCGTACTTCCATCTTCCCGGTAATTTAAAAGCAAAATGCAACCATCTGGATTCATGGATGCACCTGTGGAAGGGGGAAAAAAAAAAAAAAAAAAAAAAAAAAAAATTTAGAAACTTATTTATATCACAAGAATTTACATTTAATTAAAGCAATTATAAATACAAAATGAGAAAATTATAAATTGGCAAATAAATAAGAATTTCTTACCGTTATAAAATTCGTAGTCATCAAAATGACTCAATATATCTTTTACTTTGGCTTGTAATTTCACTTTTAAATTGGCAACCCGATCAGGTTCATTTTCTTCAACTTGTGCTATCAATCTGAAGAAATAAAATGATTTACAGGAAATATTTTAATATGGAAGCTTTAGTACTTTTCAAATCTTTTTCTTTCCGTTTATAACTTCTTCACTTGCAACAAACAAGTTGAATATTCAAAATTATTTTGCATATAAACAGCTTTCATTTCTTGATATTAACATTGGAAAATAATCTTACAGGCTTTGGAGGTATCAAAAAAGTTATTCAAATTGAGTTGTGCCGTACAAAGAAAGCCTTAAAAAAAAAAAAAAAAAAAAAAAAAAATCGATATCATAAAAGCAAATCTAAACCATATATTAGGTGTGTCCACTATAACTGATAATTTCATTAAAATCACTAATCAAAGAATACTTACTTTTTCATATAATCCTTTATAAAAGCCATAAACTGTTTTTTAGCGAAAACAGTGGGTTGAAGATCATGGGCGATGACGATGTTAACATCTGTTCTTTCGTTTAGTGTCACGTCTTCACCACCACCTTCAGCTGAAGGGTTGGAACCAATCATGCTGTCAAAATCACCATCTTTTTCAGTAATCAACTGTAAAAAAAAAAAAAATAATAATTTTTTTCCAGCATGTATTATGGATAGTTTGCATCCTAATGCAAAAAAAATTGATTCCAAAATTAAAGGGAGTCCAAACACACAAGCTTGGATTTTTACACAAAAAAAAAAAAAAAAAAAAAAAAAAAAAAAAACATCCATATTACTCAGGAATATATACAAGTAAGGATTTGTGATGTCCACCACATCTTTAATATAAAGTGCAGTTGTTAGTTTATATGGCCAGTTAAAAAAGTTTGGTATTTTCTGGACCAATGTTGTACCGGATGAATAATATTTAAAATTTAGAAAATATTCATTCTTCTGCCCTAAATTGAAAGATTTCACCAGTTTTTGTTTTTTTTAAAAACAAAAATTATGTATAAAGAATAAAAACTGATTTTTTTTTTTTTTTACTGAAAGAAATTTATAAAAACGCATTTATGTGTAAGTGTACATTCAGTGAGAAAGTTTTAAGCTACTTTTGACCCGAGCAACCTTGCTCGTGAAGAAAATAGTGTGGAGCAAGTGCAAACTAGTATTAGGAAGAGGCCATCTACAGGGACTCAGTAAATAACAGCACTATAGGTACGATACTAATAAAGGTAAGCATTTCAACATCCATAAATAACAGTAAAAACTTAAAAATTGATTCATTGTAAATTTTGAATTCAAGATTCTTAAAAACTTTTCAACTATAAATGTGCTGAATTTAAAAAAAAAAAAAAAAAAAAAAAAAAAAAAAAAAAAAAAAAGAATTAATTAATTTTAATGAATTTTTCAGTATTTATCAAATACTGATCGGAATATAATGAACTAATTATTTTTATTTAAATCCGAGTGGAGATGTATTATTTTGGTTAAAACAAAAAATACCTTTAAAGTTATGTTTTCAGTAGTAAATAAAAAAACTGAAGAATTTGCTTTTTTTTTTTATATAAATAAAGCATCGTAATTTGTAACAATAAAATTTTTACAGGAACATTACAAAAAAAGCTCTAGAGTCCGTATTAATAAATTCGATATAACTCAAAGAAAAATGAATTTCTCGAACTACCGATATTACCATTGAATTAAGCATTGTTTATTTAATATTTTTCACCAAAAAATTATAATAGCAAAAATATTTCTACTTTTTTTAAATTACAGATTTCGCATAATTTTTTTTTGCATCATTTTTATATAATCTCGAACAATAATAAAAAAATTAACAGGAACACAAAACAAATTAAAAAATGATAATCGATACAAACGTTCACTATGAATGTACGTCGGGGGGTGGGGAGGTGGGGGGTAGTGACACCCCTATCTCCTTTTACTAACATGACTTCAGTTTAAAACAGCGTTTTCGTTTTGGTTGTAATTTTAGGCTTCCATATATACATGCTTACCAACTTATCGGTTGCGTTTTGCCGAACGGCATAATTACTTGCTTTTTGAGGGCTAATTTAAACTGTATTTTGTATAAACAAGGTGTTTTTATTTTTATTTTTTTTAATTTAATTCAATATTTTAGGACTTTACTAATTATCTTTGAAATAGACCCAGAAAACTTTTTTTTTTTTTTTTACAATGAATTTATTTAACTTCAAAATTTAGATGAATTGGTTAGCTCGCCGCGAAAACATTTTCATAACTTTTTTTTTCACCTGTACAAATATTTTTCTTTTAGAGACTAAAGTTAATTTCCTAATCTTTCAAATGTAAACAAAGAGTCGGAAACCTACAAAAAAAAAATTATAAATCAACTTTCAAAACTAGGTCCCCCATTTTTTTCCCGTATCCATCATCTTAAAACTCGAGAAATGCACGATTAACGTAAACATTAAGCAAATACATCAACATGGTTCCCAGTTGGCATTCGTTAACCAAAATACAGCCTTGACTTTGCAATCAAAAACCAAGATGGAGCCGAAATGGAATGAATTGATGGAACTTCATTTGTTTATGAATTTATACGGAGAGAGCCAGTGGCACAAATTCGGCAAAATGCTGCATCACGTGAATTTTCATGACAATTTAAACCTTTCGGGGATAACCTTTACGGAGATGGTCCCAACGTCCGCCTCGTTCTGAGCTCGGGGAGAGGCCGCCTGACGTAGGCGGTGTCGAGGCAGAAAATTACCCCTTCAATAAAGTGCTCAGTTGTTAACTTAAGGAGAAAAAAACCCCGTTCCAATAATAAGAATTTTACAAAATAAACAGTTCAAATAATTAGAATTTAAAAACAAAAAAACAGCCCACATGAATAGAATAGTACCACGTGGTCAGTTAACCCTGTAAAATTCTGTGATTTGTTTCACAATATTTGTAAAAGCATCTGTCTGGGACATATCGCTTATTTTAGGGTTAGGGTAATTTTCTGCCTCGACACCGCCTACGTCGGACGGCCCCTCCCCGAATTCAGAACGAGGTGGACGTCGGGACCATCTCTGTAAAGGATAACCCTTTCGGGTTTAAGGTACTAGTGCATGAGCTGGCCTGGGCGTGGCTTATCACTCGCTCGGATTTCTCCGTAAAATGACGTCACATGCTGCCATCTGACGGAGAAAATGGACGAGGGGTGGGGGGCTTACAAAGAGAGAAAACGCGAAAAAATAAATGGCCGACAGGGGGGGGGGGGGGGGCTAGCAGCGCCAAATACAAGTTTCCAGAATATTTCAACATGAAACTGCTTAAAAAATTAATTATAGCATTTTCTTTAATTACTATAAAATTAATATAGTGGTAAAATTATTTAAAAAAAAAAAAAAAAACAGAAGCCAAATTTGAAGCCAAATTAAAAAAAAAAGAAGGCCAAACCATTTCAAAAAAGGTCAAATTCACGAAATTAGCCATTAAAAGAATAATAAATGGTAACATTATCAATAAAAGTTACTTTCCAACTTATCTGCATCATTCGTTGGTATTTTTAAGTAGTTTTAAGTGCTTTTTATTTCATATCGAATGTTAGAGCGGTTTCAGCTAACCTTGCGAAGTTCTGAAATGCCATAAAACATACCCTGTTTTTTTGTTTTTTTTTAAAAATAATTTCTACTTTTTTAAATAGAAAAATGAATGATGCAGGTAAGTTGCAAAGTAATTTTTATTGTCAAATAATAACAAATACTTACCATAATTATTTTTCACATGCATGGGAGTCAAATAGAAAACTTGTAATGTTTTCAAGGAAAAAAGCTAAAAAAAAAAGCTAAAAAAAAAAAAAAAAAAAAAAAAAAAAAAAGGACGACTGGGGGGGGGGGGGGGGGGGGGGGCTAGCAGCAGCAGCAGCGCCAAATACAAGTTTCCAGAATATTTCAACAAGCAACTGCTTGAAAAATTAATTAACAGATAACACCGACCACTCTAATTTGTTTTTTTTTTTGTTTTTTTTTTATAGGTAATTGAGGTCGCTGACAACGAATCTGATAGTCAAACTTGGGGCAAATTTACCGTTTGCATGGTATTCCGTTTATGCTACGCGCGCGCCCCAACATCACATCCCCCCCCCCCCTGCTCGCTATGTCCTGGAAAAAAATCCCCCCCCCCCCACGTAGTTTGCTTGGTGATGCCGTCGTTTATGCTACAGCGTAACATAAACGGAAGCTGCAAAATGGTCAAAAGTAGTTCGTGGGTTCAGGGCCGGGTAAATACCATGCAAACGGTAAATTTGCCCCAAGTTTGACTATCAGATTCGTTGTCAGCGACCTCAATTACCTATAAAAAAAAAAAAAAAAAAAAAAATTTAGAGTGGTCGGTGTTATCTGTTAATTAATTTTTCAAGCAGTTGGTAGTTTTGGTATTAGTTTTAAAAAGAATTTTATTTATTAAAATATGAAATAAACAATGTTTGGTAAAATCCATTGAAAGCGGTCGGTGGTTCTATGAGAAAATAAAGCTGTGTACGCATTATAAATGTTTCTTTTCTGTGTCTTTTAGTACATTAGGGGTAGCAGTGTCAGAAATTTCGTGAAAATAGCGAATAATTCCACCCCATCTTTCCAAGCTTATAACTCCTCGAAAAATGCAATTCAAGCCCTAATTTTTTTTTTTTCAATTAAAGGAGCAAGGACCAAGATTTCATTAAAAAAAAAAAAAAAAAAAAAAAAAAAAAAAAAAGTGTTTTTTTTTTTTTAAAAAGGTTTTAAACTTCGGACTTTACAGGTAAAATTCTACAAGAATAATGTTTTTGTTTGTTTTAAATTTGAATATATTATGTATTGACCTTTTCTCTTCAATTTGTGAGTAAATAATCATGTACTTATCGGGGTCTAAATTAATTATTATTAGACATTTACAAAATGGGAGGCGTGAATTATTCGACCCCCTGTCTTTCCAAGCTTATAACTCCTCGAAAAATGTAATTCAAGCCCTAATTTTTTTTCAATTAAAGGAGCAAGGACCAAGGTTCCATTAAAAAAAAAAGAAAAAACAAATAACGTGGTTTAAAAAAAAGGTTTTAAACTTCAAACTTTACAGGTAAAATTCTAAAAGAACACTGTCTTTTTTTTTTTTAAATTTGAATATATTATGTATTGACCTTTTCTCTTCAATTTGTGAGTAAATTAATTATTTACTTTCGGGTTACTAAATTAAGTATTTACTTTTTAATAGACACTTAAAAATTGGGATGGGGGTAGCAGTGTCGTGAATTAAAAAAAAAACAAAAACGTTTGTCTAAATTATATTCGATTTATTGGAAAGAACATAAAATTTCACATTGACCCTGAAAATATCGTAAAAATAGAATCAATAGAAAAATTTTGATAGATTTTTAAAGTTTAAAAATTGAAAAATATTGAGTTCGGAAAATTCATTACCGTTTAAAAAAAAAAAAAAAAAAAAAAAAAAAAATATTTTTATTACTTTTAAAACAACTGTAATAGTTTATTTTGGAAGTACAATCCATAAAGAAAATAAATAACCCACTTTTAACAGAGAAATTACGAGATTTTTATATTGTATTCGCAGTTTCGTGTTAGGGGTGTCAAAAATTCCTACAAAAATTCTGATACTGCTACATTAGGGGTCATTTCGAGTTAAAAGTTTATTTACTGCACTCATCTGAACTAGAGAAAAATCATGATTTAAATGCGTATGTCTCGTCTAAATAACTAACGATAATTCTGATATGGCCGACCAGACGGGTGATCAGAAAGTCAGATCGAGCGTACCGCAAAATGAAATGAGACCAAATTGACAACTCGGTAATTCTAAAAGAAACAATTTAAACAAATTTTATTTTCTTGCAACAAAAAACATGGAAAATAATTATAATTAATTTTTTTTTCAAATGTTTTTAAAATTTGTTTTTCAATGTTTTTTTATGTAGAATAAATGCACGCGATGCATCAGAGAATTATCGTTAGTTATTTAGACGAGACATACACATTTAAATCATGATTTTCTCTAGTCCAGATGAGTGCAGTAAATAAACTTTTAACTAGAAATGACCCCTAATGTACTAAATGTATAACGTAAGACACAGAAAAGAAACATAATGCGTACACAGATTTATTTTCTCATAGAACCACCGACCGCTTTCTTCAATGGATTTTACCAAATGTTTTTCAATAATATCGAAAATTCTTAGACCTTTTATCTTCGGTGCTTTTTGTTTATTTTTTTTTAAAGTTAATATTTTATCATAAATAGGCAATACAAAACTCAGATCAGGCGAAACGAACTTGCTCCAGCCAAGAAATTAAACTCTGCAAGGGCGCAAGCAAGGCCACCATTCGCCCATGTATGGAGTATTGTTGTCACATTTGGGCTGGTGCATCTGCTACTAGTCTCTCTCGCTCTTAGACAATGTTCAAAAGAGTCGCCAATCTGATAGGCCCTGAACTGGCATCTAAGCTTCAGCCTCTGTCCCATCGACGAAACGTTGCATCGTTCTACAAGTATTTTAATGGTGAATGCTCTGACGAACTGCAGACACTTGTGCCCCCACGACGTAGACACCCTCGACAGGCAGCTAAATCCCACCCCCACACAGTAGAGATCCCTAGATGTAAAAGATCTTTCTACTCCAGTAGTTTCTTTCCCAGAACCGCTAGACTCTGGAATTCCATTCCAGGTCCCTGCTTTCCTAACTGTACTGACATGCAGAAGTTCAAGTGTAACGTGAACCGACATCTTGCTGCCCAAATCCCCAGTGCCGCAGCAGTTGCTGCCCCTGATAGTAGTCCCCTACACCAAAGTGGCAATGTGCCTTATTTGGGGTGAAAATGTAATAAAAAAAAAAATTTGCGGACGTTTAGGAAATTGTAAGTTCCCAGCTACTTTTTGATTGTATTTGAAAGATAAAGGACTAAACTTAATTTCCTAAAGGAAAAAATATTTGTACACGTGAAAAAGTTATGAAAATGTTTTCACGGCAAGCTCACCAAATCAGCTAAATTTTGAAGTTAAATTCATTGTAAAAAATCCTTTAAAAAGATAAATATTAGTTTTCTGGGTCTATTTCAAAGATAATTAGTAAAGTCCTGAGATGTTGAATTAAATTTGTACAAAACAAATTATCCCATAAACGCAACAAACTAAAATTTTGTAAAACACGAAAATTACGAATTTTCAGGCAGTCGAAAAACTGAAAATGACGTCATGTAATTAAAAGGGAGGAAGTCCCCCCCCCCCAAGTCGCGCATCCGTACATTCCTTTTTTGAAAGTTTGTATTAATTTTTGCATTTTTTAATTATTTTTCTGTTCCCATTTTTAAATTATTCAATATTATATAAAAAATATGTTACGCCGAAATTTTCAGATTCTTGCAAGCAAGGAAATTAAAATCTTGCATATAAAAATTATGCAAAACCCATAATTAAAAAAAAAAAAAAAAAAAAAAAAAAAAAAATAGAAATATTTTTTGCAGTTATAATATTAGTTCATTATATTCCGCGATCATCATTTGATAAATACTTAATTTCATTAAAATTGGTTTATTTCCTAAATTTTGGCAGTCTTGCAGTTAAGTCCCGGCAAAGTTCGACAACTCTAAAAGGGTCACATCAGTATTTTACACCGTCAAATCACGAATTAGTTTTAAAATAGTATGTAATATAAAATATGAAAAATGAAAATTTGTTCCATTCCCATCTAATCGAAGAGTTGTGGAGACGGCGTGAAAAAGGACACGCATTTCCACGAATGGTCGACCTAGACGAGAGGATCCAAAATGGCCGACCAGGACTGAGATATGACACGTGCCGTTGTTTCCTTAATAAATTATTTCAGTTAGAGCCGATGAATTGTCAGATATTTTTTTTTTTTTTTACTTCGTTTTGTTTTGGTAAGGTTTCATTATTATTTAACATTTATTTGTGTGTAAGTTGCTATTTATTAGTATAAGCTCGAGCCGTTGTTTCCTTAATAAATTATTTCAGCTAGAGCCGATGAATTGTCAGATATTTTTTTTTTTTTTTTTTTTTTTTTTTTTTTTTTTTTACTTCGTTTTGTTTTGGTAAGGTTTCATTATTATTTAACATTTATTAATACATGAGATATTTCTTCCTAACTGAAATAATTTATTAAGGAAACAACGGCACGTGTCATATCTCAGTCCTGGTCGGCCATTTTGGATCCTCTCGTCTAGGTCGACCGTTATATTTTGTTACGTGGTTCTGGTTCAGATTTTATTTTTCTGTTAAGACAATACACTTTCTAAAAATTCATTTTTCTGTTAAATAGTTATAAAACTGTATATTTTGTTAGTTTACTTTATTTAATCACGTGCTTACTTTCAATATTGAAATATTTTTATTTAAAAACTAATTCGTAATATTCGTGACTTGGTGTAAAACACTGTGTGTGACCCTTCTAGAGTTGTCGAACTTTGCCGGGACTTAACTGCAAGACTGTCCGTTTTTTCCATATTCGGATCTCTTTCGTAAACTACTTCAGCAATTTCCGGGACAGTCAATGTACACTGGTTGTAAGACCTTCAAAGGATGTTTATGCCAAAAGCCGTTCTTAACATGGGGAGCTTTTCGGGGGGGGGGGATTCCGAAAGGTATTTTATTTTCAACCTCCCTGTAATCAACTTAAAGTCTTCGGGTGGTCCCTGGTCCCCCAGTGCACTTTTACCTCTGGGACTAACTCCATAATAAATGGTAGGCCCACACCTCAAAACGAAATCTCGTAGACAGCACTTGAAATGTTTATTTTAATCTCGCTACACCGAAATCACATGATTCAACTTTTAGCAGACGAAAAATTGGGAGACAAAAAGACCAGGATAACCGAAAAATATTCTATCGTGTCAGCCATTTTATGTTCTCCCGTAATAACGTTCGACACTTTTTTCGAACAGAATAAATGTTCGAAAATAAGTAAAAAAAATTATCCAACTTAAAACTTGCCTTTGATTATATTGCATTTGTTTTTTCGTGCCGTTGTCTTTTGTAAGACAAAAGATTTTAATGTGAGAAAACGATGTGTACACGTCGGAATCGTTAAATGTCCAGAATTTTGGCAAAGTTTTCAGATTTCGAATTTTTAGTTTTTTATGGCAGTAGTCAGCGTGGCAGGCTTCCATCTGACAGAAAAGACGTTAAACACTTGGAAACTCTCCAAAAGACAGAATAGTTGCAACATGGACGATTAAAATCATTTTAGAGTATTTAAAGAGGGGGGGGGGATTTAGTGTTTGAAGAATTCCAACGAAAAGAAATACTAAATGATTTTTTTTCTAAAAATCGGAGACATTTTACCAGATTTAATTGAAGCAATTCTTGAATAGGTGCTTAAGATACATCGATTTTTTTTATGTCATTGAGCAAAGAATCACGTAATTGTCATGTGGAAAATAGTAATATATTCAAAAATTACGAAAATTCATCAATTAGAACTGCTTTTGTGTTTTAAAAAGTGAAAGTACGCTGGTTGACCACCTTTACCTTTAAGAATCTGGGATTAAATTGTTTAATTACAAATTAGTTACAACCCCCCCCCCCATGTTAAACAATAGGTTTCTAAATTAACCGCAAAGCAGAATACGTTCAACAAATACCCAACTTCTGGAGGGTGACTACTAACCAGCGCACTTTTTACAAAAAAAAAAAATCTACAAATGTCGGTGTAATCTCAATTTTGCATTCTTAGTTATTTCCCTTGTGTGTGAACTCTTTAACATCTTAGAAAAATGCAATTTTCTTAGAAAATTACTTTTAACTAAATAGTTTTTACTCGATAAACTTTCGCATTTTTTGAATATATTACTATTTGACATTACGTAATGTTCGTTTAAAACAGCATATTTGAAAAATCGATCTCTAGCGACTCTTAAGCACTTTTCAAACAAATATATTTACCGATTAAAATTTTTTTAAAATTAACAATGGCTTCAGGTTTATTAGTTATATGCACAACGCAAAAATGTCCATAAAGAAAATGGATAATTCATAGAATCAAGTGTTTAATATGGTAGGGTTAGGAATCGTTCTCATAGCAATAGAAAAATAAGAGTACTTGGCGAACTATTAAATATTTTTTTCAGGTTAAATTAAAGTTTCATGATTTTTTTTTTAATTATTAAATAGCTAAGCGAAAGCACAATAGTTACAAAACACTTCTCTCCCCATGTTAAAAATGGCTTTCGAAATAACATTTCAGCGCGGTACTAACAATACACAAGTACAAAAATAAAAACCGCGACAATATGGTTAACGACCCACGTCTTAATTTTGATAATTCACATGGTGAAAAAAAAATCTAATTAACTATTCAACATGTGACACCTCCCTCATTATTCGGAGTTTGGTTTCATATTTTGTAAATTATAAATACTTATAAAACACTTGTGGAGTTGGGAGAATTACAGAAACCTAAATACAAAACCAAATGTGAAGGATGAGCGAAGTTAGAATGAATTAACTTGTGTGATTTAAATTAATCACAAAATATGGAATTTGGATAGTTTCCAATTCTATAAATTGTAAATTACGTTGCAGATTTATTTCTATAGGATATGGAAATGTACATTTTTTTTTTTTTTATTTGTGGTAAGGAGAGGGTAGACAATTTCGTGTTTAAGGACCTTTCCACATGGGCTTGGTGATTTTTTTTTTAATAATCTGCCATAAAATGAATCCAAACGAAACCGATACAATATCCCTCTAAATTATAGTTTAAAGGGTTTGAATGTAACCCAATTTTTAAAGAGGCGGCGAGGGTGTAATGTACAAATTTAACAAAAGTATTTAAATTTTATATTAAGCTGTGACTAAAGTCTCTTGAAGAGAATTTGGTAAACTGAAGTAGAACAAGGCGTAAGTATTCGATTTCACGACATTTTGTCAAAGAAAACTATTCCAGTTAATTTAATGGCGATCAAACCGACAAAATAATACCAAAAACTTATTCCATAGTTTAAGAAAAAAAAGACGATAGAAAAATTGGATGTAGAATCTAATACATCCACTACAATAATATGACTAATAGACGGCATTAACGCCTACGCAATAAAAGTAGGAATACATACATATACATACATAAAATATATATATTTTATACAAAATACAAAAGAAATTACAAAATATATTGAATTATCGTTTAAAATAAATCCCGGATGGAACGTACCTTTCCCTCGATTTCATAGTAACAATCGTCGAATGTTTTTATGCTGTAAGAATCGCTGAAGAGTTCGTCGCCTAAAATAAAAAGAAATGAACAAAATATAAGTAATACAAACAATAAAATACGTTCGATTTGTGTTTCAAGAATTCAGGATTAAGTTTTACCTGTAATAATATCCTTGTAAATAATCATTTTGGCGGATTCAATTGGATTTTGTCACGCAGACGAATCTCCAACGAGCTGAAGTGAACGACGACTGGGAAAAAAAAGAAAGATCGCCGCTTTCGCACATGCGCAGTAAAACTATTTGTTGAACGCCACCTTGTCGACTATTTCCTTTACTAAGGGCGCATCATTTGACAACACATTTTATTTATTCAAGTAATATTAATTTAAAAAAAAAAAATAATAATGAACTTTAAAGTTACGATTAGGTCCTGAATTTCATTTCCGGTTACTGATATGCAGACGTTTGCGTGGTGACTTGTCAGAAAGTGCTTACCATGAAAATTCACATATTAAAATTGAATGTTTACCGTAGCTTTGGTGCTAATGCACTTATTGATCCGTGCTATTTAAAAAAAAAAAAAAAAAATAGTATTTTCAAGTTTAATTAAAGTTTTATTATATCTATTTTTATTAAATTGTAAGGTTAAAGTAGAGAATATGTACAAAACACTCTCCCCCTCCCCATGGTAAGAATGGCTTTCTAAATAATAACGTTATTATTTGAGCACGGATCAATAAGTGCACTGGTATTGTATCTTTTATTATTAATTTTACAAAAAAAAAAAAAAAAAAAAGGCTTTCCTCTCCCCAGGTTAAGAATAACTTTCCAAATAACGTTATTATTTAGAAAGCCATTGTGGATATGGGAAGGTGGGCTTATAAAGTATTCTGTATTAAGTACACTGTATTTCATGTTTCCAATTTAATAAACAAATTTTCAATATTAAATAAAAAATAAATAAATTTAATAAATAATTTTTCATTTTACAGATCCGCATTTTTTTCCAATAATAGTTTATATAAAAAAAGATAACCAGAAGGTACACTTTTTTTTTACATAGGCATCACCACTTATCAAGGCCCAGAGGCCACTCGAGGATAAAGGTTAAAGAGTGTACAGTAGAAATTGGACAATATAATAACCGTTAGTAATGAAGATTCGGTAAATTTGTTAACTTATATGGAACGGCTCATTAAAAACTTGTTTACGTTAGACTTGAAGATAACCATATTGTAGTCAGCTGGAAAGCAGAAAAACGGAAAACAATTCCACAGAAAGAAGCTTTGCTCATGGAATCTCCGTTTAGGTTTAGGCACAGATAAAGAGTAGGGGAAATTAATGATAGTGTTTTCTGCTAGACGGGCGTTTCTGGTGAAAGTTTGGCAAGGGGGGACCATAGAATGGAGCTCAGACGAGCACCTGCTATGAAAATAACGATAAAGCAGACACAAACTCGCAACATCTCTTCTGTGAGAAAGAGGTTGCAGGGAAGAGAAAAGGACATCCCCCCACAAGGCTACGAAATCTATTTTGAACTCTATCAAGGCAGGATAAGTCCTTTCTAGCAGCTTCTGCCCAGATGTGGCAACAGTACTCCATCCTTGGACGTACCTGGCTCTTATATAGATAGAGAATTGCATCAGCAGTGAGATATCTACTGGATCAATAGAAGGATCCCACCATTTTTCCAGCGGCCTTGGCAACGGATTTAATTTATGTGTTCCATTTAAGATCAGGAGTAAAGGTCAAGCTTGTCAAAACATGAGGCCTCCCCAAGACGAGAGCGATTCATTTCTGCCTTGTCACCGATAGCGGTTTGCGTAACAACAACCAGAAATTAAATTAAGTACCTAACCATAACTTTAACCATAATGAATATATCTAATTTATTTATGAGTATTAAATTAAGTACCTAACCATAACTTTAACTATAATGAATATATCTCATTTATTTATGAGAATTAAATTAAGTACCTAACCATAACTTTAACCATAATGAATATATCTGATTTATTTATGAGTATTATGCAGAAAAAATACTTTCAAACGATTAACATCAAAATTTAAATAAATTTAATCTATTCAAGTAAAAGTTATCTAAAGTTTTAATGAAAACAAACAAGTAGTTTATATTTTTTTAATTTATATTTGTGGTAATGACGACTGACGCATATTAACTCATTCGAGCCATTTCTCTGTGGCAATTCATAGGAAATAGAGGAGGCAGCCGATTTGCACTCCCTCCCTGAATATTTTCACAGAAATCAGCGCCCCCCCCCGAATATTTTCACAGAATCAACAGTTCCAAAATTATAAATATTTCACATTCATTAAATAAAATTAAATTTAAACTACATAATGAATATACATCTGTAGTGACCAGCTAAACCAAGTCACTCGTCACATAAACAGAAGAATTTATACAGCCGGAATCTATTCATTGTGGGAACAATTTGATTGTGTAACCGTGTGCCTAGGCAAATCTGTATCACCCAAGGAAACGCGTTGTAATGCGTCACTTTGATACACAAACCCAAAGGACTACATTATTTTTTTTTTGCTTATGAATACAGTAAACAGGTTGGAACGTTTGAGAAAGATAGTATACAAGCGTTAACGCACTAAATTGAAATAGTCCCAACAATATTATCAAAAGTCACAATTAATTGCACCCATGGTTATCAAATATGCCGGACTCTGTCTATTAGGCATAAAATAGCATTGCCAAGAATACCATATGAATACAGTAAACAGGTTGGAACGTTCGAGAAAGATTAAGCAAGAGAAGAATGCAGGTTGTCCTTGACGGTCGTACATTTAAAGAATATGATATAAATGCAGGAGTATCTCATGTTGTATAGCTTTTATTAAGGAGATAGGCTTTGGACATTCATATTGATGAGGGGGGGGGATGCATTTATACAGATATTACAGAGGGGGAGAGAAGAGAGAAGACATTTATACAGATATTACAGAGGGGGAGAGAAGAGAGAAGACATTTATACAGATATTACAGAGGGGGAGAGAAGAGAGAATACATTTATACAGATATTACAGAGGGGGAGAGAAGAGAGAAGACATTTATACAGATATTACAGAGGGGGAGAGAAGAGAGAAGACATTTATACAGATATTACAGAGGGGGAGAGAAGAGAGAAGACATTTATACCTTTTACAGTCTGTGGACTCTTATAACATATTTTTTAGAGAGAGGGGGGGTTATCAGTTCTTTTAACACATACATTAGCGAGGAGGGAAGGTTGAGATAGGGGATGCACATTCTTGTGCGAGTACATAACAACGATGAGGGAAACAATGTTCATATAAATGATTTCACATTACCTTCAATTTGGTAGAATGACGACACGAAGACGGCAGTTACAAAAATATGAGATGTTCTTTTATTATACATTCGACCGGTCGCAATGGTGATGACATCCAGGAATTCAAAGTCGACTACATGATTAAAACTTCCTCTCTCTCTTCCAAAGGGACACTTTCTGACCGACCCTGCTCGACTGCCTCCTGTCTCCAACTCTGTCTGTCCGTCTGTCCAATCTAACTAAAACTTGCAGACTATATTGAGAATTCATTTTCTGCTATGACGTCATGTATGGCTTCAAAACGTGCCACATCCACGTGGAAACTCACATGGCCTAAACATGCGTGGTTCGCACATGTTCAAACCATTTCTGCAGACAAGAATTCTTATTAACCTATTTTTCGACCTAACTTATTTTTCAATATGTTTTTAATTTTCTATTGTTCGCTTTCTAGATGACCTTATTTTAATTCAGTTTTCATAAAAAGTATTGAATAATTAAATTCCTTTTCCAACAACATATCTAAACTATTTTATGTGAAAACTGAACAATGCGAAATTCTATTTCTGACCCTATTTCTGAACCTTGCTTACGAGGTTCGAATCTCGGTCTATCTAATCTCATTTTTACTTATCTAATATATTTCTTACTTACAAGAAAAGGGCTGTTTTCTCGTAACACTCATGGGTCTATCCTTGAACCTTTATTATTCCTAATATTCATAAATGACCTCCCTGATAAAATTGTCTCTGAGATGGGTATATTTGCTGATGACACCACACTATAACAGGCACGAGGGAAAAACAAATGAACACATATCTAAGGAAATGGCAGAAACACTAGAGGATGACCCCCAATCTGTAGTGGAATGGAGACAATAATGGATGGTCACATTCAATGCTGCCAAGACTAAACTTGTTTTTTTTTTTTTACATAGGCATCACCACATTATCAAGGCCCAGAGGCCACTCAAGGATAAGGGTTAAAGAGTGTACAGTAGAAATTGGACAATATAGTAATCATTAGTAATGAAAATTTGGTAAATTTGATAACTTATATGGAACGGCTCATCAAGAACTTATTTACTTTAGACTTGAACACAACCATATTGTAGTCAGCTGGAAAGCAGGAAAACGGAAGACAATTCCACAGGCATGCAGTTCTAAGAAAGAAGCTTTGTTCATGGAATCTACGTTTAGGTTTAGGCACAGATAAAGAGTGGGGGAAATTATTGATAGTGTTTACAGCTAGACGAGTGTTTCTTGTGAAAGTTTGGCGAGGGGGGACTATAGATTGAAGCTCAGTCGAACACTTTCCATGAAAATAACGATACATTTCCTTCAATAATTATAAGAAACCTTCTCTACCACCAACAGCAATGACCAAAAACACATTAACTGAAAGTACTTCTTTTAAACTCCTCGGCCTAACGTTCATAGGGGACATAAGTTGGAACAGATACGTTGAGAGCATTGCCAAGGCTGCTGCGAAGAAGGTGGGCTCCTTCTACCATGCTGGAAAGTACTTATGCCTGATAGTATCTTGTACCTCTATAAGGCCACCATTCGCCCATGTATGGAGTACTGTTGTCACATTTGGGCTGGTGCATCTGCTACTAGTCTCTCACTTCTGGACAGGGTTCAAAAGAGAGTCGCCAACCTGATAGGTTCTGAACTGTCATCTTTGCTTCAGCTTCTGTCCCATCGATGAAATGTTGCATACCTCTGCCTGTTCTACAAGTATTTTAATGGTGAATGCTCTGACGAACTACAAGCACTTGTACCCCCGTGATGTAAATACCACCGACAAACCCGACAAGCAGCAAAATCCCACCTCTACACAGTACTAATTTCTGGGTGTAAGAAAACCTTCTACTCCAATAGTTTCTTCTCCAGAACTGCTAGACTCTGGAAAACCCTTCTGGGATTCTGCTTTCACAACTGTACTGACATGCAGAAGTTCAAGTGTAATGTGAACAGACATCTTGCTGCTCATTTCCCTTCATAATATCCCTGCAACTTATGTGCTTGATAGTAGCCCTCTACTTCAAAGTGGTACTCTGCCTTGTTTGGAGTGAAAATTGAAAAAAAAAAGAAAAAAAAAGAGATAGTATACAAGCATGAAAGCGCTAAATTTAAACAGTCCCACCAGCATTACCACAAGTCACTATTAACACCACTCATGGTTATCAAATATGCCGGACTCTGTTAGCTGTAAAACAGCATCGCCACAAATACCAAAGACTACACAAAGTTTTCTTAAGACACTAACGTCGCCACCTGTAATGTCACTGGAGCCTAACTCCAAAGGACATTTAAAGACGAGCAAGTCCAAACCGCCTTTTCACAAGTCTCAACAATGATTCCCAATCTATAGACAGTCTTTCGCAGACTGAATAACCGGCTCAAAATTATCACCATGTGGACTCAACTGCTGGTACACAAATCGGCACGGATCAAAGTGTTGTATAAAAACTGCAAGCGAACTAAACATTCTATTTCTCACTAAGGAAGCTCACACAAGCAACAATGGATGAATATATAGAAGGGTATAGAAGGAAATGCGTGTTCATATCACGTTCGAGTGTCACCAGTTTGTAGTGGACTGGTGGATATATCATATATATCCACCAGTTGCTAGGAAAAATAGGAAAAATGAATTGAATTGAGAAAGAAACGAACAACACGTTTATTGAAATAAACGAACTAGAATTTATTTCATGAAGAAACAAATGAAAGAAAAGGGTACAGCATGTGTTTAGTTTGGCGTGCATCTCTTGCTGTTAACTGGTGAGAAGGAAAGTCTATTGTTGTAGAGAGAGAGAGAGAGAGAGAGAGAGAGAGAGTGAGAGAGAGAGAGAGAGAGAGAGAGAGAGAGAGAGAGTCAATCCAGTTTGGCTCGCGTCTCTCACTGTTAGCTGGTGAGAAGGAAAGTCTATTGTTGTAGAGAGAGAGAGAGAGAGAGAGAGAGAGAGAGAGAGAGAGAGAGAGAGAGAGAGAGAGAAAGTCAATCCAGGCAATGGAGAGAGAAAGCGTGTAAGGTGTACGTACTGTCTGTTGGCTCTTGCCCCACATATAGTAGCAGGGGACATGACGCGCGCGGATGCACGCCCTGAAAGGGAGCGGTTGGTCCGGCGACCGCTCAGCTCGAGAGCCGAATTGAAAAGAAGGAAACAGCTCAGGTCTCTCACTTTTGTAGTTGTTTCCTGGTGTTCTTCGCGCATGTGTGGATTTCCTTTAAGGGGAAGTGACGTTGTCCATGTGCGCGTATGTGGGCGTACATATGTGTACGTTAGCATGTGTGTGTATGCACATGAATGTGAGTGTATGTACGTGAACATGTGTACGTGCGCACGTATGTTTGTGTGCACATATGTGTATGACAAGAAAAATGGCTTGAGATGTGAATGCGTGTTTTTGTGTGAGACTAGAAAAGGCTTGCACACCAGCCAAGTCCTGCTGGTGGATCAAAAAAAAATGAGCGAAAAAGAGGCAGGGCACACTCATGCAAGGGTATTTATAAGATACCTCATGTAACACCTACAGCAGCAGGGACCAGAAACCGTACCAGACTAAAGAGAAATGACTCATCAATGAAGAGGAGGAAGAGGGAGTCATATTCTAATATTCACATGGAAATGGCTTGAATGAGTTAATATGCATCTTTGCTTTATTTTTATATTTTAAAGTTTTCAATTTTTGTCTTTTTAAAATTACTCAAAAACTGCCAAGGACAATAAGTCAAGTCAACCAAATAAAGTTTTAATCGAATCATGTCATCGCCCTTGGAAGTTTCTGGGTAATTTTGAAAAAGAAAACAATAAAAAACAAAAACAAAAAAGGAAAAAAAAAAAAATGAGGCACTTTCACACTAAACAAAATTAAAAATCTGTTGCAAAGGGCCAAAACATGTGAAGGTGCCAATCTATCACACAACTAATAAAGTAGCCATGAGGCAAAGAGGTAACAGCAATAGCAAAGAAGAGATGATAAACACAGATCATCATGTTTTATTTTTACCAAGAAAAAAGTAAAATGTACGGCAATTTCTATTTTAACGGAGCAAAATTCACTACCACCACTGATCACTTCTTGGGATTGTGAAGAACCTTAAACAAACAATGACCAGGATTGAATGCTGACGTCCATGCCTCATGCCTCATGCCTTATCAATAGAGTTTGATAGACCAGTCTGGGAAAAATGACCTGAACCCTGCAAACTATCTCAGTTGCAACCCACACCATTTACCATCAAAAGACAACGCAGCAGAATCCTACTTAAGGTATGTGGTTCAAAACACTACTCAAATCTTTCACCCCTAAAGAAGTTAAGCAAGCTATGGAGGCAAATCCCGTTACATAAAGTGAAGCCTGCAGTTGTAGATGGCCTATGGAAAGACCCCTATTCAAGGATGAACTATCAGTGCCTGGTGATTTAATCCTTTGAGGACACCGTCTTGTCATCCCTTCTAAATACAGAAAAAGGACAGTTGACATAGTCCATCACATACACCAAAGCATTGTCAAGACAAAACAAAAGGGAAAAATTGTTCCCAGCTAGTAACGGCTGCATCCCCTGTCAAGCCTCGAACCCAAGACACCCTCCCCCTCCCCATGAACCCATACACTCTACTCCTCTTACAGTTGTTCCATGGACTGAAATTTCAGTTGACTTTAAAGTCTTTTGGAGACAATCTGCTTGTCACAATTGATGACTATAGCCAATTCCTGGAAGTCAAAATACTCCTCTCACTGTTCGCAAGTGAAGTCATCCTTTGCCTGAAAATGATTTTCACCAGACAAGAGTATTTAGGGAATTTCCCTAATAAAATAAAATAAAATAAAATAAAATAAAATAACACAATTCTATGAACAATGACAAACAACTTCTTCAACTTAACAAGGGAAAGGTTTATTCGCAAAGCGTACTGAAGGAAGAAAGTAGAGTCGGGTCTCCACTGCCTTACGAGGTAGTTACAGCCCGCGGCTGTCGTCAATACCTTTAGTAGGAGCAGCGAAGAGAACAGGCGTCTAGCACCGACGAAGGCTGGTAGCGTAAGAGAGAGTTTTCTTCTGGGACCGGAAGCTGTCTGGTCCCTAGGGGTTAATTTGTATTCGTGTGCAAGTCCTCAGATTGGACAGTTTAACGCCTCATCACTCACTCAGAGGAAGCGAATGCGCGAGAAGAAAAGGGGTCTATTTGTGTCTGCTACATAACCCCCTGCTTAGGCTGAAAGCCGACAGAGAGAAAGGTAGCATAACAAATAGCAGAAAGAAAAATACAATAAGAAATGTCCGTCTCTTTAGGTTATTTTCTTGCAGAAAAAAAAATGTTCTTACTTTTCTGTGAAAAGTTGGAATATTTGCAGAAAACGTTCTGTTCTAAAAAGGAGAGAAGAAAAAATGTTCTTTTTCAACAGAAATACACTGTTTTGCAAAGTCTCTTCGGCCAATGTACCCGTCGACCACTACGTGTAGTGGTCACATAATTGTTCTCACGTGGAACATTTACCTCAGGTGTATGATTATGCTGTGTGTATGTTGGAGGAATGTGTGGCTCAGGTGTTAATGTGTCCAGAAAGGCTCTTTTTACCCTATCTACCGATACTGTCTCTTTTTTACCACTAATGTCTAGGATAAAAGTTTTATCAGTGCGTGAAAGCACGCGATAAGGGCCAGTGTAAGGTGGAGTTAGGGGGGCTTTTACTGCGTCCTTTCTAAGGAACACGTGAGTCCATGTCGCTATGTCCTTCGGAACCAAAGATTTAATGGTCTGTTCCCTAGGGTGCATCGGCGGTAGCTTACTGAGATAAGCTCGTAGTCTGTTGACATATAGAGCTGTGTCAGTTGATATATCCTCTATCAGGGTCAGCATCTGACCTGGCAATGATAGAGGTGCTCCATAGACCAGTTCGGCTGCGGAATATCCCAGGTCCTCCTTGATTGATGCCCGACAGCCAAGAAGGATGACCGGTATGTACTCGCTCCATCGCTGTTGATCAGGGTAAGCGCGTAATGCAGCTTTCAATTGGCGATGGAAGCGTTCTATCATCCCATTTGAAGCAGGGTGATAGCTTGTTGTCCGAATGCGAGTGATCCCGAGGATCTTGGACAGTTCCCGGAATAGGTGGGATTCGAATTGTGCACCACGATCAGTGGTGATTGTAGTGGGAACTCCGTAGCGCGATATCCAGCCTGATATAAGGGCTCGCACTACAGATTCAGCCGAAATGTCACTAAGTGGGATGGCTTCTGGCTACCGTGTGAAACGGTCTATGCAGGTCAGGAGATAAGTGAATCCCTGACTGACCGGCCATGGTCCAACCAAGTCAATGTGAACATGGCTAAACCGAGCGTCTGGGGTGCTGAATGTTCCAAGGGGTGCGCGGATATGCTCGTGCACCTTTGATTTTTGGCAGGATACACAGGAACGTGACCAAGCAATGATGTCACGCCTCATGTTAGGCCAGAAAAATCTAGCTGTAATCAGCTTTACTGTGGCTTTGCGTCCGGGGTGTGCCAGGTTGTGTAGAGTGTCGAAAACAACTCTACGGTGGGTCGTTGGAACGAATGGTCGAGGTGAATCCGTTGAGGTGTCACAGATGATCTGCGTGTCAGAAGTAGGCACGGGCAGATATGCGAATTTGCAAGTCCCGAATTCAGGTGACAATGGATCCAACGTGTCCAGACTTGGCTGGTCTAAGGCCATCTGTTGCAAATCGATATCCGATGGTGAGGACAGAGAATTGATGGGCAGGCGAGACAATGCGTCTGCTGCTGCGTTCTGCTCACCCGCGATATGTCGGATATCACTAGTAAACTGCGAAACAAAGTCCAAATGACGTGTTTCGCGGGGAGAATATTTGTCCGGCTTAGCACGCAGTGCGTATGTAAGTGGACGGTGATCGGTGTAGATCACAAATTGTCGGCCCTCGAGTGAATGTTGGAAGTGTTTCACTGCGAGGTACATTGCCAGTAGTTTGCGGCCAAACGTGCTGTAACGTTGTTCGGCCGGTTTCAGCTGTCGCGAAAAGTATGCAAGAGGTTGTAACTGTTGTTGGTGCTGCTGTTGCAGCACTGCACCTACAGCTGTGCCCGATGCATCAACGACCAGTGAAAACTGGGCATCGGGTACAGGATGTGCCAGCAAAGATGTCGTCGCTAGTTTATTTTTCACTTCAGCAAATGCTCTAAGTTGGATCTCATTAAGTGAGATCTGCTCGTTTTTCTTCTTCCTGTTACGTAACAGGTCGGAAAGAGGAGCTAAGAGATCCGCACAGTGTGGGATAAACCGTCTGTAGTAATTCAACAGACCAAGGAAGTGCCTAAGTTGGCGAAGTGAAGTGGGCGGTTGAAGGTCTTGTAGAGCCTTCACCTTTTCCGGCAACGGAGATATACCGTCTGGGCTGATAATGTGGCCCAGGAAAACTAGTGACGTAACACCGAAAACGCATTTACCAGGGTTAATCCTCACTTGGTATTGCTGAAACCGTTCAAAAAGTAGGCGGAGGTGAGTGACGTGTTCCTCAGGTGAGGCACTAGCCACGAGAATGTCATCTATATAGTTATAGACGAAATCTAAATCACGCACTACTTCATCCATAAAGCGCTGAAAAGTACTGGCAGCGTTACGTAGGCCGAAAGGCATAGTAAGAAATTCAAACGCTCCAAATGGAGTTGTAACCGCAGTTTTGGGTATGTCGGCCGGATTCACCGGGATCTGATGGTAAGCCTTAACCAGATCTAGCTTAGAGAAAGTCTTACAACCATGCAGAGAGGAAGCAAAGTCCTGAATATGCGGGATTGGGTAACGATCAGGTACCGTCATGGCATTGAGTCGTCTATAGTCCCCAGTTGGACGTCAATCTCCGTCTCGTTTTGGAACCATATGCAGAGGGGAAGCCCAAGGACTGGACGAGGGGCGTATAATTCCCAACTGTAGCATATGATTAAATTCTGCCTTCGCTGCTTTAAGTTTATCCACAGGAAGGCGACGAGGGCGTGAGAACACAGGAGCACCTGTGGTCTCAATGTGATGTTTTGTGGTGTGCGTGGGTTTGCTCACCACAAAATTTAAATTGGTTAACTCCGGGTAGGAGTGTAGCACCTCATGGTATGGGTCATTTGCAGCGGCAATGAAAAATACCGGGCTGATAGATGGGGCATTAGATAACGAGCCAGGGACGGAAAGTTCCGTGCTAGCGTCTATCAGCCGGCGTCTGCGCATGTCGACCATTAAATTAAAATTATGCAAGAAATCCGCGCCTAGTATGGGGTACGGTAGATCTGCTACAGTGAAAACCCACGTAAAGTCTCTCCGTAAATTCAAGTCCAGAGAACGTGAAATTTGACCGTATGTGAGGATAGGTGAATGGTTCACTGCTTGCAGTGTTATCAATGACACTGGTGGCCTTTCTTTAAGTAGCCTAAGTGGCCATATACTACAAGCAGCGCCAGTGTCTACCAAGCAACGTGCTTGAGATTTTACGTCAGTGACGAAATAGGCACGGTTATTTGCATTTTGTGGAAAGTTTGCCGTGCTCGTCTTTCCACAATTTAGTTTCCCTGGTTGTTAAAAGTGCAGGGCATTTTACAGTTCCGTGCTTCAGCGCCATAGCGACTATGATAAAAACATAGTCCCGGCATGTTTGCACGGCGACGGTGGTGCGGGGAAGATGAGCGGCTTTTGTAGCGGCGTCTGGGTGAGTGCGACCTGCCCATATTGAGCTTGCTCACCTCTCTAGTGAGGCGTTCGATGGCCGTTAGTATAGCCACCGATGTAGCATCCTGTCTTACATTTGCGGTGCCTGCGGGTACCTCAGCAGGCTGTTGTGGAATCGCCGCGGTGGTAGGCCCCCTCACAAAGTCCATGACCTTGTCCGCCGATGTTGCTACTACATCGACGGTGTGATTTTCAAACATTGGCGCAAGTATGGCCTTTACCTGCGCCGGCAGCCTTGAGAAAAAGAGCTGCTTAATTAAGGCACTGTCAGGAGGGACGTCCTCTGCGAGTTCCCTCATTCTACGGAGTAGTTCCGTCGGCCTGCGGTCACCTAAGTGCTCGTCATGGACCAGCGTTTGAAAACGCTTTTCCGCCGACACGGACGTCCGTAGTAGCACCTCCCGTTTTATGCTATCGTAAGTGGAGTTTAACGGGGTGTCCGTTATTAAGTCCTTGACCGCAGGAGTCAATGACGCGGGGAAGGCACTGAATAAAATGTGCAGCTTCGTTTGCTCTGACACGTTGTTCGCCGCAAAATAAGACTCGAGTTGAGCAAACCAAACCCGGACGTCACCAGCGAAGGCAGGCAACGTTGTCATCGTCACTACCGAAAGTAGATACCAAATATTTAAAAAATATATATATATATATAATGTATCCGAAATCTGAAAGGACGCCGAATATGGACCACGTGGAGAAGAAAGGAGAAATATGGAGAAAATCTTTAAACAGAGACAATACAAAAAAAAATATTTTAACAGGCTAACGGGGGAGGAGAAGAAAGAAACAAAATTACCATGAATAAAGCTAAAAAAAAAATTATATCAGGAAGAGCCGTGAAGCAAAGAAAATGTTGACAATATGGGTTTTTTTTTTTTGTTTTTTTTTTCTTTTTTTTGTAAATGTGTGTGAACCTGAAGATAAATGAACTCTTTAAGTACTTACATTTTGGCCGAAGAGTGCTAATGTGGAAAAGCTTCGTGAAAGTTCTTTTTATTTTTTTATTTTTTTTTTTTTGTGTTGAGTTTTTTATATGCGCGGTGCGCGTAAGAACGGCAGAAATGTTCAAGGTAGAAAAAAAGATAGCATTAGAATCAGTTCAAGCTTGGTATAAGAATTTTTCGAACACCAAGAAAGTGTCAACTCTTTTTGTAGGTTGGCGTTCTTTTTTTTATGTGTAGCCCGCCGTTGTGAAAGAAAAGTGTGTTTTTCTTTGTTTTGTTTGGTTTTTTTTTTTTGTTTTTTTTGTATGCTCCTTAGTTTATAATATATATATATACACATATATATATATATATATATATATATATATATATATATATATATATATATATATATATATATATATATATAACGGGAAAAAAAACGATAAGGAAGAGAGGGAAATAACGTCTTTTTTTGTTGTTTTTTTTTTTTTTTTTTTTTTTTTAAGTTTTAAATGTGCTCTCCCGAATCCGTTGTCTGTTTATGTGTGTGGTTGGAAACCATGTGCTGGTTTTTAAAATGCGCGCCTTACCCTGTTAAAAAGCGAAAGAAGTGTCTGTTCGGAAATGTGTTATCACGTCGGGGTCACCATTTTAGGGAATTTCCCTAATAAAATAAAATAAAATAAAATAACACAATTCTATGAACAATGACAAACAACTTCTTCAACTTAACAAGGGAAAGGTTTATTCGCAAAGTGTACTGAAGGAAGAAAGTAGAGTCGGGTCTCCACTGCCTTACGAGGTAGTTACAGCCCGCGGCTGTCGTCAATACCTTTAGTAGGAGCAGCGAAGAGAACAGGCGTCTAGCACCAATGAAGGCTGGTAGCGTAAGAGAGAGTTTTCTTCTGGGACCGGAAGCTGTCTGGTCCCTAGGGGTTAATTTGTATTCGTATGCAAGTCCTCAGATTGGACAGTTAAACGCCTCATCACTCACTCAGAGGAAGCGAATGCGTGAGAAGAAAAGGGGTCTATTTGTGTCTGCTACAAGTATCCAACCCTTGTAAAGTTCGATAATGCCCTCTCATTTCAGGGACAAGATTTCAGAGATTTTGCCATTCAGTCAGGTTTTATACTCAGAAAAATCACATCTCTATGGCTTGAGGCAAATGGAGAGATGGAGAACTTTATGCGTACATTAAAACGATTTATGCGTACATTAAAACGATTTATGCGTGTATTAAAATGATTTATGCGTACATAAAAATGATTTATGTGTACATTAAAACGATTTATGCGTACATTAAAACGATTTATTTGTACATTAAAACGATTTATGTGTACATTAAAATGATTTATGTGTAAATTAACATAATTTATGTGTACATTAAAATGATTTATGTGTAAATTAACATGATTTATGTGTACATTAAAATGATTTATGTGTACATCAAAATGATTTATGTGTACATTAAAACGATTTATGTGTACATTAAAATGATTTATGTGTAAATTAACATGATTTATGTGTACATTAAAATGATTTATGTGTAAATTAACATGATTTATGCGTACATTAAAATGATTTATGCGTACATTAAAATGATTTATGTGTACATTAAAACGATTTATGCGTACATCAAAATGATTTATGTGTACATTAAAACGATTTATGTGTACATTAAAATGATTTATGTGTAAATTAACATGATTTATGTGTACATTAAAATGATTTATGTGTAAATTAAAATGATTTATTTGTACATTAAAATGATTTATGTGTACATCCAAATTATTTATTTGTACATTAAAATTATTTATGTGTACATTAAAATGATTTATGTGTACATTAAAATGATTTATGTGTAAATGAAAACGATTAATGTGTAAATTAAAATGATTTATGTGTACATTAAAATGATTTATGTGTACATTAAAATGATTTATTTGTACATTAAAATGATTTATGTGTACATTAAAATGATTTATGTGTAAATTAACATGATTTATGTGTACATTAAAATGATTTATGTGTAAATTAAAATGATTTATTTGTACATTAAAATGATTTATGTGTACATCCAAATTATTTATTTGTACATTAAAATTATTTATGTGTACATTAAAATGATTTATGTGTACATTAAAATGATTTATGTGTAAATGAAAACGATTAATGTGTAAATTAAAATGATTTATGTGTACATTAAAATGATTTATGTGTACATTAAAATGATTTATTTGTACATTAAAATGATTTATTTGTAAATTAAAATGATTTATTTGTACATTAAAATGATTTATATGTACATTAAAACGATTTATGCGTACATTACAACAATTTATGTGTACATCAAAATGATTTATTTTTACATCAAAATGATTTATGTGTACATTAAAAAGATTTATGTGTACATTAAAATGATTTATGTGTACATTAAAATGATTTATGTGTACATAAAAATGATTTATTTGTACATTAAAATGATTTATGTGTACATTAAAATGATTTATTTATACATTAAAACGATTTATTTATACATTAAAATGATTTATTTGTACATTAAAATGATTTATGTGTACATTAAAATGATTTATTTGTACATTAAAATGATTTATTTGTACATTAAAATGATTTATGTGTACATTAAAATGATTTATGTGTACATTAAAATGATTTATGTGTACATTAAAATGATTTATTTGTACATTAAAATGATTTATGTGTACATTAAAATGATTTATGTGTACATTAAAATGATTTATGTGTACATTAAAATGATTTATGTGTACATTAAAATGATTTATGTGTACATTAAAATGATTTATTTGTACATTAAAATGATTTATGTGTACATCAAAATGATTAATTTGTAAATAAAAACCATTTATGTGTACATTAAAATGATTTATTTGTACATTAAAATGATTTATGTGTACATTAAAATGATTTATGTGTACATTAAAATGATTTATGTGTACATTAAAATGATTTATGTGTACATTAAAATGATTTATGTGTAAATTAACATAATTTATGTGTACATTAAAATGATTTATGTGTAAATTAACATGATTTATGTGTACATTAAAATGATTTATGTGTACATCAAAATGATTTATGTGTACATTAAAACGATTTATGTGTACATTAAAATGATTTATGTGTGAATTAACATGATTTATGTGTACATTAAAATGATTTATGTGTAAATTAAAATGATTTATTTGTACATTAAAACGATTTATGTGTACATTAAAATGATTTATGTGTAAATTAACATGATTTATGTGTACATTAAAATGATTTATGTGTAAATAACCATGATTTATGCGTACATTAAAATGATTTATGCGTACATTAAAATGATTTATGTGTACATTAAAACGATTTATGCGTACGTCAAAATGATTTATGTGTACATTAAAACGATTTATGTGTAAATTAAAATGATTTATTTGTACATTAAAATGATTTATGTGTACATCCAAATTATTTATGTGTACATCAAAATGATTTATGTGTAAATTAAAATGATTTATGTGTACATTAAAATGATTTATTTGTACATTAAAATGATTTATTTGTACATTAAAATGATTTATTTGTACATTAAAATGATTTATTTGTACATTAAAATGATTTATTTGTACATCAAAATGATGTATGTGTACATTAAAATGATTTATGTGTACATTAAAATGATTTATTTGTACATTAAAATGATTTATGCGTACATTAAAATGATTTATGTGTACATTAAAATGATTTATGTGTACACGAAAATGATTTACGTGTACATTAAAACGATTTATTTGTACATTAAAATGATTTATGTGTACATTAAAATGATATATGTGTACATTAAAATGATTTATGTGTACATTAAAATGATTTATTTGTACATTAAAATGATTTATGTGTACATTAAAATGATTTATTTGGACATTAAAATGATTTATGTGTACATTAAAATGACTTATGTGTACATTAAAATGATGTATTTGTACATACAAATGATTTATGTGTACATTAAAATGATTTATGTGTACATAAAAATGATTTACTTGTACATTAAAATGATTTATGTGTACATTAAAAAGATTTATGTGTACATTAAAATGATTTACTTGTACACAAAAATGATTTATGTCTACATTAAAATGATTTATGTGTACATTAAAATGATTTATGTGTACATTAAAATGATTTATTTGTACATTAAAATGATTTATGCATACATTAAAATGATTTATTTGTACATTAAAATGATTTATGTGTACATTAAAATGATTTATTTGTACATTAAAATGATTTATTTGTACATTAAAATGATTTATGTGTACATTAAAATGATTTATGTGTACATTAAAATGATTTATGTGTACATTAAAATGATTTATGTGTACATTAAAATGATTTATTTGTACATTAAAATGATTTATGTGTACATTAAAATTATTTATGTGTACATTAAAATAATTTATTTGTACATTAAAATGATTTATTTGTACATTAAAATGATTTATGTGTACATTAAAATGATTTATTTGTACATTAAAATGATTTATTTGATCATTAAAATGATTTATTTGTACATTAAAATTATTTATTTGTACATTAAAATGATTTATGTGTACATTAAAATGATTTATGTGTACATTAAAATGATTTATGTGTACATTAAAATGATTTATGTGTACATTAAAATGATTTATTTGTACATTAAAATGATTTATGTGTACATAAAAATGATTTATGTGTACATTAAAATGATTTATGTGTACATTAAAATGATTTATTTGTACATTAAAATGATTTATGTGTACATTAAAATGATTTATTTGTACATTTAAATGATTTATGTGTACATAAAAATGATTTATGTGTACATTAAAATGATTTATTTGTACTTTAAAATGATTTATGTGTACATTAAAATGATTTATTTGCACATTAATATGATTTATTTGTACATCAAAATGATTTATTTGTACATTAAAATGATTTATGTGTACATTACAATGATTTATTTGTACATTAAAATGATTTATGTGTAAATTAAAATGATTTATGTGTACATTAAAATGATTCCTGTGTACATCAAAATGATTTATTTGTACATTAAAATGATTTATTTGTACATTAAAATGATTTATGTGTACATTAAAATGATTTATGTGTACATTAAAATGATTTATTTGTACATTAAAATGATTTATTTGATCATTAAAATGATTTATTTGTACATTAAAATTATTTATTTGTACATTAAAATGATTTATGTGTACATTAAAATGATTTATGTGTACATTAAAATGATTTATGTGTACATTAAAATGATTTATTTGTACATCAAAATGATTTATTTGTACAATAAAATGATTTATGTGTACATTAAAATGATTTATGTGTACATTAAAATTATTTATGTGTACATAAAAATGATTTATGTGTACATTACAATGATTTATTTGTACATAATATGATTTATGTGTACATTAAAATGATTTATGTGTATATTAAAACGATGTATTTGTACATTAAAATGATTTATGTGTACATTAAAATGATTTATGTGTACATTAAAATGATTTATTTGTAAATTAAAAAGATTTATGTGTACATTAAAATGATTTATGTGTACATTAAAATGATTTATTTGTACATTAAAATGATTTATTTGTACATTAAAATGATTTATGTGTACATTAAAATGATTTATGTGTACATTAAAACGATTTATTTGTACATTAAAATGATTTATTTGTAAATTAAAAAGATTTATGTGTACATTAAAATGATTTATGTGTACATTAAAATGATTTATTTGTACATTAAAATGATTAATGTGTACATTAAAATGATTTATGTGTACATTAAAATGATTTATTTGTACATTAAAATGATTTATTTGTACATTAAAATGATTTATGTGTACATTAAAATGATTAATGTGTTCATTAAAATGATTTATGTGTACATTAAAATGATTTATTTGTACATCAAAATGTTTAATTTGTACATTAAAATGATTTATTTGTACATTAAAATTATTTATTTGTACATTAAAATGATTTATTTGTACTTTAAAATGATTTATGTGTACATTAAAATGATTTATTTGTACATTAAAATAATTTATTTGTACATTAAAAAGATTTATTTGTACATTAAAATAATTTATTTGTTCATTAAAATGATTTATTTGTACATCAAAATGTTTAATTTGTACATTAAAATGATTTATTTGTACATTAAAATGATTTATGTGTACATTAAAATGATTTATTTGTACTTTAAAATGATTTATGTGTACATTAAAATGATTTATTTGTACATTAAAATAATTTATTTGTACATTAAAATTATTTATTTGTACATTAAAATGATTTATGTGTACATTAAAATGATTTATGTGTACATTAAAATGATTTATTCGTACATTAAAATGATTTATGTGTACATTAAAATGATTTATTCGTACATTAAAATGATTTATTTGTACATTAAAATGATTTATTCGTACATTAAAATGATTTATTTGTACATTAAAATGATTTATTTGTACATTAAAATGATTTATTCGTACATTAAAATGATTTATGTGTACATTAAAATGATTTATTTGTACATTAAAATGATTTATTCGTACATTAAAATGATTTATTTGTACATTAAAATGATTTATTTGTACATTAAAATGATTTATTCGTACATTAAAATGATTTATGTGTACATTAAAATGATTTATTTGTACATTAAAATGATTTATTCGTACATTAAAATGATTTATTCGTACATTAAAATGATTTATTTGTACATTAAAATGATTTATTTGTGCATTAAAATGATTTATGTGTACATTAAAATGATGTATTTGTACATTAAAATTATTTATGTGTACATTAAAATGATTTATTTGTACATTAAAATGATTTATGTGTACATTAAAAACATTTGTGTGTACATTAAAATGATTTATTTGTACATTAAAATGATTTATTTGTACATTAAAATGATTTATGTGTACATAAAAATGATTTATTTGTACATTAAAATGATTTATTTGTACATTAAAAGTATTTATGTGTACATTAAAAAGATTTATGTGTACATTAAAACGATTTATGTGTAAATTAAAATTATTTATGTGTAAATTAAAATGATTTATGTGTACATTAAAATGATTTATTTGTACAGTAAAATGATGTATTTGTACATACAAATGATTTATGTGTACACTAAAATGATTTATTAGTACATTAAAATGATTTATGTGTACATTAAAATGGTTTATGTGTAAATTAAAATGATTTATGTGTACATTAAAATGATTTATTTGTACATTAAAATGATTTATGTGTACATTAAAAAGATTTATGTGTACATTAAAACGATTTATGTGTAAATCAAAATGATTTATTTGTACATTAAAATGATTTATGTGTACATTAAATGATTTATGTGTACATTAAAATGATTTATGCATACATCAAAATGATTTATTTGTACATTAAAATGATTTATGCGTACATTAAAATGATTTATTTGAACATTAAAATGATTTATGCGTACATTAAAATGATTTATTTGTACATTAAAATGATTTATGTGTACATTAAAATGATTTATGTGTACATTAAAATGATTTATTTGTATATTAAAATGATTTATGTGTACATAAAAATGATTTATGTGTACATTAAAATGATTTATGTGTACATTAAAATGATTTATTTGTACATTAAAATGATTTATGTGTACATTAAAATGATTTATTTGTACATTAAAATGATTTATGTGTACATAAAAATGATTTATGTGTACATTAAAATGATTTATGTGTACATTAAAATGATTTATTTGTACATTAAAATGATTTATGTGTACATTAAAATGATTTATTTGTACATTAAAATGATTTATGTGTACATTAAAATGATTTATTTGTACATTAAAATGATTTATCTGTAAATTAAAATGATTTATGTGTACATCAAAATGATTCCAGTGTACATTAAAATGATTTATTTGTACATTAAAATGATTTATTTGTACATTAAAATGATTTATGTGTACATCAAAATGATTAATGTGTACATTAAAATTATTTATTTGTACATTAAAATTATTTATTTGATCATTAAAATGATTTATTTGTACATTAAAATTATTTATTTGTACATTAAAATGATTTATGTGTACATTAAAATGATTTATGTGTACATTAAAATGATTTATGTGTACATTAAAATGATTTATTTGTACATTAAAATGATTTATTTGTACAATAAAATGATTTATGTGTACATTAAAATGATTTATGTGTACATTAAAATTATTTATGTGTACATAAAAATGGTTTATGTGTACATTACAATGATTTATTTGTACATAATATGATTTATGTGTACATTAAAATGATTTATGTGTAGATTAAAACGATGTATTTGTACATTAAAATGATTTATGTGTACATTAAAATGATTTATGTGTACATTAAAATGATTTATTTGTACATTAAAATGATTTATGTGTACATTAAAATGATTTATGTGTACATTAAAAAGATTTATGTGTACATAAAAATGATTTATGTGTACATTACAATGATTTATGTGTACATTAACATGATTTATTTGTACATTAAAAAGATTTATGTGTACATTAAAATGATTTATGTGTACATTAAAATGATTTATTTGTACATTAAAATGATTTATGTGTACATTAAAATGATTTATGTGTACATTAAAACGATTTATGCGTACATTAAAATGATTTATGCGTATATAAAAATGATTTATTTCTGCATTAAAATGATTTATTTGTACATTAAAATGAGTTATGTGTACATTAAAATGATTTATTTGTACATTAAAATGATTTATTTGTACATTAAAATGATTTATTTGTACGTTTAAATTATTTATGTGTACATTAAAAAGATTTATTTGTACATTAAAACGATTTATGTGTACAGTAAAATGATTTATTTGTATATTGAAATGATTTATTTGTACATTAAAATGATTTATTTGTACATTAAAATGATTTATTTGTACATTAAAATGATTTATGTGTACATTAAAATGATTTATTTGTACATTAAAATGATTTATTTGTACATTTAAATGATTTATTTGTACATTAAAATGATTTATGTGTACATTAAAATGATTTATTTGTACATTAAAACGATTTATGTGTACATAAAAAAGATTTATGTGTACATTAAAAGATTTATGTGTACATTAAAATGATTTATTTGTACATTAAAATGATTTATGCGTACATTAAAATGATTTATGCGTACATTAAACTTATTTATTTGTACATTAAAAGGATTTATGCGTACATTAAAAAGATTTATGTGTACATTAAAATGATTTATGTGTACATTAAAAAGATTTATGTGTACATTAAAATGATTTATTTGTACATTAAAATGATTTATGTGTAAATTAAAATGATTTATGCATACATTAAAACGATTTAGGTGTACAGTAAAATGATTTATTTGTACATTAAAATGATTTATGCATACATTAAAAAGATGAATGTGTACATTAAAAAGATGTATGTGTACATTAAAACGATTTATTTTTACATTAAAATTATTTATTTTTACATTAAAATGATTTATTTGTACATTAAAAGGATTTATGCATACATTAAAAGATTTATGTGTACATTAAAATGATTAGGGTGTACATTAAAAAGATTTATGTGTACATTAAAATGATGTATGCATACATTAAAAAGATTTATGTGTACATTAAAACGATTTATGTGTACATTTAAAAGATTTATGCATACATAAAAAGATTTATGTGTACATTCAAATGATTTATGCATACATTAAAACGATTTATGTGTACATTAAAAAGAATAATGTGTACATTAAAACGATTTATGTGTACAGTAAAATTATTTACTTGTACATTAAAATTATTTATTTGAACATTAAAATGATTTATTTATACATTAAAAAGATTTATGCGTACATTAAAATGATTTATTTGTACATTAAAACGATTTATGTTTACATTAAAATGATTTATTTGTACATTAAAATGATTTATTTGTACATTAAAATGATTTATTTGTACATTAAAATTATTTATGTGTAAATTAAATTATTTATTTGTACATTAAAATGATTTATGTGTACATTAAAATGATTTATTTGTACATTAAAATGATTTATTTGTACATTTAAATGATTTATGTGTACATTAAAATTATTTATTTGTACATTAAAATGATTTATGCATACATTAAAAAGATTTATTTGTACATTAAAAAGATTTATGCGTACATTAAAACGATTTATGTGTACAGTAAAATGATTTATTTGTACATGAAAATGATTTATTTGAACATTAAAATGATTTATGCGTACATTAAAATGATTTATTTGTACATTAAAAAGATTTATGCGTACATTAAAATGATTTATTTGTACATTAAAACGATTTATGTGTACATTAAAATGATTTATTTGTACATTAAAATGGTTTATTTGTACATTAAAATTATTTATGTGTACATTAAAATGATTTATGTGTACATTAAAATTATTTGTGTACATTAAAATGATTTATTTGTACAGTAAAATTATTTATGTGTACATTAAAAAGATTTATGAGTACATTAAAATGATTTATGTGTACATTAAAATGATTTATGTGTACATTAAAATGATTTATTTGTACATTAAAATGATTTATTTGTACATTTAAATGATTTATGTGTACATTAAAAAGATTGGTGTGTACATTAAAATGATTTATGTGTACATTAAAACGATTTATGCGTACATTAAAATGATTTATGCGTACATTAAAATGATTTATTTGTACATTAAAATGATTTATTTGTACATTAAAATGATTCATGTGTACATTAAAATGATTTATTTGTACATTAAAAGATTTATGTGTACATTAAAATGATTTATGTGTACATTAAATAGATTTATGTGTACATTAAAAAGATTTATGTGTACATTAAAATGATTTATGTGTACAGTAAAATGATTTATTTGTACATTAAAATGATTAGTGTGTACATTAAAAAGATTTATGTGTACATTAAAACGATTTATTTGTACATTAAAAAGATTTATGTGTACATTAAAACGAGTTATGTGTACATTAAAACGATTTATGTGTACATTAAAAGTATTTATGTGTACATTAAAAAGATTTATGTGTACATTAAAACGATTTATGCATACATTAAAACGATTTATGTGTACATTAAAATGATTTATTTGTACATTAAAACGATTTATGCGTACATTAAAATGATTTATGCGTACCCTAAAAAGATTTATGTGTACATTAAAACGATTTATGTGTACACTAAAACGATTTATGCGTACATTAAAATGATTTATGCGTATATAAAAATGATTTATTTCTGCATTAAAATGATTTATTTGTACATTAAAATGAGTTATGTGTACATTAAAATGATTTATTTGTACATTAAAATGATTTATTTGTACATTAAAATGATTTATTTGTACGTTTAAATTATTTATGTGTACATTAAAAAGATTTATTTGTACATTAAAACGATTTATGTGTACAGTAAAATGATTTATTTGTATATTGAAATGATTTATTTGTACATTAAAATGATTTATTTGTACATTAAAATGATTTATTTGTACATTAAAATGATTTATGTGTACATTAAAATGATTTATTTGTACATTAAAATGATTTATTTGTACATTTAAATGATTTATTTGTACATTAAAATGATTTATGTGTACATTAAAATGATTTATTTGTACATTAAAACGATTTATGTGTACATAAAAAAGATTTATGTGTACATTAAAAGATTTATGTGTACATTAAAATGATTTATTTGTACATTAAAATGATTTATGCGTACATTAAAATGATTTATGCGTACATTAAACTTATTTATTTGTACATTAAAAGGATTTATGCGTACATTAAAAAGATTTATGTGTACATTAAAATGATTTATGTGTACATTAAAAAGATTTATGTGTACATTAAAATGATTTATTTGTACATTAAAATGATTTATGTGTAAATTAAAATGATTTATGCATACATTAAAACGATTTAGGTGTACAGTAAAATGATTTATTTGTACATTAAAATGATTTATGCATACATTAAAAAGATGAATGTGTACATTTAAAATATGTATGTGTACATTAAAACGATTTATTTTTACATTAAAATTATTTATTTTTACATTAAAATGATTTATTTGTACATTAAAAGGATTTATGCATACATTAAAAGATTTATGTGTACATTAAAATGATTAGGGTGTACATTAAAAAGATTTATGTGTACATTAAAATGATGTATGCATACATTAAAAAGATTTATGTGTACATTAAAACGATTTATGTGTACATTTAAAAGATTTATGCATACATAAAAAGATTTATGTGTACATTCAAATGATTTATGCATACATTAAAACGATTTATGTGTACATTAAAAAGAATAATGTGTACATTAAAACGATTTATGTGTACAGTAAAATTATTTACTTGTACATTAAAATTATTTATTTGAACATTAAAATGATTTATTTATACATTAAAAAGATTTATGCGTACATTAAAATGATTTATTTGTACATTAAAACGATTTATGTTTACATTAAAATGATTTATTTGTACATTAAAATGATTTATTTGTACATTAAAATGATTTATTTGTACATTAAAATTATTTATGTGTAAATTAAATTATTTATTTGTACATTAAAATGATTTATGTGTACATTAAAATGATTTATTTGTACATTAAAATGATTTATTTGTACATTTAAATGATTTATGTGTACATTAAAATTATTTATTTGTACATTAAAATGATTTATGCATACATTAAAAAGATTTATTTGTACATTAAAAAGATTTATGCGTACATTAAAACGATTTATGTGTACAGTAAAATGATTTATTTGTACATGAAAATGATTTATTTGAACATTAAAATGATTTATGCGTACATTAAAATGATTTATTTGTACATTAAAAAGATTTATGCGTACATTAAAATGATTTATTTGTACATTAAAACGATTTATGTGTACATTAAAATGATTTATTTGTACATTAAAATGGTTTATTTGTACATTAAAATTATTTATGTGTACATTAAAATGATTTATGTGTACATTAAAATTATTTGTGTACATTAAAATGATTTATTTGTACAGTAAAATTATTTATGTGTACATTAAAAAGATTTATGAGTACATTAAAATGATTTATGTGTACATTAAAATGATTTATGTGTACATTAAAATGATTTATTTGTACATTAAAATGATTTATTTGTACATTTAAATGATTTATGTGTACATTAAAAAGATTGGTGTGTACATTAAAATGATTTATGTGTACATTAAAACGATTTATGCGTACATTAAAATGATTTATGCGTACATTAAAATGATTTATTTGTACATTAAAATGATTTATTTGTACATTAAAATGATTCATGTGTACATTAAAATGATTTATTTGTACATTAAAAGATTTATGTGTACATTAAAATGATTTATGTGTACATTAAATAGATTTATGTGTACATTAAAAAGATTTATGTGTACATTAAAATGATTTATGTGTACAGTAAAATGATTTATTTGTACATTAAAATGATTAGTGTGTACATTAAAAAGATTTATGTGTACATTAAAAGTATTTATGTGTACATTAAAAAGATTTATGTGTACATTAAAACGATTTATGCATACATTAAAACGATTTATGTGTACATTAAAATGATTTATTTGTACATTAAAACGATTTATGCGTACATTAAAATGATTTATGCGTACCCTAAAAAGATTTATGTGTACATTAAAACGATTTATGTGTACACTAAAACGATTTATGTGTACATTAAAACTATTAATGTGTACATTAAAACGATTTATGTGTACATTGAAACGATTTATGCATACATTAAAATGATTTATGTGTACATTAAAATGATTTATTTGTACATTAAAAAGATTTATGTGTACATTAAAATGATTTATTTGTACATTAAAAGTATTTATGTGTACATTAAAAAGATTGGTGTGTACATTAAAACGATTTATGTGTACATTAAAATGATTTATGCATACATTAAAATGATTTATTTGTACATTAAAAGTATTTATGTGTACATTAAAATGATTTATGTGTACATTAAAACGATTTATGTGTACATTAAAACGATTTATGCATACATTAAAAAAATTTATGTGTGCATTAAAACAATTTATGCGTACATTAAAATGATTTATGCATACATGAAAAAGATTTGGGCTTGCTGCTACAGTGTGAGGTTACAACTGGAAAACCTATTTACCTCACTTTCTAAGGCAATATGCAGCTACTCCCCATACCACAAAAATATCTTTCTTTGAAGCCTGACAGAAAAATTAATAATGGCATAGCTAATACAGTTGAGAAATCAGTACTAGGGCCAGTGCCTAACAGCAAAAAAATAATCCAAAATAAAGAAGAAAATGAAAGGGTATGCAGACAAAAAGAGACAAATACAAAACCGTTCTGCCTAGCTGAGAAAATGCTGGTCAAACAAAAGAAACAAAATAAGCTGTCCCCACTATATAACCCAAAACTATATACAGTCACAAAAAAAAGGACAGTATGATAACCGTGCAGAGAGGAAATGACCAAGTCACCAGAAACTCCTCTCTTTTTAATCAAGTATGCTCAAATACATTCCGTAAGGAAGAGGAGTTCCACTCTGATTTTGACGTTGAGTACAACCCACATCCACAAGAAGAGCATTGGAGAACACTCATAACCCCAATGGATGACTAACTTCCGAGACAAAACCTATCACGGAAAAGACTGCCCCAGCCAGACTCAAAAACTTCATAATAAAGTAACAAACATACAAAAAAAATGTATTCCAATAAGAATAAGAAGAATTGTAATGAGTAAGCCAGGTTTCCAGATATGAAGGGATTCTAATCTTGCAATCAAAAGGGACATGAATCCCAAAGAGTTTTGTGCCCTTTAAACTACCCTAAAAGCATGTATAAAGTAGAGATATGAAAAAAAATAAAGACTTCTGGGTCAGTTTCTACCTATCTATGTTTTGTTCTCTTTTCTTGCAACTTGACGCCCGTGAGCCATTCCCTTTCAACATTTCAGGGATGATCAGAGGAATGAAGTATTTTGGAAAGCTAAACAGATAGCTAAGACAAGTATTGATATCGTTGGAGAGATGTGCATTTGAAATGACAATGAGGTATTAGCTACAAATGAACAATGAATTATGAGAAATTGTTAAATACTGAGTTTCTATGCTCTTTGGAAATAATCACAAAGAAAGATACGAACAACAGGTTTAGGTAGAAAGAATATATTGTACAAGAAAGTGAATACAAAGAAAGGTTGTCATTATTTACCGACTGTTAAGTTAGTCTATAATCTCACATTGAGAGGATAAACTCTTAAGGTTTTTATAATGATCAGAAGAGTCCGTTACAAGTGAATGGGTAAGCCCCCATACCCTCCTTTCCAAGCCTTTACTCTGCAAGGGGTACTAGTACCTTTTCAGATTGATAGTTAAAGGATCTGTGAGTTATCTTTTCCTTCCTGTGGCGTTCTGGATCTACATGAGATGGTTTGAGATAAAAAATGTCAAATATCATCTCAATGAACTGTTCTTTTTCATGAGAAGCATAGCTTGAATCATCTGACAGACGTTTTCTTATCTGATTAAGGTGTCTTTTATTCATGCATGAATGATGTATTCCATATTTCTGATTCTTTGTCTACTGGGCCAGAAAAACGTGTTGTTTTTGTATGTTTTGTAGAAAACTTTTTCTCCTGGGCCATAACGTTTCTTAAGCACAATACAGATTCATAATTTTGTTTGCTTTGGTAACAGATGTTAAAATACGGGTCTTATCTTCCACTGAGGATAATGTTGATGATATATTAGGATTAGGTGTGATCATTTAGAGCTGTAGAAACTGTTGCATGTTTTCTTGAGTGCCGTTTTAATGTGTCAATAAAGCATTTCGCCTGCCTGTTTGACCATGTGGATGTAAATTGTCACTTACTAAGCAGTTGACAACTCCAAATCGGGCAAATAATTTATGGAGGAAATTAATAACTACCTCTGTTGTGGATCTCTTACTTTTGAGAACTTTTGGCCATTTTGTGTAGCTGTCCACCACAATTAGGTAATACCAATTTTCCAATGGGCCCGCAAAATCTATATGAATTCTAGACTAGGGTTGGTCGGTTTTGGACCATGGCTTAAAACTAATTGAGGATGCGTTTGCCGCCAAAGCACAACCCTTGTATGTAGGAAAACGTGTGACTTACTTGACTAGCATGATTCAAAGGGTCGGGTGTGGAATGAAATGAGAAAAAGAACATGGCGGTTTGTTTTATGTGAATAATCACGTGACTGTGAATATTTATGCAAATGAGATTGCCCTATAAAAGCCACATTATTTCATTACTTGATATCTATATACTATCCCCCTCGTTACATTAACAGAAGATAATGACGTCATCATCTGAAGTGAACACATCAGACTATCACCCCCCCCCCACTTGAAAATAAGGAGGAGGTTATGCCTGGCATCTCATACAAACACTCACTAAATCCATTAATTCAAATTTTGTATAATCTTAACATCTGTAAGTATGAGGCTTTAGAGAAACAAACCTTGATTAATCCACATTATCCCCCTTTTCTCCGCAATGTTTGGGATTACGAGTTGGACGTTTAGACTTTCATATAGAAATGTATTGTTTACATTTTAAAATATAGCGACTTGTAATTTCGATCTTTGTTGGTAAATATTTTCAATCACTCATAATTTGATTTGTTCCTCTTTGATTTTCGTGATAATTTAGTATTTTACGTTTTAAAATGTAATAATCACGTTAGTACCATTTTTAAAACGTGAAAGTGAATCATTTAGTTTGTAGTATAACTTACCCATAACAGTCTCTTATTTAAAGGCTGTAAACGTTGCCATTAAAGGGAGCTGACGTCACATCCGGTGACATAACTAAGCGTTTTTTCAAATATGTATAAATAACATTAAGTTATATAGAAATAATGTTAAAATGTCATTAAAGTTTTGGACAGAAAACCGGCTAGCTGATCAACTTAGAGTTGGCCGTTTGGGCCGAATTTTCGATATTTTTCATCTGTCAATTTTGGTTGGATCTGCCGAAAGTTTTTGGCAGACATACACACACACACACACACACACACACACACACACACACACACACACACACACACACACACACACACACACACACACACAAACATTTTGCCTTTATATATTAGACTAGCGGGGGTGCCCGGCATTGCCTGGGTGTTTGGAGGTGTAAAACAAAAAAAAGCAAAACAAAGATGTGGCGAGCGAAAAAAATCTTGAAAATAGCAAAAGCAAAAGTTGCCCAAATTAAAGATAGATGCGACCTCCCCTTGTAACTCGTAGATATTATAATATAGATAGTATATAAAAAGTTTTAAGAATGAGTGACCCCCACCGAGCGTACCCTATAAAAAAGCCTTTGCTGGACATACACAAAAAACACACACACTAGCACACATTTTTCCTTTTATATATATAGAAGACTAGCTGGGTGTTTGGAGGTGTGTGTGGTCACCCGGGTGTTTGTGTCGGGGGGGGGGGTTAAAATAAAAAAAAGTTTTGGTAGGTAAGTATGAAGGATCGAACCCGAACCCTTGAGGCAAAGTTGAAAATTAAAGTGTGAAAAAAAATGTGCAAAGTTAACCACCGGACCACCACGAAATAGTAACGGAAACATGTTTGAATTTATTTAAATACTAAAAGTTGGCAAGTGCCCGTTTTTAATGAGGTCAACTTTTAATGCGGGACAGTATTTTATTTACTGCAGGTTAGGATTTTTTAATTTTTTTTGTTTCCCCAAGACGTTGTGGAGAAAATCAGCTCCCCATAAAAAGGGGATTGTCCAAACTGAATAGCAATTGTCTGATATAAGGAGAAACTCCACCAAAGCTGATTGCTTTTGGACATTTCCGGAAAAATGCTGCCAGAATTAGTTTCACTTTTATTATACAAAAACGTTTAATGCACATGCGACGATCGAAAAATGTTGAATATTTATCTTTTCAAAGTCGAGCAAATTAAATAGACAGGCGATCCTCGTTGTGAACTCTTAGATATTATCATTTAGACGTGATATAAAAAGTTTTCAGACCGAGAAGTCCAACGAAAAAAGCCTTTTACAGACATACACAAAAAGTAAACATGCATACATACATACACACATTTTTGCTTTTATATATATAGATGACAGACGCCACACTAGATGATCTAAAAATCACCCATTCTCAGGTGCATGCTGTCATAAAAAACCTAGACACCTCAAAAGGATGTGAACATGATCTCATCCTGGCTGTGCGATTAAAAAATGCTCTGCTGAGGTTGCTCCAGTCCTCTCCAAACTTTACAACAAATGCTGTAACGAATCTTGCTTTCCTGACTGCTGGAAAAACTGTTTCTGTGGTACCAGTTTACAAGAATTGTGGTGAAAGAACTGACCCATTAAATTATCACTCCATTGGCCTCATCCCGCTTTTCACCCAAATATTTGAGTCCATAATTAACCAAGCTCTAGTTCATCACTTTACAGATGCTAAACTTCTGACTGACCAACAATATGGATTTAGACAAGCCCGTTCTACAGATATCCTAATTTTGATCTCTGAACGTACATACCATACACTGGACCAAGCAGGAGAGGGGAGAGCAGTAGCCCTAGATATATCTAAGGCTTTTGACAGGGTATGGCACGGTGGTCTCCTCAGGAAAATCAGATCATACAGTATCACTGAACGAATACTTAACATAATTAAATCCTTCTTAAATATGAGAAGAATCCAGGTTGTCCTCGACGGTCATACATCTAAACAATATGACATAAATGGGGGAGTACCTCAGGTGTCTATCCTTGAAACTTTATTATTCCTAATATTCATAAATTCATAAAGTTGTCTCTGAGATAGGTATATTTGCTGATGACATCACACTCTTTAACAGGCATGAGGGTGAAACAAATGAACACATATCTAAGGCAATGGCGGAAATCCTAGAGGAAGACCTCCAGTTTGTAGTGGAATGGGGACAAAAATGGATGGCCACATCCAATGCTGCCAAGACTCTTGTTTTTTTTTTCAATAATTACAAGAATCCTTCTCAATAGCTATGGCTAAAGATACATCACCTGAAAGTACTTCTTTAAAATTCCTTGGCTTAACATTCACAGGGAACATGAATTGGAACAGATACATTGAGAGCATTGCCAGGACCGTTGCGAGGAAGGTGGGCTCTCTCTACCATGCTATAAAGTTACTTACACCTAGAAAATATACTGTACCTCTACAAAGCCATCATTCGCCCATGTATGGAGTAATGTCATATTTGGGCTGGTGCATCTGCTACTAGTCTCTTGCTCCTAGACAAGGTTCAAAAGAGAATCGTTAACCTGATAGGTCTTGAACTGTCATCTAAGCTTCAACCTCTGTCCCACCGATTAAATATTGCATCCCTCTGCCTATTCTACAAGTATTTTAATGGTGGGTGCTCTGATGAACTACAAACCCTTGTACCCCCTCAATGTAAATACCCAGACTAATTGGACAAGCAGCAAATGTAAGAAAGCCTTCTACTCTAATAGATTCTTCCCAAAACTGCTATACTCTGGAACTCCCTTCCGGGTTCCTGCTTTCCTAACTGTACTGACATGCAGAAGTTCAAGTGTAATGTGAACAGACATCTTGCTGCTCAACTTCCTACATAGTATCCTTGAAACTTGTCCCTGATAGTGGCACTGTGCTTTGTTTGGTTTGAAAATGGAATAAAAAAAGAAAGCTTTATTGGACCTCACCCAGTACAGGTTGAATATAACTGCATCCATGGCATACAGCCTCTCTTCCACCAAAGCACTGTAGGATACTAACGTATCAAATAAGCTAGTAATTACAATAAAGGTGATAAAATATTTTACAGTGGATGCATTACTTAATGTATTATTACTATTAATATTTTTTATTACTCTTTTACAGTGGATGCATTACTTAATGTATTATTACTATTAATATTTTTTATTACTCTTTTACAGTGGTTGCATTACTTAATTTATTATTACTATTAATATTTTTTATTACTCTTTTACAGTGGTTGCATTACTTAATGTATTATTACTATTAATATTTTGTATTACTCTTTTACAGTGGTTGCATTACTTAATGTATTATTACTATTAATATTTTTTATTACTCTTTTACAATGGATGCATTACTTAATGTATTATTACTATTAATATTTTTTATTACTCTTTTACAGTGGTTGCATTACTTAATTTATTATTACTATTAATATTTGTTATTACTCTTTTACAGTGGTTGCATTACTTAATGTATTATTACTATTAATATTTTTTATTACTCTTTTACAGTGGTTGCATTACTTAATGTATTATTACTATTAAATTTTTTTATTACTCTTTTACAGTGGATGCATTACTTAATGTATTATTACTATTAATATTTTTTATTACTCTTTTACAGTGGATGCATTACTTAATGTATTATTACTATTAATATTTTTATTACTCTTTTACAGTGGTTACATTACTTAATGTATTATTACTATTAATAATTTTTATTACTCTTTTACAGTGGATGCATTACTTAATGTATTATTACTATTAATATTTTTTATTACTCTTTTACAGTGGTTGCATTACTTAATGTATTATTACTATTAATATTTTTTATTACTCTTTACAAGGTTTACATATGTACATCGTTCAGTTTGATTACACCAGGAACATCAAGATTCTCCAAAATCTCCAAAATCTTATTCTTCATTCTGCACAATAGTGGTTAGGATGGATGGAGGGGGGTTTGTGGCGTTCTTGGAGCGTGTGTTTTTCTTGAGATTTGGCTTCAATCGTCTAAAATCGGCCTGGGCATTTGCTTAAATACTAAGGTAACAGGGTTGGTCAGGGCAATCTGTCAGACCAACCAAAATCCAACACATGAAACGGAGAATTCACAAGCCTTTTTGCGTGTGTGCATCTCAATAGGTCTTCTATAGCTTATGAATCTGGGACCAATACTAAGTTTCTACTCACACGCCCCCAAAAGGTCAAACCTGTTCTCAGAAAGGCAGAACGTCTGAGCAGGTGTTCCTCAGACCAATCGAATGTATGATTTTATCCACCTTATTATGACATTTCCTGTCACTTTTTAAAAAATAAGATATCTGTCTGTTTTTACAATAAATTCATCCCTTTTTATAGGTCAGCTGCCGCTGTCCGGGATTCAATCAATGTTTAACAGACAATCTCAGCATAATTACCTGGCCTTTCTCAGGATTTTAGGGAATTTTAATCTCGTCAATGGGGAGCAGTATCGCTCCTCCAGACGGTCATGTCATAATAACAAATTTTCCTTCGATAAAAAGAAGGCAGAAGGATTGTTCCTAATCTAAGAAAATGCAGAAGAATTTTTTCTCATCGGAAACAATATATATTTCTTCATAAAATACAGAACTTTTTTCTTTTATCAAAATAATCACAGAAGCATCTTCTATCTTAGACTACGGCCAGAATTAAAAACTCAAAGAAAACTAACCTCAAATCCTGGGGAACGACTGTCTTCCCTTCGAAGACCTCACAACTAACTAAATACTCAACTGCAAATGCGGCAGTTGGAATTCAAAGGAAAGAAATATTTCTTTTAATTTTTTCTGCAAACAAAGCAAAGCAGACTTGGGAATTAAAAGGAGAAATAGATTCTCAAAACATAAAACAATACTGGAATAAAACTAACAAGGGAAAATAAATTCCCTGTTAATCTCCTAGTACAAATTTTCCCAGGAGAAAAATATTTTCAAATACAAAATTATACCAAAGGAAAAACTGTCTTCCATGAAACCCCCTTTTTTTTAAAACTCAATTTCTTAAGACTATGGGGAAATAAAGTCACTGTAGAGAAATAAGTTTATTGTGACTTTAAATATATAAAATTGTATGAGAGAAAGTGTCTCTCAAGAAGCCTACAGTTTAAAACTAAGCTAATTGAAGGTAAATAAATTTAAAAACCCATAAAACCCCATGAGGTAAAAATCTGACATACAGGTTTCATTAAAATACGAAAATGTTATGTACATTCAACAAATGCAACAAGTAAAAGAATATGCTGACTTTAGTCAATAAAATTATATTTAAACATCAAATATGCTAGTTAGCAAATAATAAATTTATTTGAAATGAAAAGCAAATTTATAGAGGAAAAATTCAAACGCAAAAGATGTCTCAATTTTCGTTTCCCTAAAAAATTTAAAATGGCAACATGATCAAGGGGAGAAGGCATACAGTTTAAACAAAAGGCGAGAAAAATATGGTATGCAAGACCGTTGGTGAAATGATAGCTTACAAAATTACAAATAACAAACACATGCAAAAATAAAAATGTCCTGAAGAGAAAGGAATTTGGGTAGAAATGTCTTCCTGGATGGTTTCTTTCCTTAGTTCCTTTCACGAGCAACACATGCTCTTATGTCCTCTTGTCGAACAGGCCATCAAATTTAAATTCTAAAAAAAAGAGACTAATAGTTTACCAGATGATAAATTAACTGGAAATGAAATTAACGTTTTTCCCTAAAATATAAAAATACAAAACAAAATATTTAACGTAAAAAAAAAGTGATTTTGATATATTAAATCCTTTATTCAGGCCAAAACTCCAGTGTAAGTTCAAACTGAACAAAAAACTTAGGCTCAAGGCCAACTCAAAAGCAAGGAAATTGGGGGTCTTTGGTCATCCTTGTCACTCCAGAACTAAACAAAAGTTTCTCCTAGCTAGTATCTTTAACTGCATTCACCCTTTCGTACTGAGGGACGTCCTACTTAGCGCCCAAATGTATAAAGCGTTTTTAATTAGCGTGAAAAAAAAAGTGATTTTGATGGAGCTCGCGAAGCCCAGCTACTGGCGATGCCAGTTAACTCGAGAACTGAAGAAATTGGGCAAAAATCCCTCTCCCACTCACTTCTGTCGGGACTGCTGTAGGGAGGAAGGTGATAGCGAGGATAGTAATGATGATGATGATGATGATGATGATGATGATTATGCCAGGTTAAGAAGTGTAGGTATTCTACTTAACAAAGGCAAAAGCAAAGCCGAACCCCACCCTGTCCTCTGACACCGCTTGATGGCTGCTAGGAATAAAAGATAAAATTCTGACATGTTTTTTTAATCCGATCTGGAGAAATCTAGATCTAACAAAACCATTGTTTCTGTTTACGTCGAAAGGTCAATCTTTTTGTAATTGTTATATTGTAAATATTATTCCAACATTATTTTGCTGAAGTAAATTCTAAACTTTCATTGTTTCAAATATTTCCTTTTTGTTACAATCTCCTTTTTTTTTTATAAATATTTGAACTAGTTTTAAAATATTTGATCCATCGTAAATTCACAATTTGTTAGTTCGATCGTCCATCAATACCTGCAATTTCATCTGCATGGCCGTAATATATGTGGTTAAAAAACGTTAAATCCGACACACTGCTGCCAAAAAACGTGCTACTCCAAATCTCAACACTCTACTGTCAAAACTCAACTCTAGGACACAACACACTGCTGACAACATTTGCTACTCTGACATCCAAATCAAGAATCGCCCTGTCTCTGAAAAATCAGGCTTTTTATATTCAACCGGAATCATCTCCTTTGCATGTCATGTGACAACATTACAAGAATATAAAGAGAAAGGCAGCCATATTTTTCTTCCTTCTCCTTGTCTACACGGAACTCCACAGACTATACAAACAGGTTTGTACAAATTTTTAATCACAATATATAACATAGCATGTCGTGTCCAATTATTAATTTTGCTCTTTGCTCTACAAAGGGAGCTTTTATGTCCAATTCTGTCAGAACTCCAACAAGTTTTTGTACAGTATGGGCAGTCTTTATCCCAATGCAGAGACAGCACCAATCACATGGACTTGGTGCTGACTTACTTTGTTTCTCAGTGTCTTTTTTGTGTGTAGGTGGTAATAATGTTCTTTCTTTTTTATTTTCTCTGGAGAATATAGTTTTAACTTTTTATGTATCTTTCTTATGCATGAGACATTAGATTCTTTAATGTTTCTTGAATCCTTTTTAATGCTAATCACTCGTGTGGTTCGTTTTTTAATTTAGTTAAAACTCTGTGTCAAATTCAGAGTCTTTTGCCAAAACCAATCATTGTATGAATATCGAGCATTTGAAATTGTAAGCGCTCAGTTCATTTAGTTTAAAATCGTCACAATATTTGTTGATTATTGATGCAAATGTAAAATAGTCCCCGTCGTCTTGGTAAAATTGAAGAATTTTCACCTCTTATGAAATAACAACGTTTTTGGGCTGAACAGTTCTGTTAAGAGTTTTACGGTTTCAGAAAAAAATTAAGTAACATTAAAATTTTTTTTTATTGCAATTTCACCACAAACAAGGCACATTGCCACTTTAGTGTAGGGGCAACTATCAGGGATATGAGCTACTGGGATACAATGTAGGGAGTTGGGACGCAAGATGTCGGTTCACATTACACCTGAACTCCTGCATGTCAGTAAAGTTGGGGAAGCAGAAACCCAGAAGGGAATTCCAAAGTCTAGAGATTCTGGGGAAGAAACTACTGGAGTAGAAAGCTCTCTTAGATCTAGGGATCTCTGTTGTGTAGGGCTGCTTTTCGGGTTTGTCGAGGGTATTTATGTCATGGGGGCACAAGTGTATGCAGTCCGTCAGAGTGATGTGTTCCGGTTAAAAAAGACGCAATGAAGTTGTAGAAAAATAAAATATCTTTATTTCTTTTTTCACAATGCTGAATTCAGTTTTTGCGCATATCGGCGAGCTTAGTACGGCGTGGGATGTGTAATGCATCACCTAAAAATAAAAAAAACTGTATATTTGACTATTTTGTGTACGGATGTGTAATGCATCATCTAAAGAAAAAAAAAAAAACTGTATATTGGACTATTTTCTGTAGGGATGCGTAATGCATCACCTAAAAATAAAAAAAAAAAACTGTATATTTGACTATTTTGTGTACGGATGCGTAATGCATAATCTAAAGATATAAAACTGTATATTTGACTATTTTGTGTACGGATGTGTAATGCATCATCTAAAGAAAAAACAACTGCATATTTGACTATTTTGTGTACGGATGTGTAATGCATCATCTAAAGAAAACAACTGCATATTTGACTATTTTGTGTACGGATGTGTAATGCATCATCTAAAGAAAAAAAACTGTATATTTGACTATTTTGTGTACGGATGTGTAATGAATCATCTAAAGAAAAAAAAACTGTATATTTGACTATTTTGTGTACGGATGTGTAATGCATCATCTAAAGAAAAAAACTGTATATTTGACTATTTTGTGTACGGATGTGTAATGAATCATCTAAAGAAAAAAACTGTATATTTGACTATTTTGTGTACGGATGCGCAATGCATCATCTCAAGAAAAAAAACTGTATCGTTGACTATTTTGTGTACAGATGTGTAATGTATAATCTAAAGAAAAAACTGTATATTTGACTATTTTGTGTACGGATGCGTAATGTATAATATAAAGAAAAAAACTGTATATTTGACTATTTTGTGTACGGATGTATAATGCATCATCTAAAGAAAAAAAATGTATATTTGACTATTTTGTGTACGGATGTGTAATGCATAATCTAAAGAAAAAAAACTGCATATTTGACTATTTTGTGTACGAATGTGTAATGCATCACCTAAAGAAAAAAAACTGTATATTTGACTATTTTGTGTACGAATGTGTAATGCATCACCTAAAGAAAAAAAAACTGTATATTTGACTATTTTGTGTACGAATGTGTAATGCATAACCTAAAGAAAAAAAACTGTATATTTGACTATTTTGTGTACGGATGTGTAATGCATAATCTAAAGAAAAAAAACTGTATATTTGACTATTTTGTGTACGGATGTGTAATGCATACTCTAAAGAAAAAAAATTGTATATTTGACTATTTTGTGTACGGATGTATAATGCATAATCTAAAGAAACAACAACTGCATATTTGACTATTTTGTGTACGGATGTGTAATGCATAATCTAAAGAAAAAACAACTGCATATTTCACTATTTTGTTTACGGATGTGTAATGCATCATCTAAAGAAAAAAAAACTGTATATTTGACTATTTTGTGTACGGATGTGTAATGAATCATCTAAAGAAAAAACAACTGCAATTTTTTCCTATTTTGTGTACGGATGTGTAATGCATCATCTAAAGAAAAAACAACTGCATATTTCACTATTTTGTTTACGGATGTGTAATGCATCATCTAAAGAAAAAAAACTGTATATTTGACTATTTTGTGTACGGATGTGTAATGAATCATCTAAAGAAACAACAACTGCATATTTGACTATTTTGTGTACGGATGTGTAATGCATCATCTAAAGAAAAAACAACTGCATATTTAACTATTTTGTGTACGGATGTGTAATGCATCATCTAAAGAAAACAAAACTGTATATTTGACTATTTTGTGTACGGATGTGTAATGCATCATCTAAAGAAAAAAAAACTGTATATTTGACTATTTTGTGTACGGATGTGTAATGAATCATCTAAAGAAAAAACAACTGCATATTTGACTATTTTGTGTACGGATGTGTAATGCATCATCTAAAGAAAAAACAACTGCATATTTGACTATTTTGTGTACGGATGTGTAATGCATAATCTAAAGAAAAAAAAACTGTATATTTGACTATTTTGTGTACGGATGTGTAATGAATCATCTAAAGAAAAAACAACTGTATATTTGACTATTTTGTGTACGAATGTGTAATGCATCATCTAAAGAAAAAACAACTGCATATTTGACTATTTTGTGTACGGATGTGTAATGAATACTCTAAAGAAAAAACAACTGCATATTTGACTATTTTGTGTACGGATGTGTAATGAATCATCTAAAGAAAAAACAACTGCATATTTGACTATTTTGTTTACGGATGTGTAATGCATCATCTAAAGAAAAAAAAACTGTATATTTGACTATTTTGTGTACGGATGTGTAATGAATCATCTAAAGAAAAAACAAGTGCATATTTGACTATTTTGTGTACGGATGTGTAATGAATCATCTAAAGAAAAAACAACTGCATATTTCACTATTTTGTTTACGGATGTGTAATGCATCATCTAAAGAAAAAAAACTGTATATTTGACTATTTTGTGTACGGATGTGTAATGAATCATCTAAAGAAAAAACAACTGCATATTTGACTATTTTGTGTGCGGATGTGTAATGCATAATCTAAAGAAAAAACAACTGCATATTTCACTATTTTGTTTACGGATGTGTAATGCATAATCTAAAGAAAAAAAACTGTATATTTGACTATTTTGTGTACGGATGTGTAATGCATCATCTAAAGAAAAAAAAACTGTATATTTGACTATTTTGTGTACGGATGTGTAATGAATCATCTAAAGAAAAAACAACTGCATATTTGACTATTTTGTGTACGGATGTGTAATGCATCATCTAAAGAAAAACAAACTGTATATTTGACTATTTTGTGTACGGATGTGTAATGCATCATCTAAAGAAAAAACAACTGCATATTTGACTATTTTGTGTACGGATGTGTAATGCATCATCTAAAGAAAAAACAACTGCATATTTCACTATTTTGTTTACGGATGTGTAATGCATCATCTAAAGAAAAAAAAAACTGTATATTTGACTATTTTGTGTACGGATGTGTAATGCATCATCTAAAGAAAAAAAACTGTATATTTGACTATTTTGTGTACGGATGTGTAATGAATCATCTAAAGAAAAAACAACTGCATATTTGACTATTTTGTGTACGGATGTGTAATGCATCATCTAAAGAAAAAACAACTGCATATTTCACTATTTTGTTTACGGATGTGTAATGCATCATCTAAAGAAAAAAAAACTGTATATTTGACTATTTTGTGTACGGATGTGTAATGAATCATCTAAAGAAAAAAAAACTGCATATTTGACTATTTTGTGTACTGATGTGTAATGCATCATCTAAAGAAAAAACAACTGCATATTTCACTATTTTGTTTACGGATGTGTAATGCATCATCTAAAGAAAAACAAACTGTATATTTGACTATTTTGTGTACGGATGTGTAATGAATCATCTAAAGAAAAAACAACTGCATATTTCACTATTTTGTGTACGGATGTGTAATGCATCATCTAAAGAAAAAACAACTGCATATTTCACTATTTTGTTTACGGATGTGTAATGCATCATCTAAAGAAAAAAAAACTGTATATTTGACTATTTTGTGTACGGATGTGTAATGCATCATCTAACGAAAAAACAACTGCATATTTGACTATTTTGTGTACGGATGTGTAATGCATCATCTAAAGAAAAAAAAACTGTATATTTGACTATTTTGTGTACGGATGTGTAATGAATCATCTAAAGAAAAAACAACTGCATATTTGACTATTTTGTGTACGGATGTGTAATGCATCATCTAAAGAAAAAAACACTGCATATTTCACTATTTTGTGTACGGATGTGTAATGAATCATCTAAAGAAAAAAAAACTGTATATTTGACTATTTTGTGTACGGATGTGTAATGCATCATCTAAAGAAAAAAAACTGTATATTTGACTATTTTGTGTACGGATGTGTAATGCATCATCTAAAGAAAAAAAACTGTATATTTGACTATTTTGTGTACGGATGTGTAATGCATCATCTAAAGAAAAAACAACTGCATATTTCACTATTTTGTGTACGGATGTGTAATGAATCATCTAAAGAATCAACAACTGCATATTTCACTATTTTGTGTACGGATGTGTAATGCATCATCTAAAGAAAAACAACTGCATATTTGACTATTTTGTGTACGGATGTGTAATGAATCATCTAAAGAAAAAACAACTGCATATTTCACTATTTTGTGTACGAATGTGTAATGAATCACCTAAAGAAAAAAAAACTGTATATTTGACTATTTTGTGTACGAATGTGTAATGCATTACCTAAAGAAAAAAAAATGTATATTTGACTATTTTGTGTACGGATGTGTAATGCATTACCTAAAGAAAAAACAACTGCATATTTGACTATTTTGTTTACGAATGTGTAATGCATCACCTAAAGAAAAAGAACTGCATATTTGACTATTTTGTGTACGAATGTGTAATGCATCACCTAAAGAAAAAAAACTGTATATTTGACTATTTTGTGTACGAATGTGTAATGCATTACCTAAAGAAAAAAAACTGTATATTTGACTATTTTGTGTACGGATGTGTAATGCATCACCTAAAGAAAAAAACTGTATATTTGACTATTTTGTGTACGAATGTGTAATGCATTACCTAAAGAAAAAAAACTGTATATTTGACTATTTTGTGTACGAATGTGTAATACATTACCTAAAGAAAAAAAACTGTATATTTGACTATTTTGTGTACGAATGTGTAATGCATCACCTAAAGAAAAAAAACTGTATATTTGACTATTTTGTGTACGAATGTGTAATGCATCACCTAAAGAAAAAAAACTGCATATTTGACTATTTTGTGTACGAATGTGTAATGCATAATCTAAAGAAAAAAAACTGTATATTTGACTATTTTGTGTACGAATGTGTAATGCATCACCTAAAGAAAAACAAACTGTATATTTGACTATTTTGTGTACGAATGTGTAATGCATTACCTAAAGAAAAAAAACTGCATATTTGACTATTTTGTGTACGAATGTGTAATGCATAATCTAAAGAAAAAAACTGTATATTTGACTATTTTGTGTACGAATGTGTAATGCATTACCTAAAGAAAAAAAACTGTATATTTGACTATTTTGTGTACGAATGTGTAATGCATCATCTAAAGAAAAAACAACTGCATATTTCACTATTTTGTGTACGGATGTGTAATGAATCATCTAAAGAAAAAACAACTGCATATTTCACTATTTTGTGTACGGATGTGTAATGCATCATCTAAAGAAAAACAACTGCATATTTCACTATTTTGTGTACGGATGTGTAATGAATCATCTAAAGAAAAAACAACTCCATATTTGACTATTTTGTGTACGGATGTGTAAAGAACCATCTAAAAAAAAACAACTGCATATTTGACTATTTTGTGTAAGGATGTGTAATGCATCATCTAAAGAAAAAAAAACTGCATATTTCACTATTTTGTGTACGGATGTGTAATGCATCATCTAAAGAAAAAAAAACTGTATATTTGACTATTTTGTGTACGGATGTGTAATGAATCATCTAAAGAAAAAAAAACTGTATATTTGACTATTTTGTGTACGGATGTGTAATGCATCATCTAAAGAAAAAAAACTGCATATTTCACTATTTTGTGTACGGATGTGTAATGAGTCATCTAAAGAAAAAACAACTGCATATTTCACTATTTTGTGTACGGATGTGTAATGAATCATCTAAAGAACGCACAACTGCATATTTGACTATTTTGTGTACGGATGTGTAATGCATCATCTAAAGAAAAAACAACTGCATATTTCACTATTTTGTTTACGGATGTGTAATGCATCATCTAAAGAAAAAAAACTGTATATTTGACTATCTTGTGTACGGATGTGTAATGCATAATCTAAAGAAAAAAACCCTGTATATTTGACTATTCTGTGTACGGATGTGTAATGCATCATCTAAAGAAAAAAAACTGTATATTTGACTATTTTGTGTACGGATGTGTAATACATAATCTAAAGAAACAACAACTGCATATTTGACTATTTTGTTTACGGATGTGTAATGCATCATCTAAAGAAAAAAAAACTGCATATTTCACTATTTTGTGTACGGATGTGTAATGAATCATCTAAAGAAAAAAAAACTGTATATTTGACTATTTTTTGTACGGATGTGTAATGAATCATCTAAAGAAAAAAAAACTGTATATTTGACTATTTTGTGTACGGATGTGTAATGCATCATCTAAAGAAAAAAAAACTGCATATTTCACTATTTTGTGTACGGATGTGTAATGAGTCATCTAAAGAAAAAACAACTGCATATTTCACTATTTTGTGTACGGATGTGTAATGAATCATCTAAAGAAAGCACAACTGCATATTTGACTATTTTGTGTACGGATGTGTAATGAATCATCAAAAGAAAAAACAACTGCATATTTCACTATTTTGTTTACGGATGTGTAATGCATCATCTAAAGAAAAAAAACTGTAGATTTGACTATCTTGTGTACGGATGTGTAATGCATAATCTAAAGAAAAAAAACCTGTATATTTGACTATTCTGTGTACGGATGTGTAATGCATCATCTAAAGAAAAAAAACTGTATATTTGACTATTTTGTGTACGGATGTGTAATGCATAATCTAAAGAAACAACAACTGTATATTTGACTATTTTGTTTACGGATGTGTAATGCATCATCTAAAGAAAAAAAACTGTATATTTGACTATTTTGTGTAAGGATGTGTAATGCATAATCTAAAGAAAACAAAACTGTATATTTGACTATTTTGTGTACGGATGTGTAATGCATAATCTAAAGAAAAAAAAACTCTATATTTGACTATTTTGTGTACGGATGTCAAATGCATAATCTAAAGAAAAAACAACTGCATATTTCACTATTTTGTTTACGGATGCGTAATGGATAATATAAAGAAAACAAAACTGTATATTTGACTATTTTGTGTACGGATGTGTAATGCATAATCTAAAGAAAAAACAACTGTATATTTGACTATTTTGTGTACGGATGTGTAATGCATAATCTAAAGAAAAAACAACTGCATATTTCACTATTTTGTGTACGAATGTGTAATGAATCACCTAAAGAAAAAAAACTGTATATTTGACTATTTTGTGTACGAATGTGTAATGCATTACCTAAAGAAAAAAAACTGTATATTTGACTATTTTGTGTACGGATGTGTAATGCATCACCTAAAGGAAAAAACTGTATATTTGACTATTTTGTGTACGAATGTGTAATGCATTACCTAAAGAAAAAAAACTGTATATTTGACTATTTTGTGTACGAATGTGTAATGCATTACCTAAAGAAAAAAAACTGTATATTTGACTATTTTGTGTACGAATGTGTAATGCATCACCTAAAGAAAAACAACTGTATATTTGACTATTTTGTGTACGAATGTGTAATGCATCACCTAAAGAAAAAAAACTGCATATTTGACTATTTTGTGTACGAATTTGTACTGCATAATCTAAAGAAAAAAAACTGTATATTTGACTATTTTGTGTACGAATGTGTAATGCATCACCTAAAGAAAAACAAACTGTATATTTGACTATTTTGTGTACGAATGTGTAATGCATTACCTAAAGAAAAAAAACTGCATATTTGACTATTTTGTGTACGAATGTGTAATGCATAATCTAAAGAAAAAAACTGTATATTTGACTATTTTGTGTACGAATGTGTAATGCATTACCTAAAGAAAAAAAACTGTATATTTGACTATTTTGTGTACGAATGTGTAATGCATCACCTAAAGAAAAAAAACTGTATATTTGACTATTTTGTGTACGAATGTGTAATGCATAATCTAAAGAAAAAAACTGTATATTAGACTATTTTGTGTACGAATGTGTAATGCATCACCTAAAGAAAAAAAACTGTATATTTGACTATTTTGTGTACGAATGTGTAATGCATTACCTAAAGAAAAAAAACTGCATATTTGACTATTTTGTGTACGAATGTGTAATGCATAATCTAAAGAAAAAAAACTGTATGTTTGACTATTTTGTGTACGAATGTGTAATGCATTACCTAAAGAAAAAAAACTGTATATTTGTCTATTTTGTGTACGAATGTGTAATGCATCACCTAAAGAAAAAAAACTGTATATTTTACTATTTTGTGTACGGATGTGTAATGCATAATCTAAAGAAAAAAAACTCTATATTTGACTATTTTGTGTACGAATGTGTAATGCATCACCTAAAGAAAAAAAACTGTATATTTGACTATTTTGTGTACGGATGTGTAATGCATAATCTAAAGAAAAAAAACAGTATATTTGACTATTTTGTGTACGAATGTGTAATGCATCACCTAAAGAAAAAAAACTGTATATTTGACTATTTTGTGTACGAATGTGTAATGCATCACCTAAAGAAAAAACAACTGCATATTTGACTATTTTGTGTACGAATGTGTAATGCATAATCTAAAGAAAAAAAACTGTATATTTGACTATTTTGTGTACGAATGTGTAATGCATCACCTAAAGAAAAAAAACTCTATATTTGACTATTTTGTGTACGGATGTGTAATGCATAATCTAAAGAAAAAAAAACTGTATATTTGACTATTTTGTGTACTAATGTGTAATGCATCACCTAAAGAAAAAACAACTGCATATTTGACTATTTTGTGTATGAATGTGTAATGCATCACCTAAAGAAAAAAAACTGTATATTTGACTATTTTGTGTACGAATGTGTAATGCATCACCTAAAGAAAAAAACTCTATATTTGACTATTTTGTGTACGAATGTTTAATGCATCACATAAATAAAAAAAACTGCATATTTGACTATTTTGTGTACGAATGTGTAATGCATCACCTAAAGAAAAAAAACTGTATATTTGACTATTTTGTGTACGAATGTGTAATGCATTACCTAAAGAAAAAAAAACTGTATATTTGACTATTTTGTGTACGAATGTGTAATGCATCACCTAAAGAAAAAAAACTCTATATTTGACTATTTTGTGTACGGATGTGTAATGCATCATCTAAAGAAAAAAAATTGTATATTTGACTATTTTGTGTACGGATGTGTAATGCATAATCTAAAGAAACAACAACTGCATATTTCACTATTTTGTTTACGGATGTGTAATGCATCATCTAAAGAAAAAACAACTGTATATTTGACTATTTTGTGTACGGATGTGTAATGCATAATCTAAAGAAAACAAAACTGTATATTTGACTATTTTGTGTACGGATGTGTAATGCATAATCTAAAGAAAAAAAAACTCTATATTTGACTATTTTGTGTACGGATGTGTAATGCATAATCTAAAGAAAAAAAACTGCATATTTGACTATTTTGTTTACGGATGTGTAATGCATCATCTAAAGAAAAAAAACTGTATATTTGACTATTTTGTGTACGGATGTGTAATGAATCATCTAAAGAAAAACAACTGCATATTTGACTATTTTGTGTACGGATGTGTAATGCATCATCTAAAGAAACAACAACTGCATATTTGACTATTTTGTGTACGGATGTGTAATGCATAATCTAAAGAAAAAACAACTGCATATTTGACTATTTTGTGTACGGATGTGTAATGCATCATCTAAAGAAAAAACAACTGCATATTTGACTATTTTGTGTACGGATGTGTAATGCATCATCTAAAGAAAAACAACTGCCTATTTGACTATTTTGTGTACGGATGTGTAATGCATCATCTAAAGAAAAAACAATTGCATATTTGACTATTTTGTGTACGGATGTGTAATGCATCATCTAAAGAAAAAACAACTGCATATTTGACTATTTTGTGTACGGATGTGTAATGCATCATCTAAAGAGAAAAAACTCTATATTTGACTATTTTGTGTACGGATGTGTAATGCATCATCTAAAGAAAAAAAAACTGTATATTTGACTATTTTGTGTACGGATGTGTAATGAATCATCTAAAGAAAAAACAACTGTATATTTGACTATTTTGTGTACGGATGTATAATGCATCATCTAAAGAAAAAAAACTCTATATTTGACTATTTTGTGTACGGATGTGTAATGCATAATCTAAAGAAAAAAAAACTGTATATTTGACTATTTTGTGTACGGATGTGTAATGCATCATCTAAAGAAAAAACAACTGTATATTTGACTATTTTGTGTACGGATGTATAATGCATCATCTAAAGAAAAAAAACTCTATATTTGACTATTTTGTGTACGGATGTGTAATGCATAATCTAAAGAAAAAAAAACTGTATATTTGACTATTTTGTGTACGGATGTGTAATGCATCATCTAAAGAAAAAACAACTGCATATTTGACTATTTTGTGTACGAATGTGTAATGCATCATCTAAAGAAAAAAAACTCTATATTTGACTATTTTGTGTACGGATGTGTAATGCATAATCTAAAGAAAAAAAACTGTATATTTGACTATTTTGTGTACGGATGTGTAATGCATGATCTAAAGAAACAACAACTGCATATTTCACTATTTTGTTTACGGATGTGTAATGCATCATCTAAAGAAAAAACTGTATATTTGACTATTTTGTGTACGGATGTGTAATGCATCATCTAAAGAAAACAAAACTGTATATTTGACTATTTTGTGTACGGATGTGTAATGCATAATCTAAAGAAAAAAAACTCTATATTTGACTATTTTGTGTACGGATGTGTAATGCATAAACTAAAGAAAAAACAACTGCATATTTGACTATTTTGTTTACGGATGTGTAATGCATCATCTAAAGAAAAAAAAACTGTATATTTGACTATTTTGTGTACGGATGTGTAATGAATCATCTAAAGAAAAACAACTGCATATTGTACTATTTTGTGTACGGATGTGTAATGCATCATCTAAAGAAAAAACAACTGCATATTTGACTATTTTGTGTACGGATGTGTAATGCATAATCTAAAGAAAAAACAACTGCATATTTGACTATTTTGTGTACGGATGTGTAATGCATCATCTAAAGAAAAAAACTGTATATTTGACTATTTTGTGTACGGATGTGTAATGCATAATCAAAAGAAAAAAAAACTGTATATTTGACTATTTTGTGTACGGATGTGTAATGCATCATCTAAAGAAAAAACAACTGCATATTTGACTATTTTGTGTACGGATGAGTAATGCATCATCTAAAGAAAAAAAACTGTATATTTGACTATTTTTTGTACGGATGTGTAATGCATCATCTAAAGAAAAAAAAACTGTATATTTGACTAAATTGTGTACGGATGTGTAATGCATCATCTAAAGAAAAAACAACTGCATATTTGACTATTTTGTGTACGGATGTATAATGAATCATCTAAAGAAAAAAAACTGTATATTTGACTATTTTGTGTACGGATGTGTAATGCATCATCTAAAGAAAAAAGAACTGCATATTTGACTATTTTGTGTATGGATGTGTAATGCATAATCTAAAGAAAAAACAACTGCATATTTGACTATTTTGTATACGGATGTGTAATGCATCATCTAAAGAAAAAAACAACTGCAAATTTAACTATTTTGTGTACGGATGTGTAATGCATCATCTAAAGAAAAAACAACTGCATATTTGACTATTTTGTGTACGGATGTGTAATGCATCATCTAAAGAAAAACAACTGCATATTTGACTATTTTGTGTACGGATGTGTAATGCATAATCTAAAGAAAAAAAACTGTATATTTGACTATTTTGTGTACGGATGTGTAATGCATCATCTAAAGAAAAAAACTGTATATTTGACTATTTTGTGTACGAATGTGTAATGCATCATCTAAAGAAAAAAAATTGTATATTTGACTATTTTGTGTACGGATGTGTAATGCATAATCAAAAGAAAAAAAAACTGTATATTTGACTATTTTGTGTACGGATGTGTAATGCATCATCTAAAGAAAAAAACTGTATATTTGACTATTTTGTGTACGGATGTGTAATGCATAATCAAAAGAAAAAAAAACTGTATATTTGACTATTTTGTGTACGGATGTGTAATGCATCATCTAAAGAAAAAAAAACTGTATATTTGACTATTTTGTGTACGGATGTGTAATGCATCATCTAAAGAAAAAAAAACTGTATATTTGACTATTTTGTGTACGGATGTGTGATGCATCATCAAAAGAAAAAACAACTGCATATTTGACTATTTTGTGTACGGATGTGTAATGCATCATCTAAAGAAAAAAGAACTGTATATTTGACTATTTTGTGTACGGATGTGTAATGCATCATCAAAAGAAAAAAAAACTGTATATTTGACTATTTTGTGTACGGATGTGTAATGCATCATCTAAAGAAAAAAAACTGTATATTTGACTATTTTGTGTACGGATGTGTAATGCACTATCACAAGAAAAAAAAAACTGTATATTTGACTATTTTGTGTACGGATGTGTAATGCATAATCAAAAGAAAAAAAAACTGTATATTTGACTATTTTGTGTACGGATGTGTAATGCATCATCTAAAGAAAAAAAAACTGTATATTTGACTATTTTGTGTACGGATGTGTAATGCATCATCTAAAGAAAAAAAACTGTATATTTGACTATTTTGTGTACGGATGTGTAATGCATCATCTAAAGAAAAAAAAACTGTATATTTGACTATTTTGTGTACGGATGTGTAATGCATCATCTAAAGAAAAAAACTGTATATTTGACTATTTTGTGTACGTATGTGTAATGCATCATCTAAAGAAAAAACAACTGTATATTTGACTATTTTGTGTACGGATGTGTAATGCATCATCTAAAGAAAAAAAACTGTATATTTGACTATTTTGTGTACGGATGTGTAATGCATCATCTAAAGAAAAAAAAACTGTATATTTGACTATTTTGTGTACGGATGTGTAATGCATCATCTAAAGAAAAAAAACTGTATATTTGACTATTTTGTGTACGGATGTGTAATGCATCATCTAAAGAAAAAAAAACTGTATATTTGACTATTTTGTGTACGGATGTGTAATGCATAATCTAAAGAAAAAAAATTGTATATTTGACTATTGTGTGTACGGATGTATAATTCATCATATAAAGCACAAAAAACTGTATATTTGACTATTTTGTGTACGGATGTATAATGCATCATCTAAAGAAAAAAAACTGTATATTTGACTATTTTGTGTACTGATGTGTAATGCATCATCTAAAGAAAAAACAACTACATATTTGACTATTTTGTGTACGGATGTGTAATGCATAATCTAAAGAAAAAAAAACTGTATATTTGACTATTTTGTGTACGGATGTGTAATGCATCATCTAAAGAAAAGAACTGCATATTTGACTATTTTGTGTGTGGATTCGTAATGCATAATCTAAAGAAAAAACAACTGCATATTTGACTATTTTGTGTACGGATGTATAATGCATCATCTAAAGAAAAAAAAAGTATATTTGACTATTTTGTGTACGGATGTGTAATGCATCATCTAAAGAAAAAACAACTGAATATTTGACTATTTTGTGTACGGATGTGTAATGCATTATCTAAAGAAAAAACAACTGCATATTTGACTATTTTGTGTACGGATGTGTAATGCATCATCTAAAGAAAAAAAACTGTATATTTGACTATTTTGTATACGGATGTGTAATGCATCATCTAAAGAAAAAAAACTGTATATTTGACTATTTTGTGTACGGATGTATAATGCATCATCTAAAGAAAAAAACTTAGTATTTGACTATTTTGTGTACGGATGTGTAATGCATAATCTAAAGAAAAAACAACTGCATATTTGACTATTTTGTGTACGGATGTGTAATGCATCATCTAAAGAAAAAAAAACTGTATATTTGACTATTTTGTGTACGGATGTGTAATGCATCATCTAAAGAAAAAACAACTGCATATTTGACTATTTTGTGTACGGATGTGTAATGCATCATCTAAAGAAAAAAAACTGTATATTTTACTATTTTGTGTACGGATGTATAATGCATCATCTAAAGAAAAAAAACTTAGTATTTGACTATTTTGTGTACGGATGTGTAATGCATAATCTAAAGAAAAAACAACTGCATATTTGACTATTTTGTGTACGGATGTGTAATGCATCATCTAAAGAAAAAAAAACTGTATATTTGACTATTTTGTGTACGGATGTGTAATGCATCATCTAAAGAAAAAACAACTGCATATTTGACTATTTTGTGTACGGATGTGTAATGCATCATCTAAAGAAAAAAAACTGTATATTTTACTATTTTGTGTACGGATGTATAATGCATCATCTAAAGAAAAAAAAACTGTATATTTGACTAAATTATGTACGGATGTGTAATGCATAATCTAAAGAAAAAAATTATATTTGACTATTTTGTGTACGGATATGTAATGCATAATCTAAAGAAACAAAACTGTATATTTGACTATTTTGTCTACGGATATGTAATGCATCATCTCAAGAAAAAAACTGTATATTTGACTATTTTGTGTACGGATGTGTAATGCATCATCTAAAGAAAAAAATTGTATATTTGACTATTTTGTGTACGGATGTGTAATGCATAATCTAAAGAAAAAAAATTGTATATTTGACTATTTTGTGTACGGATGTGTAATGCATAATCTAAAGAAAAAAAATTGTATATTTGACTATTTTGTGTACGAATGTGTAATGCATCATCTAAAGAAAAAAAATTGTATATTTGACTATTTTGTGTACGGATGTGTAATGCATAATCAAAAGAAAAAAAAACTGTATATTTGACTATTTTGTGTACGGATGTGTAATGCATCATCTAAAGAAAAAAACTGTATATTTGACTATTTTGTGTACGGATGTGTAATGCATAATCAAAAGAAAAAAAAACTGTATATTTGACTATTTTGTGTACGGATGTGTAATGCATCATCTAAAGAAAAAAAAACTGTATATTTGACTATTTTGTGTACGGATGTGTAATGCATCATCTAAAGAAAAAAAAACTGTATATTTGACTATTTTGTGTACGGATGTGTGATGCATCATCAAAAGAAAAAACAACTGCATATTTGACTATTTTGTGTACGGATGTGTAATGCATCATCTAAAGAAAAAAGAACTGTATATTTGACTATTTTGTGTACGGATGTGTAATGCATCATCAAAAGAAAAAAAAACTGTATATTTGACTATTTTGTGTACGGATGTGTAATGCATCATCTAAAGAAAAAAAACTGTATATTTGACTATTTTGTGTACGGATGTTAAATGCACTATCACAAGAAAAAAAAACTGTATATTTGACTATTTTGTGTACGGATGTGTAATGCATCATCTAAAGACTAAAAACTGTATATTTGACTATTTTGTGTACGGATGTGTAATGCATCATCTAAAGAAAAAAAAACTGTATATTTGACTATTTTGTGTACGGATGTGTAATGCATCATCTAAAGAAAAAAAACTGTATATTTGACTATTTTGTGTACGGATGTGTAATGCATCATCTAAAGAAAAAAAAACTGTATATTTGACTATTTTGTGTACGGATGTGTAATGCATCATCTAAAGAAAAAAACTGTATATTTGACTATTTTGTGTACGTATGTGTAATGCATCATCTAAAGAAAAAACAACTGTATATTTGACTATTTTGTGTACGGATGTGTAATGCATCATCTAAAGAAAAAAAACTGTATATTTGACTATTTTGTGTACGGATGTGTAATGCATCATCTAAAGAAAAAAAAACTGTATATTTGACTATTTTGTGTACGGATGTGTAATGCATCATCTAAAGAAAAAAAACTGTATATTTGACTATTTTGTGTACGGATGTGTAATGCATCATCTAAAGAAAAAAAAACTGTATATTTGACTATTTTGTGTACGGATGTGTAATGCATAATCTAAAGAAAAAAAATTGTATATTTGACTATTGTGTGTACGGATGTATAATTCATCATATAAAGCACAAAAAACTGTATATTTGACTATTTTGTGTACGGATGTATAATGCATCATCTAAAGAAAAAAAACTGTATATTTGACTATTTTGTGTACTGATGTGTAATGCATCATCTAAAGAAAAAACAACTACATATTTGACTATTTTGTGTACGGATGTGTAATGCATAATCTAAAGAAAAAAAAACTGTATATTTGACTATTTTGTGTACGGATGTGTAATGCATCATCTAAAGAAAAGAACTGCATATTTGACTATTTTGTGTGTGGATTCGTAATGCATAATCTAAAGAAAAAACAACTGCATATTTGACTATTTTGTGTACGAATGTATAATGCATCATCTAAAGAAAAAAAAAGTATATTTGACTATTTTGTGTACGGATGTGTAATGCATCATCTAAAGAAAAAACAACTGAATATTTGACTATTTTGTGTACGGATGTGTAATGCATTATCTAAAGAAAAAACAACTGCATATTTGACTATTTTGTGTACGGATGTGTAATGCATCATCTAAAGAAAAAAAACTTAGTATTTGACTATTTTGTGTACGGATGTGTAATGCATCATCTAAAGAAAAAACAACTGCATATTTGACTATTTTGTGTACGGATGTGTAATGCATCATCTAAAGAAAAAAAACTGTATATTTTACTATTTTGTGTACGGATGTATAATGCATCATCTAAAGAAAAAAAACTTAGTATTTGACTATTTTGTGTACGGATGTGTAATGCATAATCTAAAGAAAAAACAACTGCATATTTGACTATTTTGTGTACGGATGTGTAATGCATCATCTAAAGAAAAAAAAACTGTATATTTGACTATTTTGTGTACGGATGTGTAATGCATCATCTAAAGAAAAAACAACTGCATATTTGACTATTTTGTGTACGGATGTGTAATGCATCATCTAAAGAAAAAAAACTGTATATTTTACTATTTTGTGTACGGATGTATAATGCATCATCTAAAGAAAAAAAAACTGTATATTTGACTAAATTATGTACGGATGTGTAATGCATAATCTAAAGAAAAAAATTATATTTGACTATTTTGTGTACGGATATGTAATGCATAATCTAAAGAAACAAAACTGTATATTTGACTATTTTGTCTACGGATATGTAATGCATCATCTCAAGAAAAAAACTGTATATTTGACTATTTTGTGTACGGATGTGTAATGCATAATCTAAAGAAAAAAACTGTATATTTGACAATTTAAGGTACTGATGTGTAATGCATCATCTAAAGAAAAAAACTGTATATTTGACTATTTTATGTACGGATTTGTAATGCATCATCTAAAGAAAACAACTGTATATTTGACTATTTTATGTACGGATGTGTAATGCATAAACTAAAGAAAAAAAAACTGTATATTTGACTATTTTGTGTACGGATGTGTAATGCATAAACTAAAGAAAAAAAACTGTATATTTGACTATTTTGTGTACGGATGTATAATGCATCATCTAAAGAAAAACTGTATATTTGACTATATTGTGTACGGATGCGTAATGCATCATCTAAAGAAAAAAAAACTGTATATTCGACCATTTTGTGTACGGATGCGTAATGCCTTATCTAAAGAAAACAAACCGTATATTTGACTATTTTGTGTACTGATGTGTAATGCATCATCTAAAGAAAAAAACTGTATATTTGACTATATTGTGTACGGATGCGTAATGCATCATCTAAAGAAAAAAAAACTGTATATTCGACCATTTTGTGTACGGATGTGTAATGCATAATCTAAAGAAAAAAAAACTGTATATTTGACTATTTTGTGTACGGATGTGTAATGCATAATCTAAAGAAAAAAAACTGTATATTTGATTATTTTGTGTACGGATGCGTAATGCATCATCTAAAGGGAAAAAACTGTATATTTGATTTTTTTGTGTATGGATGCGTAATGCATCATCTAAAGAAAAAAACTGTATAATTGACTATTTTGTGTACGGATGTGTAATGCATCATCTAAAGAAAAAAAACTGTATATTTGACTATTTTGTATACGGATGCGTAATGCATCATCTGAAAAAAAACTGTATATTTAACTATTTTGTGTACGGATGTGTAATGCATCATCTAAAAAAAAACTGTATATTTGACTATTTTGTGTACGGATGTGTCATGCATCATCTACAGAAAAAAAAACTGTATATTTGACTATTTTGTGTACGGATGCGTAATGCATCATCTAAAGGGAAAAACTGTATATTTGATTTTTTTGTGTACGGATGCGTAATGCATAATCTAAAGAAAAAAAACTGTATATTTGACTATTTTGTGTACGGATGTGTAATGCATCATCTAAAGAAAAAACTGTATATTTGACAATTTTAGGTACTGATGTGTAATGCATCATCTAAAGAAAAAAACTGTATATTTTACTATTTTATGTACGGATTTGTTATACATCATCTAAAGAAAAAAACTGTATATTTGACTATTTTATGTACGGATGTGTAATGCATAAACTAAAGAAAAAAAACTGTATATTTGACTATTTTGTGTACGGATGTGTAATGCATAAACTAAAGAAAAAAAACTGTATATTTGACTATTTTGTGTACGGATGTGTAATGCATCATCTAAAGAAAAAAACTGTATATTTGACTATATTGTCTACGGATGCGTAATGCATCATCTAAAGAAAAAAAACTGTATATTCGACGATTTTGTGTACGGATGCGTAATGCATCATCTAAAGAAAAAAACTGTATATTTGACTATTATGTGTACGGATGTGTAATGCATCATCTAACGAAAAAAACTGTATATTTGACTATTTTTTGTACGGATGTGTAATGCATCATCTAAAGAAAAAACAACTGCATATTTGACTATTTTGTGTGTGGATGCGTAATGCATCATCTAAAGAAAAAAACTGTATTATTGACTATTTTGTGTACGGATGTGTAATGCATCATCTAAAGAAAAAACAACTGCATATTTCACTATTTTGTGTGTGGATGCGTAATGCATCATCTAAAGAAAAAAAAAACTGCATATTTGACTATTTTGTGTACGGATGTGTAATGCATCATCTAAAGAAAAAAAACTGTATATTTGACTATTTTGTATACGGATGTGTAATGCATCATCTAAAGAAAAAACAACTGTATATTTGACTATTTTGTGTACGGATGTGTAATGCATCATCTAAAGAAAACAACTGTATATTTGACTATTTTGTGTACGGATGTATAATGCATCATCTAAAGAAAAAAAAATTGTATATTTGACTATTTTGTGTACGGATGTGTAATGCATCATCTAAAGAAAAAAAATTGTATATTTGACTATTTTGTGTACGGATGTGTAATGCATCATCTAAAGAAAAAAAATTGTATATTTGACTATTTTGTGTACGGATGTGTAATGCATCATCTAAAGAAAAAAAATGTATATTTGACTATTTTGTGTACGGATGTGTAATGCATAATCTAAAGAAAAAAAATTGTATATTTGACTATTTTGTGTACGGATGTGTAATGCATCATCTAAAGAAAAAAAAATTGTATATTTGACTATTTTGTGTACGGATGTGTAATGCATCATCTAAAGAAAAAAAAATTGTATATTTGACTATTTTGTGTACGGATGTGTAATGCATCATCTAAAGAAAAAAAATTGTATATTTGACTATTTTGTGTACGGATGTGTAATGCATAATCTAAAGAAAAAAAATTGTATATTTGACTATTTTGTGTACGGATGTGTAATGCATAATCTAAAGAAAAAAAATTGTATATTTGACTGTTTTGTGTACGAATGTGTAATGCATCATCTAAAGAAAAAAAATTGTATATTTGACTATTTTGTGTACGGATGTGTAATGCATAATCAAAAGAAAAAAAAACTGTATATTTGACTATTTTGTGTACGGATGTGTAATGCATCATCTAAAGAAAAAAACTGTATATTTGACTATTTTGTGTACGGATGTGTAATGCATAATCAAAAGAAAAAAAAACTGTATATTTGACTATTTTGTGTACGGATGTGTAATGCATCATCTAAAGAAACAAAACTGTATATTTGACTATTTTGTGTACGGATGTGTAATGCATCATCTAAAGAAAAAAAACTGTATATTTGACTATTTTGTGTACGGATGTGTAATGCATCATCAAAAGAAAAAACAACTGCATATTTGACTATTTTGTGTACGGATGTGTAATGCATCATCTAAAGAAAAAAACTGTATATTTGACTATTTTGTGTACGGATGTGTAATGCATCATCAAAAGAAAAAAAAACTGTATATTTGACTATTTTGTGTACGGATGTGTAATGCATCATCTAACGAAAAAAAACTGTATATTTGACTATTTTGTGTACGGATGTGTAATGCATCATCTAAAGAAAAAAACTGTATATTTGACTATTTTGTGTACGGATGTGTAATGCATCATCAAAAGAAAAAACAACTGCATATTTGACTATTTTGTGTACGGATGTATAATGCATCATCTAAAGAAAAAAACTGTATATTTGACTATTTTGTGTACGGATGTGTAATGCCCTATCACAAGAAAAAAAAACTGTATATTTGACTATTTTGTGTACGGATGTGTAATGCATCATCTAAAGACTAAAAACTGTATATTTGACTATTTTGTGTACGGATGTGTAATGCATCATCTAAAGAAAAAAAAACTGTATATTTGACTATTTTGTGTACGGATGTGTAATGCATCATCTAAAGAAAAAAAAACTGTATATTTGACTATTTTGTGTACGGATGTGTAATGCATCATCTAAAGAAAAAAACTGTATATTTGACTATTTTGTGTACGGATGTGTAATGCATCATCTAAAGAAAAAACAACTGTATATTTGACTATTTTGTGTACGGATGTGTAATGCATCATCTAAAGAAAAAAAACTGTATATTTGACTATTTTGTGTACGGATGTGTAATGCATCATCTAAAGAAAAAAAACTGTATATTTGACTATTTTGTGTACGGATGTGTAATGCATCATCTAAAGAAAAAAAACTGTATATTTGACTATTTTGTGTACGGATGTGTAATGCATCATCTAAAGAAAAAAAAACTGTATATTTGACTATTTTGTGTACGGATGTGTAATGCATAATCTAAAGAAAAGAAATTGTATATTTGACTATTTTGTGTACGGATGTATAATTCATCATATAAAGCACAAAAAACTGTATATTTGACTATTTTGTTTACGGATGTATAATGCATCATCTAAAGAAAAAAAACTGTATATTTGACTATTTTGTGTACGGATGTGAAATGCATAATCTAAAGAAAAGAAATTGTATATTTGACTATTTTTTGTACGGATGTATAATTCATCATATAAAGCACAAAAAACTGTATATTTGACTATTTTGTTTACGGATGTATAATGCATCATCTAAAGAAAAAAAACTGTATATTTGACTATTTTGTGTACTGATGTGTAATGCATCATCTAAAGAAAAAACAACTGCATATTTGACTATTTTGTGTACGGATGTGTAATGCATAATCTAAAGAAAAAAAACTGTATATTTGACTATTTTGTGTACGGATGTGTAATGCATCATCTAAAGAAAAGAACTGCATATTTGACTATTTTGTGTGTGGATTCGTAATGCATAATCTAAAGAAAAAACAACTGCATATTTGACTATTTTGTGTACGGATGTATAATGCATCATCTAAAGAAAAAAAAAGTATATTTGACTATTTTGTGTACGGATGTGTAATGCATCATCTAAAGAAAAAACAACTGCATATTTGACTATTTTGTGTACGGATGTGTAATGCACTATCTAAAGAAAAAACAACTGCATATTTGACTATTTTGTGTACGGATGTGTAATGCATCATCTAAAGAAAAAAAACTGTATATTTGACTATTTTGTATACGGATGTGTAATGCATCATCTAAAGAAAAAAAATGTATATTTGACTATTTTGTGTACGGATGTATAATTCATCATCTAAAGAAAAAAAACTGTGTATTTGACTATTTTGTGTACGGATGTGTCATGCATAATCTAAAGAAAAAACAACTGAATATTTGACTATTTTGTGTACGGATGTGTAATGCATCATCTAAAGAAAAAAAAACTGTATATTTGACTATTTTGTGTACGGATGTGTAATGCATCATCTAAAGAAAAAACAACTGCATATTTGACTATTTTGTGTACGGATGTGTAATGCATCATCTAAAGAAAAAAAACTGTATATTTTACTATTTTGTGTACGGATGTATAATGCATCATCTAAAGAAAAAAAAACTGTATATTTGACTAAATTATGTACGGATGTGTAATGCATAATCTAAAGAAAAAAAATTATATTTGACTATTTTGTGTACGGATATGTAATGCATAATCTAAAGAAACAAAACTGTATATTTGACTATTTTGTCTACGGATATGTAATGCATCATCTCAAGAAAAAAACTGTATATTTGACTATTTTGTGTACGGATGTGTAATGCATAATCTAAAGAAAAAAACTGTATATTTGACAATTTAAGGTACTGATGTGTAATGCATCATCTAAAGAAAAAAACTGTATATTTGACTATTTTATGTACGGATTTGTAATGCATCATCTAAAGAAAACAACTGTATATTTGACTATTTTATGTACGGATGTGTAATGCATAAACTAAAGAAAAAAAAACTGTATATTTGACTATTTTGTGTACGGATGTGTAATGCATAAACTAAAGAAAAAAAACTGTATATTTGACTTTTTTGTGTACGGATGTATAATGCATCATCTAAAGAAAAACTGTATATTTGACTATATTGTGTACGGATGCGTAATGCATCATCTAAAGAAAAAAAAACTGTATATTCGACCATTTTGTGTACGGATGCGTAATGCCTAATCTAAAGAAAACAATCCGTATATTTGACTATTTTGTGTACTGATGTGTAATGCATCATCTAAAGAAAAAAACTGTATATTTGACTATATTGTGTACGGATGCGTAATGCATCATCTAAAGAAAAAAAAACTGTATATTCGACCATTTTGTGTACGGATGTGTAATGCATAATCTAAAGAAAAAAAAACTGTATATTTTACTATTTTGTGTACGGATGTGTAATGCATAATCTAAAGAAAAAACAACTGTATATTTGATTATTTTGTGTACGGATGCGTAATGCATCATCTAAAGGGAAAAAACTGTATATTTGATTTTTTTGTGTATGGATGCGTAATGCATCATCTAAAGAAAAAAACTGTATATTTGACTATTTTGTGTACGGATGTGTAATGCATCATCTAAAGAAAAAAAAACTGTATATTTGACTATTTTGTATACGGATGCGTAATGCATCATCTAAAAAAAAACTGTATATTTAACTATTTTGTGTACGGATGTGTAATGCATCATCTAAAAAAAAACTGTATATTTGACTATTTTGTGTACGGATGTGTCATGCATCATCTACAGAAAAAAAAACTGTATATTTGACTATTTTGTGTACGGATGCGTAATGCATCATCTAAAGGGAAAAAACTGTATATTTGATTTTTTTGTGTACGGATGCGTAATGCATAATCTAAAGAAAAAAAACTGTATATTTGACTATTTTGTGTACGGATGTGTAATGCATCATCTAAAGAAAAAACTGTATATTTGACAATTTTAGGTACTGATGTGTAATGCATCATCTAAAGAAAAAAACTGTATATTTTACTATTTTATGTACGGATTTGTAATGCATCATCTAAAGAAAAAAACTGTATATTTGACTATTTTATGTACGGATGTGTAATGCATAAACTAAAGAAAAATAACTGTATATTTGACTATTTTGTGTACGGATGTGTAATGCATAAACTAAAGAAAAAAAACTGTATATTTGACTATTTTGTGTACGGATGTGTAATGCATCATCTAAAGAAAAAAACTGTATATTTGACTATATTGTGTACGGATGCGTAATGCATCATCTAAAGAAAAAAAACTGTATATTCGACCATTTTGTGTACGGATGTGTAATGCACAATCTAAAGAAAAAAAAACTGTATATTTGACTATTTTGTGTACGGATGTGTAATGCATAATCTAAAGAGAAAAAACTGTATATTTGATAATTTTGTGTACGGATTCGTTATACATCATCTAAAGGGAAAAAACTGTATATTTGATTTTTTTGTGTACGGATGCGTAATGCATCATCTAAAGAAAAAAACTGTATATTTGACTATTTTGTGTACGGATGTGTAATGCATCATCTAAAGAAAAAAACTGTATATTTGACTATTTTGTGTACGGATGTGTAATGCATCATCTAAAGAAAAAACAACTGAATATTTGACTATTTTGTGTGTGGATGCGTAATGCATCATCTAAAGAAAAAAAAACTGTATATTTGACTATTTTGTGTACGGATGTGTAATGCATCATCTAAAGAAAAAACAACTGCATATTTCACTATTTTGTGTGTGGATGCGTAATGCATCATCTAAAGAAAAAAAAACTGTATATTTGACTATTTTGTGCACGGATGTGTAATGCATCATCTAAAGAAAAAACAACTGCATATTTCACTATTTTGTGTGTGGATGCGTAATGCATCATCTAAAGAAAAAAAAACTGTATATTTGACTATTTGGTGTACGGATGTGTAATGCATCATCTAAAGAAAAAACAACTGTATATTTGACTATTTTGTGGGTCGATGCGTAATGCATCATCTAAAGAAAAAAAACTGTATATTTGAGTATTTTGTGTACGGATGTGTAATGCATCATCTAAAGAAAAAACAACTGCATATTTGACTATTTTGTGTACGGATGTGTAATGCATCATCTAAAGAAAACAAAACTGTATATTTGACTATTTTGTGTACGGATGTTTAATGCATCATCTAAAGAAAAAACAACTGCATATTTGACTATTTTGTGTACGGATGTGTAATGCATCATCTAAAGAAAAAAAACTGTATATTTGACTATTTTGTGTACGGATGTGTAATGCATCATCTAAAGAAAAAACAGCATATTTGACTATTTTGTGTACGGATGTGTAATGCATAATCTAAAGAAAAAACAACTGCCTATTTGACTATTTTGTGTACGGATGTGTAATGCATCATCTAAAGAAAAAAAAACTGTATATTTGACTATTTTGTGTACGGATGTGTAATGCATCATCTAAAGAAAAAACAACTGTATATTTGACTATTTTGTGTACGGATGTGTAATGCATCATCTAAAAAAAAAACAACTGCATATTTGACTATTTTGTGTACGGATGTGTAATGCATCATCTAAAGAAAAAAAACTGTATATTTGACTATTTTGTGTACGGATGTGTAATGCATCATCTAAAGAAAAAACAACTGCATATTTGACTATTTTGTGTACGGATGTGTAATGCATTATCTGAAGAAAAAAAACTGTATATTTGACTATTTTGTGTACGGATGTGTAATGCATAATCTAAAGAAAAAAAACTGTATATTTGACTATTTTTTGTACGGATGTGTAATGCATCATCTAAAGAAAAAAAACTGTATATTTGACTAAATTGTGTACGGATGTGTAATGCATCATCTAAAGAAAAAAAACTGCATATTTGACTATTTTGTGTACGGATGTATAATGCATCATCTAAAGAAAAAAACTGTATATTAGACTATTGTGTGTACGGATGTGTAATGCATAATCTAAAGAAAAAAACTGTATATTTGACAATTTTAGGTACTGATGTGTAATGCATCATCTAAAGAAAAAACTGTATATTTTACTATTTTATGTACGGATTTGTAATGCATAATCTAAAGAAAAAAACTGTATATTTGACTATTTTATGTACGGATGTGTAATGCATAAACTAAAGAAAAAAAAATGTATATTTGACTATTTTGTGTACGGATGTGTAATGCATCATCTAAAGAAAAAAACTGTATATTTGACTATTTTGTGTACGGATGCGTAATGCATCATCTAAAGAAAAAAAACTGTATATTGGACCATTTTGTGTACGGATGCGTAATGCCTAATCTAAAGAAAACAAGCCGTATATTTGACTATTTTGTGTACTGATGTGTAATGCATCATCTAAAGAAAAAAACTGTATATTTGACTATATTGTGTACGGATGCGTAATGCATCATCTAAAGAAAAAAAACTGTATATTCGACCATTTTGTGTACGGATGTGTAATGCATAATCTAAAGAAAAAAAACTGTATATTTGACTATTTTGTGTACGGATGTGTAATGCATAATCTAAAGAAAAAAAACTGTATATTTGATTATTTTGTGTACGGATGCGTAATGCATCATCTAAAGGGAAAAAACTGTCTATTTGATTTTTTTGTGTACGGATGCGTAATGCATCATCTAAAGAAAAAAACTGTATATTTGACTATTTTGTGTACGGATGTGTAATGCATAATCTAAAGAAAAAAAACTGTATATTTGATTATTTGTTATACGGATGCGTAATGCATCATCTAAAAAAAACTGTATATTTAACTATTTTGTGTACGGATGTGTAATGCATCATCTAACAAAAAAACTGTATATTTGACTATTTTGTGTACGGATGTGTCATGCATCATCTAAAGAAAAAAAAACTGTATATTTGACTATTTTGTGTACGGATGCGTAATGCATCGTCTAAAGGGAAAAAACTGTATATTTGACTTTTTCTGTACGGATACGTAATGCATAATCTAAAGAAAAAAAACTGTATATTTGACTATTTTGTGTACGGATGTATAATGCATAATCTAAAGAAAAAAAACTGTATATTTGACTATTTTGTGTACGGATGTGTAATGCATCATCTAAAGAAAAAAACTGTATATTTGACTATATTGTGTACGGATGTGTGATACAATTATGTATATATATATATTTTTTATGTAAATGATGCATTACCCATCCGTACACAAAATAGTCAAATATACAGATTTTTTGCCTTTAGATGATGCATTACCCATCCGTACACAAAATAGCCAAATATACAGTTTTTTTCTTTATATTATGCGTTACACATCCGTACACAAAATAATCAAATATAGAGTTTTTTTTCTTTATATGATGCATTAGATATCCATACACAAAATAGTCAAATATACAGTTTTTTTAGATGATGCATTATGCATCCGTACACAAAATAGTCAAATATACAGTTTTTTTCTTTAGATGATGCATTACGCATCCGTACACAACATAGTCAAATATACAGTTTTTTCTTTAGATAATGCATTACACATCCGTACACAAAATAGTTAAATATACAGTTTTTTTTCATTAGATGATGCATTACACACCCGTACTCCAAATAGAGAAATATACAGTTTTTTTTCTTTAGATGATGCATTACGCATCCGTTAAAAAAATAGTAAAATAGACAGTTTTTTTTCGTTAGATGATGCATTACGCATCCGTACACAAAATAGTCAAATATACAGTTTTATTTTTTTTAGATGATGCATTACCCATCCGTACACAAAATAGTCAAATATACAGTTTTTTCTTTAGATTAGGCATTACAAATCCGTACACAAAATAGTCAAATATACACTTTTTTTTCTTTAGATGAGGTATTACATATCCGTACACAAAATAGTCAAATATACAGTTTTTTTTCTTTAGATGAAGCATTACACATCCGTACACAAAATAGTCAAATATACAGTTTTTTCCCTTAGATGATGAATTACGCATCCGGAGACAAAATAGTTCAATATAAAGTTTTTTTTTCTTTAGATGATTCATTACACATCCGTACACAAAATAGTCAAATATACAGTTTTTTTTCTTTAGATTATGCATTATACATCCGTACACAAAATAGTCAAATATACAGTTTTTTTTCTTTAGATGATGCATTACACATCCGTACACAAAATAGTCCAATTTAAAGTTTTTTTTTCTTTAGATTATGCATTACACATCCCTACACAAGATAGTCAAATATACAGTTTTTTGTTCTTTAGATTATGCATAACACATCCGTACACAAAATAGTCAAATATACAGTTTTTTTGTTCTTTAGATTATGCATAACACATCCGTACACAAAATAGTCAAATATACAGTTTTTTGTTCTTTAGATTATGCATAACACATCCGTACACAAAATAGTCAAATATACAGTTTTTTTGTTCTTTAGATTATGCATAACACATCCGTACACAAAATATTCAAATATACAGTTTTTTCCTTTAGATGATGCATTACACATCCGTACACAATATAGTCAAATATACAGTTTTTTTTCTTTTGATGATGTATTACGTATCCGTACACAAAATAATCAAATATACAGTTTTTTCTTTATATGATGCATTACGCATCCGTATACAAAATAATCAAATATCCAGTTTTTTTCTTTAGATTATGCATTACACATCCGTACACAAAATAGTCAAATATACAGTTTTTTTCTTTAGATGATGCATTATACATCCGTACACAAAATAGTCAAATATACATTTTTTTCTTTAGATGATGCATTACACATCCGTACACAAAATAGTCAAATATACAGTTTTTTTTCTTTAGATTATGCATTACGCATCCGTACACTAAATAGTCAAATATTCCTTTTTTTTTCTTTAGATCATGCATTACACATCCGTACACAAAATAGTCAAATATACATTTTTTTTCTTTAGATTATGCATTACACATCCGTACACAAAATAGTCAAATATACATTTTGTTTTCTTTAGATTAGGCATTATACATCCGTACACAAAATACTCAAATATACAGTTTTTTTCCTTTAGGTAATGCATTACACATCCGTACACAAAATAGTCAAATATACAGTTTTTTTTTCTTTAGATGATGCATTATACATCCGTACACAAAATAGTCAAATATACAGTTTTTTTCTTTAGATTATGCATTACACATCCGTACACAAAATAGTCAAATATACAGTTTTTTTCCTTTAGGTAATGCATCACACATCCGTACAAAAAATAGTCAAATATACAGTTTTTTTTCTTGGTATTATGCATTACACATCCGTACACAAAATAGTCAAATATACAGTTTTTTTCCTTTAGATGATGCATTACACATCCGTACACAAAAAAGTCAAATATACAGTTTTTTTTCTTTAGATTATGCATTACACATCCGTACACAAAATAGTCAAATATACAGTTTTTTTTCTTTAAATGATGCATTACACATCCGTACACAAAATAGTCAAATATACAGTTTTTTTCCTTTAGATTATGCATTACACATCCGTACACAAAATAGTCAAATATACAGTTTTTTCTTGGTATTATGCATTACACATCCGTACACAAAATAGTCAAATATACAGTTTTTTTTTGGTATTATGCATTACACATCCGTACACAAAATAGTCAAATATACAGTTTTTTTTTCTTTAGATGATGCATTATACATCCGTAATCAAAATAATCAAATATACAGTTTTTTCTTTAGATTATGCATTACACTTCCGTACACAGAGAAGTCAAATACACAGTTTTTTTCTTTAGATGATGCATTACGTATCCGTACACAAAATAATCAAATATACAGTTTTTTTCTTTAGATGATGCATTACACATCCGTACACAAAATAGTCAAATACACAGTTTTTTTCTTTAGCTAATGCATTACGTATCCGTACACAAAATAATCAAATATACAGTTTTTTTTCTTTAGGTTATGCATTACACATCCGTACACAAAATAGTCAAATATACAGTTGTTTTTTATTAGATGATGCATTATACATCCGTACACAAAATAGTCAAATATACAGTTTATTTTCTTTAGATTATGCATTACACATCCGTACACAAAATAGTCAAATATACAGTTTTTTTTTCTTTAGATTATGCATTACACATCCGTACACAAAATAGTCAAATATACAGTTTTTTTTCTTTAGATGATGCATTATACATCCGTACACAAAATAGCCAAATATACAGTTTTTTTCTTTATATTATGCGTTACACATCCGTACACAAAATAATCAAATATAGAGTTTTTTTTCTTTATATGATGCATTAGATATCCATACACAAAATAGTCAAATATACAGTTTTTTTAGATGATGCATTATGCATCCGTACACAAAATAGTCAAATATACAGTTTTTTTCTTTAGATGATGCATTACGCATCCGTACACAACATAGTCAAATATACAGTTTTTTCTTTAGATAATGCATTACACATCCGTACACAAAATAGTTAAATATACAGTTTTTTTTCATTAGATGATGCATTACACACCCGTACTCCAAATAGAGAAATATACAGTTTTTTTTCTTTAGATGATGCATTACACATCCGTTAAAAAAATAGTAAAATAGACAGTTTTTTTTCGTTAGATGATGCATTACGCATCCGTACACAAAATAGTAAAATATACAGTTTTATTTTTTTTAGATGATGCATTACCCATCCGTACACAAAATAGTCAAATATACAGTTTTTTCTTTAGATTAGGCATTACAAATCCGTACACAAAATAGTCAAATATACACTTTTTTTCTTTAGATGAGGTATTACATATCCGTACACAAAATAGTCAAATATACAGTTTTTTTTCTTTAGATGAAGCATTACACATCCGTACACAAAATAGTCAAATATACAGTTTTTTCCCTTAGATGATGAATTACGCATCCGGAGACAAAATAGTTCAATATAAAGTTTTTTTTTCTTTAGATGATTCATTACACATCCGTACACAAAATAGTCAAATATACAGTTTTTTTTCTTTAGATTATGCATTATACATCCGTACACAAAATAGTCAAATATACAGTTTTTTTTCTTTAGATGATGCATTACGCATCCGTACACAAAATAGTCCAATTTAAAGTTTTTTTTTTCTTTAGATTATGCATTACACATCCGTACACAAGATAGTCAAATATACAGTTTTTTGTTCTTTAGATTATGCATAACACATCCGTACACAAAATAGTCAAATATACAGTTTTTTTGTTCTTTAGATTATGCATAACACATCCGTACACAAAATAGTCAAATATACAGTTTTTTGTTCTTTAGATTATGCATAACACATCCGTACACAAAATAGTCAAATATACAGTTTTTTTGTTCTTTAGATTATGCATAACACATCCGTACACAAAATATTCAAATATACAGTTTTTTCCTTTAGATGATGCATTACACATCCGTACACAATATAGTCAAATATACAGTTTTTTTCTTTTGATGATGCATTACGTATCCGTACACAAAATAATCAAATATACAGTTTTTTCTTTATATGATGCATTACGCATCCGTATACAAAATAATCAAATATCCAGTTTTTTTCTTTAGATTATGCATTACACATCCGTACACAAAATAGTCAAATATACAGTTTTTTTCTTTAGATGATGCATTATACATCCGTACACAAAATAGTCAAATATACATTTTTTTCTTTAGATGATGCATTACACATCCGTACACAAAATAGTCAAATATACAGTTTTTTTTCTTTAGATTATGCATTACGCATCCGTACACTAAATAGTCAAATATTCCTTTTTTTTCTTTAGATCATGCATTACACATCCGTACACAAAATAGTCAAATATACATTTTTTTCTTTAGATTATGCATTACACATCCGTACACAAAATAGTCAAATATACATTTTGTTTTCTTTAGATTAGGCATTATACATCCGTACACAAAATACTCAAATATACAGTTTTTTTCCTTTAGGTAATGCATTACACATCCGTACACAAAATAGTCAAATATACAGTTTTTTTTTCTTTAGATGATGCATTATACATCCGTACACAAAATAGTCAAATATACAGTTTTTTTCTTTAGATTATGCATTACACATCCGTACACAAAATAGTCAAATATACAGTTTTTTTCCTTTAGGTAATGCATTACACATCCGTACAAAAAATTTTCAAATATACAGTTTTTTTTCTTGGTATTATGCATTACACATCCGTACACAAAATAGTCAAATATACAGTTTTTTTCCTTTAGATGATGCATTACACATCCGTACACAAAAAAGTCAAATATACAGTTTTTTTTCTTTAGATTATGCATTACACATCCGTACACAAAATAGTCAAATATACAGTTTTTTTTCTTTAGATGATGCATTACACATCCGTACACAAAATAGTCAAATATACAGTTTTTTTCCTTTAGATGATGCATTACACATCCGTACACAAAATAGTCAAATATACAGTTTTTTCTTGGTATTATGCATTACACATCCGTACACAAAATAGTCAAATATACAGTTTTTTTTTGGTATTATGCATTACACATCCGTACACAAAATAGTCAAATATACAGTTGTTTTTTCTTTAGATGATGCATTATACATCCGTAATCAAAATAATCAAATATACAGTTTTTTCTTTAGATTATGCATTACACTTCCGTACACAGAGAAGTCAAATACACAGTTTTTTTCTTTAGATGATGCATTACGTATCCGTACACAAAATAATCAAATATACAGTTTTTTTCTTTAGATGATGCATTACACATCCGTACACAAAATAGTCAAATACACAGTTTTTTTCTTTAGCTAATGCATTACGTATCCGTACACAAAATAATAAAATATACAGTTTTTTTTCTTTAGGTTATGCATTACACATCCGTACACAAAATAGTCAAATATACAGTTGTTTTTTATTAGATGATGCATTATACATCCGTACACAAAATAGTCAAATATACAGTTTTTTTCTTTAGATTATGCATTACACATCCGTACACAAAATAGTCAAATATACAGTTTTTTTTTCTTTAGATTATGCATTACACATCCGTACACAAAATAGTCAAATATACAGTTTTTTTTCTTTAGATGATGCATTATACATCCGTACACAAAATAGTCAAATATACAGTTTTTTCCTTTAGGTAATGCATTACACATCCGTACACAAAATAGTCAAAGATACAGTTTTTTTTTCTTTAGATGATGAATTATACATCCGTACACAAAAAAGTCAAATATACCTTTTTTTTTCTTTAGATGATGCATTATACATCCGTAATCAAAATAATCAAATATACAGTTTTTTCTTTAGATTATGCATTACACATCCGTACACAAAATAGTCAAATATACATTTGTTTTTTTTAGATGAGGCATTATACATCCGTACACAAAATAGTCAAATATACAGTTTTTTTCTTTAGATGATGCATTATACATCCGTACACAAAATAGTCAAATATACATTTTTTTTCCTTTAGGTAATGCATTACACATCCGTACACAAAATAGTCAAATATACAATTTTTTTTTCTTTAGATGATGCATTATACATCCGTACACAAAATAGTCAAATATACAGGTTTTTATCTTAAGATTATGCATTACACATCCGTACACAAAATAGTCAAATATACAGTTTTTTTCCTTTAGGTAATGCATTACACATCCGTACAAAAAATAGTCAAATATACAGTTTTTTTTCTTGGTATTATGCATTACACATCCGTACACAAAATAGTCAAATATACAGTTTTTTTCCTTTAGATTATGCATTACACATCCGTACACAAAATAGTCAAATATACAGTTTTTTTTCTTTAGATTATGCATTACACATCCGTACACAAAATAGTCAAATATACAGTTTTTTTTCTTTAGATTATGCATTACGCATCCGTACACAAAATAGTCAAATATACAGTTTTTTTCCTTTAGATTATGCATTACACATCCGTACACAAAATAGTCAAATATACAGTTTTTTCTTTGTATTATGCATTACACATCCGTACACAAAATAGTCAAATATACAGTTTTTTTCTTGGTATTATGCATTACACATCCGTACACAAAATAGTCAAATATACAGTTTTTTTTTCTTTAGATGATGCATTATACATCCGTAATCAAAATAATCAAATATACAGTTTTTTTTTCTTTAGATTATGCATTACACTTCCGTACACAGAGAAGTCAAATACACAGTTTTTTTCTTTAGATAATGCATTACGTATCCGTACACAAAATAATCAAATATACAGTTTTTTTCTTTAGATGATGCATTACACATCCGTACACAAAATAGTCAAATACACAGTTTTTTTCTTTAGCTAATGCATTACGTATCCGTACACAAAATAATCAAATATACAGTTTTTTTTTCTTTAGATGATGCATTACACATCCGTACACAAAATAGTCAAATATACAGTTTTTTTTCTTTAGATTATGCATTACACATCCGTACACAAAATAGTCAAATATACAGTTTTTTTTCTTTAGATGATGCATTATACATCCGTACACAAAATAGTCAAATATACATTTTTTTTCCTTTAGGTAATGCATTACACATCCGTACACAAAATAGTCAAATATACATTTTTTTTTCTTTAGATGATGCATTATACATCCGTACACAAAAAAGTCAAATATACAGTTTTTTTTCTTTAGATTATGCATTACACATCCGTACACAAAATAGTCAAATATACAGTTTTTTTCCTTTAGGTAATGCATTACACATCCGTACAAAAAATAGTCAAATATACAGTTTTTTTCTTGGTATTATGCATTACACATCCGTACACAAAATAGTCAAATATACAGTTTTTTTCCTTTAGATTATGCATTACAAATCCGTACACAAAATAGTCAAATATACAGTTTTTTTCTTTAGATGAGGCATTACACATCCGTACACAAAATAGTCAAATATACAGTTTTTTTTCTTTAGATGATGCATTACACATCCGTACACAAAATAGTCAAATATACATTTTTTTCTTTAGATTATGCATTATACATCCGTACACAAAATAGTCAAATATACATTTTTTTTCTTTAGATTATGCATTATACATCCGTACACAAAATAGTCAAATATACAGTTTTTTTTCTTTAGATGATGCATTACACATCCGTACACAAAATAGTCAAATATACATTTTTTTTCTTTAGATTATGAATTATACATCCGTACACAAAATAGTCAAATATACAGTTTTTTTTTCTTTAGATTATGCATTACACATCCGTACACAAAATAGTCAAATATACAGTTTTTTTATCTTTAGATGATGCATTATACATCCGTACACAAAATAGTAAAATATGCAGTTTTTTTATCTTTAGATGATGCATTACACATCCGTACACAAAATTGTCAAATATACAGTTTTTTTTCTTTAGATGATGCATTACACATCCGTACACAAAATAGTCAAATATGCAGTTTTTTTTATCTTTAGATGATGCATTACACATCCGTACACAAAATAGTCAAATATACAGTTTTTTTTCTTTAGATGATGCATTACACATCCGTACACAAAATAGTCAAATATACAGTTTTGTTTCTTTATATGATGCATTATACATCCGTACACAAAATAGTCAAATATACATTTTTTTCTTTAGATGATGCATTACACATCCGTACACAAAATAGTCAAATATACATGTTTTTTCTTTAGATGATGCATTATACATCCGTACACAAAATAGTCAAATATACAGTTTTTTTTTCTTTAGATGATGCATTATACATCCGTACACAAAATAGTCAAATATACATTTTTTTTTCTTTAGATTATGCATTACACATCAGTACACAAAATAGTCAAATATACAGTTTTTTTCTTGTTATTATGCATTACACATCCGTACACAAAATAGTCAAATATACAGTTTTTTTCTTTAGATGATGCATTATACATACGTACAAAAAATAGTCAAATATTCAGTTTTTTTCTTTAGATTATGCATTATACATCCGTACACAAAATAGTCAAATACACAGTTTTTTTTCTTTAGATGATGCATGATACATCCGTACACAAAATTATCAAATATACAGTTTTTTTCTTTAGATTAGGCATTATACATCCGTACACAAAATAATTAAATATACAGTTTTTTTTCTTTAGATAATGCATTACACATCCGTACACAAAATAGTCAAATATACTTTTTTTTGTCTTTAGATGATGCATTATACATCCGTACACAAATAGTCAAATATACAGTTTTTTTTCTTTAGATGATGCATTATACATCCGTACACAAAATAGTCAAATATACAGTTTTTTCTCTTTAGATGATGCATTATACATCCGTACACAAAATAAGCAAATATACAGTTTTTTTATCTTTAGATGATGTATTATACATCCGTACACAAAATAGTCAAATATACAGTTTTTTTCTTTAGATGATGCATTATACATCCGTACACAAAATAATTAAATATACATTTTTTTCTTTAGATGATGCATTACACATCAGTACACAAAAAAATCAAATATACAGTTTTTCTTCTTTAGATGATGCATTACACATCCGTACACAAAATAGTCAAACATACATTTTTTTTCTTTAGATTATGCATTACACATCCATACACAAAATAGTCAAATATACAGTTTTTTTTCTTTAGATGATGCATTATACATCCGTACACAAAATAGTCAAATACACAGTTTTTTGTTCTTTAGATTATGCATAACACATCCGTACACAAAATAGTAAAATATACAGTTTTTTTTTTCTTTAGATGATGCATTACACATCCGTACACAAAATAGTCAAATATACAGTTTTTTTCTTTAGATGAGGCATTACACATCCGTACACAAAATAGTCAAATATACAGTTTTTCTTTAGATGATGCATTACACATCCGTACACAAAATAGTCAAATATACAGGGTTTTTTTCTTGTTATTATGCATTACACATCCGTACACAAAATAGTCAAATATACAGTTTTTTTTCTTTAGATGATGCATTATACATCCGTACTCAAAATAATCAAATATACAGTTTTTTTCTTTAGATGATGCATTATACAGCCGTACACAAAATAGTCAAATATACAGTTTTTTTTCTTTAGATGATGCATTATACATCCGTACACAAAATTGTCAAATATACAGTTTTTTTTGTCTTTAGATGATGCATTACACATCCGTACAAAAAATAGTCAAATATACAGTTTTTTTTCTTTAGATGATGCATTACACATCCGTACACAAAATAGTCAAATATACAGTTTTTTTATCTTTAGATGATGCATTACACACCCGTACACAAAATAGTCAAATATACAGTTTTTTTTCTTTAGATGATGCATTACACATCCGTACACAAAATAGTCAAATATACAGTTTTTTTTTCTTTTGATGATGCATTATACATCCGTACACAAAATAATCAAATATACATTTTTTTTAGATGATGCATTACACATCAGTACACAAAATAATCAAATATACATTTTTTTCTTTAGATGATGCATTACACATCCGTACACAAAATAGTCAAATATACAGTTTTTTTTTCTTTAGATGATGCATTATACATCCGTACTCAAAATAGTCAAATATACAGTTTTTTTTCTTTAGATGATGCATTATACATCCGTACACAAAATAGTCAAATATACAGTTTTTTTCTTTAGATGATGCATTACACAAAATAGTCAAATATACAGTTTTTTTATCTTTAGATGATGCATTATACATCCGCACACAAAAGAGTCAAATATACAGTTTTTTTCTTTAGATTATGCATTATACATCCGTACACAAAATAGTCAAATATACAGTTTTTTTCTTTAGATGATGCATTATACATCCGTACACAAAATAGTCAAATATATAGTTTAGTTTCTTTAGATGATGCATTATACATCCGTACACAAAATAGTCAAATATACAGTTTTTTTCTTTAGATGATGCATTATACATCCGTACACAAAATAATCAAATATACAGTTTTTTTCTTTAGATGATGCATTATACATCCGTACACAAAATAGTCAAATATACAGTTTTTTTTATCTTTAGATGATGCATTACGCATCCGTACAGAAAATAGTCAAATATACATTTTTTTTTAGATGATGCATTATACATCCGTACACAAAATAGTCAAATATACAGTTTTTTTCTTTAGATGATGCATTATACATCCGTACACAAAATAGTCAAATATACAGTTTTTTTTATCTTTAGATGATGCAATACGCATCCGTACACAAAATAGTCAAATATACATTTTTTTTAGATGATGCATTATACATCCGTACACAAAATAGTCTAATATACAGTTTTTTCTTTAGATGATGCATTATACATCCGTACACAAAATAGTAAAATATACAGTGTTTTTTATCTTTAGATGATGCATTACACATCCGTACACAAAATAATCAAATATACATTTTTTTTTTGATGATGCATTATACATCCGTACACAAAATAGTCAAATATACAGTTTTTTTTCTTTAGATGATGCATTACACATCCGTACACAAAATAGTCAAATATACAGTTTTTTGTTCTTTATATGATGCATTATACATCCGTACACAAAATAGTCAAATATACATTTTTTTCTTTAGATGATGCATTACACATCCGTACACAAAATAGTCAAATATACAGTTTTTTTTTCTTTTGATGATGCATTATACATCCGTACACAAAATAATCAAATATACATTTTTTTTAGATGATGCATTACACATCAGTACACAAAATAGTCAAATATACAGTTTTTTTTCTTTAGATTATGCATTACACATCCGTACACAAAATAGTCAAATATACAGTTTTTTTCTTGTTATTATGCATTACACATCCGTACACAAAATAGTCAAATATACAGTTTTTTTCTTTAGATGATGCATTATACATCCGTACAAAAAATAGTCAAATATACAGTTTTTTTCTTTAGATTATGTATTATACATCCGTACACAAAATAGTCAAATATACAGTTTTTTTTCTTTAGATGATGCATGATACATCCGTACACAAAATTATCAAATATACAGTTTTTTTCTTTAGATTAGGCATTATACATCCGTACACAAAATAATTAAATATACAGTTTTTTTTCTTTAGATAATGCATTACACATCCGTACACAAAATAGTCAAATATACTTTTTTTTGTCTTTAGATGATGCATTATACATCCGTACACAAAATAGTCAAATATACAGTTTTTTTTCTTTAGATGATGCATTATACATCCGTACACAAAATAGTCAAATATACAGTTTTTTCTCTTTAGATGATGCATTATACATCCGTACACAAAATAGTCAAATATACAGTTTTTTTTTCATTTGATGATGCATTATACATCCGTACACAAAATAATCAAATATACATTTTTTTTAGATGATGCATTACACATCAGTACACAAAATAATCAAATATACATTTTTTTCTTTAGATGATGCATTACACATCCGTACACAAAATAGTCAAATATACAGTTTTTTTTTCTTTAGATGATGCATTATACATCCGTACTCAAAATAGTCAAATATACAGTTTTTTTTCTTTAGATGATGCATTATACATCCGTACACAAAATAGTCAAATATACAGTTTTTTTCTTTAGATGATGCATTACACATCCGTACACAAAATAGTCAAATATACAGTTTTTTTTATCTTTAGATGATGCATTATACATCCGCACACAAAAGAGTCAAATATACAGTTTTTTTCTTTAGATGATGCATTATACATCCGTACACAAAATAGTCAAATATACAGTTTTTTTCTTTAGATGATGCATTATACATCCGTACACAAAATAGTCAAATATATAGTTTAGTTTCTTTAGATGATGCATTATACATCCGTACACAAAATAGTCAAATATACAGTTTTTTTCTTTAGATGATGCATTATACATCCGTACACAAAATAGTCAAATATACAGTTTTTTTCTTTAGATGATGCATTATACATCCGTACACAAAATAGTCAAATATACAGTTTTTTTTTATCTTTAGATGATGCATTACGCATCCGTACACAAAATAGTCAAATATACATTTTTTTTTAGATGATGCATTATACATCCGTACACAAAATAGTCAAATATACAGTTTTTTTCTTTAGATGATGCATTATACATCCGTACACAAAATAGTCAAATATACAGTTTTTTTTTATCTTTAGATGATGCAATACGCATCCGTACACAAAATAGTCAAATATACATTTTTTTTTTAGATGATGCATTATACATCCGTACACAAAATAGTCTAATATACAGTTTTTTCTTTAGATGATGCATTATACATCCGTACACAAAATAGTAAAATATACAGTTTTTTTTATCTTGAGATGATGCATTACACATCCGTACACAAAATAGTCAAATATACATTTTTTTTTTGATGATGCATTATACATCCGTACACAAAATAGTCAAATATACAGTTTTTTCTTTAGATGATGCATTACGCATCCGTACACAAAATAGTCAAATATACAGTTTTTTTCTTTAGATGATGCATTATACATCCGTACACAAAATAGTCAAATATACAGTTTTTTTATTTAGATGATGCATTATACATCCGTACACAAAATAGTCAAATATACAGTTGTTTTTATATTTAAATGATGCATTACGCATCCGTACACAAAATAGTCAAATATACAGTTTTTTTCTTTAGATGATGCATTATACATCCGTACACAAAATAGTCAAATATACATTTTTTTTTCATATTTAGATGATGCATTACGCATCCGTACACAAAATAATCAAATATACAGTTTTTTTTCTTTAGATGATGCATTATACATCCGTACACAAAATAGTCAAATATACAGTTTTTTTTTCTTTAGATGATGCATTATATATCCGTACACAAAATAGTCAAATATACAGTTTTTTTTTCTTTAGATGATGCATTATACATCCGTACACAAAATAGTCAAATATACAGTTTTTTTTTTATATTTAGATGATGCATTACGCATCCGTACACAAAATAATCAAATATACAGTTTTTTTTCTTTAGATGATGCATTATACATCCGTACACAAAATAGTCAAATATACAGTTTTTTTCTTTAGATATGCATTATACATCCGTACACAAAATAGTCAAATATACAGTTTTTTTTTCTTTAGATGATGCATTATACATCCGTACACAAAATAGTCAAATATACAGTTATTTTTTCTTTAGATGATGCATTATACATCCGTACACAAAATAGTCAAATATACAGTTTTTATTTCTTTAGATGATGCATTATACATCCGTACACAAAATAATCAAATATACAGTTTTTTTCCTTTAGATGATGCATTATACATCCGTACACAAAATAGTCAAATATACATTTTTTTTCTTTAGATGATGCATTATACATCCGTACACAAAATAGTCAAATATACATTTTTTTTCTTTAGATGATGCATTATACATCCGTACACAAAATAGTCAAATATACATTTTTTTTTCTTTAGATGATGCATTATACATCCGTACTCAAAATAGTCAAATATACATTTTTTTTCTTTAGATGATGCATTATACATCCGTACACAAAATAGTCAAAAATACATTTTTTTTTCTTTAGATGATGCATTATACATCCGTACACAAAATAATCAAATATACATGTTTTTTTCTTTAGATGATGCATTATACATCCGTACACAAAATAGTCAAATATACAGTTGTTTTTATATTTAGATGATGCATTACGCATCCGTACACAAAATAGTCAAATATACAGTTTTTTTCTTTAGATGATGCATTATGCATCCGTACACAAAATAGTCAAATATACATTTTTTTTCATATTTAGATGATGCATTACGCATCCGTACACAAAATAATCAAATATACAGTTTTTTTTCTTTAGATGATGCATTATACATCCGTACACAAAATAGTCAAATATACAGTTTTTTTTTCTTTAGATGATGCATTATACATCCGTACACAAAATAGTCAAATATACAGTTTTTTTTTCTTTAGATGATGCATTATACATCCGTACACAAAATAGTCAAATATACAGTTTTTTTTATATTTAGATGATGCATTACGCATCCGTACACAAAATAATCAAATATACAGTTTTTTTTCTTTAGATGATGCATTATACATCCGTACACAAAATAGTCAAATATAAAGTTTTTTTCTTTAGATGATGCATTATACATCCGTACACAAAATAGTCAAATATACAGTTTTTTTTCTTTAGATGATGCATTATACATCCGTACACAAAATAGTCGAATATACAGTTTTTTTTTCTTTAGATGATGCATTATACATCCGTACACAAAATAGTCAAATATACATTTTTTTCTTTAGATGATGCATTATACATCCGTACACAAAATAATCAAATATACAGTTTTTTTCCTTTAGATGATGCATTATACATCCGTACACAAAATAGTCAAATATACAGTTTTTTTTTCTTTAGATGATGCATTATACATCCGTACACAAAATAGTCAAATATACAGTTTTTTTCTTTAGATGATGCATTATACATCCGTACACAAAATAGTCAAATATACAGTTTTTTTTTCTTTAGATGATGCATTATACATCCGTACACAAAATAGTCAAATATATAGTTTAGTTTCTTTAGATGATGCATTATACATCCGTACACAAAATAGTCAAATATACAGTTTTTTTCTTTAGATGATGCATTATACATCCGTACACAAAATAGTCAAATATACAGTTTTTTTTTCTTTAGATGATGCATTATACATCCGTACACAAAATAGTCAAATATACAGTTTTATTTTCTTTAGATGATGCATTATACATCCGTACACAAAATAGTCAAATATACAGTTTTTTTCTTTAGATGATGCATTATACATCCGTACACAAAATAGTCAAATATACAGTTTTTTTTATCTTTAGATGATGCATTATACATCCGTACACAAAATAGTCAAATATACAGTTTTTTTTTCTTTAGATGATGCATTATACATCCGTACACAAAATAGTCAAATATACAGTTTTTTTTCTTTAGATGATGCATTATACATCCGTACACAAAATAGTCAAATATACAGTTTTTTTTTCTTTAGATGATGCATTATACATCCGTACACAAAATAGTCAAATATACAGTTTTTTTTTCTTTAGATGATGCATTATACATCCGTACACAAAATAGTCAAATATACAGTTTTTTTTTCTTTAGATGATGCATTATACATCCGTACACAAAATAGTCAAATATACAGTTTTTATTTCTTTAGATGATGCATTATACATCCGTACACACAATAATCAAATATACAGTTTTTTTCCTTTAGATGATGCATTACACATCCGTACACAAAATAGTCAAATATACAGTTTTTTTTTCTTTAGATGATGCATTATACATCCGTACACAAAATAGTAAAATATACAGTTTTTTTTATCTTGAGATGATGCATTACACATCCGTACACAAAATAGTCAAATATACATTTTTTTTTTGATGATGCATTATACATCCGTACACAAAATAGTCAAATATACAGTTTTTTTCTTTAGATGATGCATTACGCATCCGTACACAAAATAGTCAAATATACAGTTTTTTTCTTTAGATGATGCATTATACATCCGTACACAAAATAGTCAAATATACAGTTTTTTTCTTTAGATGATGCATTATACATCCGTACACAAAATAGTCAAATATACAGTTGTTTTTATATTTAAATGATGCATTACGCATCCGTACACAAAATAGTCAAATATACAGTTTTTTTCTTTAGATGATGCATTATACATCCGTACACAAAATAGTCAAATATACATTTTTTTTTCATATTTAGATGATGCATTACGCATCCGTACACAAAATAATCAAATATACAGTTTTTTTTCTTTAGATGATGCATTATACATCCGTACACAAAATAGTCAAATATACAGTTTTTTTTTCTTTAGATGATGCATTATATATCCGTACACAAAATAGTCAAATATACAGTTTTTTTTTCTTTAGATGATGCATTATACATCCGTACACAAAATAGTCAAATATACAGTTTTTTTTTTATATTTAGATGATGCATTACGCATCCGTACACAAAATAATCAAATATACAGTTTTTTTTCTTTAGATGATGCATTATACATCCGTACACAAAATAGTCAAATATACAGTTTTTTTCTTTAGATATGCATTATACATCCGTACACAAAATAGTCAAATATACAGTTTTTTTTTCTTTAGATGATGCATTATACATCCGTACACAAAATAGTCAAATATACAGTTATTTTTTCTTTAGATGATGCATTATACATCCGTACACAAAATAGTCAAATATACAGTTTTTATTTCTTTAGATGATGCATTATACATCCGTACACAAAATAATCAAATATACAGTTTTTTTCCTTTAGATGATGCATTATACATCCGTACACAAAATAGTCAAATATACATTTTTTTTCTTTAGATGATGCATTATACATCCGTACACAAAATAGTCAAATATACAGTTTTTTTCTTTAGATGATGCATTATACATCCGTACACAAAATAGTCAAATATACATTTTTTTTTCTTTAGATGATGCATTATACATCCGTACTCAAAATAGTCAAATATACATTTTTTTTCTTTAGATGATGCATTATACATCCGTACACAAAATAGTCAAAAATACATTTTTTTTTCTTTAGATGATGCATTATACATCCGTACACAAAATAATCAAATATACATGTTTTTTTCTTTAGATGATGCATTATACATCCGTACACAAAATAGTCAAATATACAGTTGTTTTTATATTTAGATGATGCATTACGCATCCGTACACAAAATAGTCAAATATACAGTTTTTTTCTTTAGATGATGCATTATACATCCGTACACAAAATAGTCAAATATACATTTTTTTTCATATTTAGATGATGCATTACGCATCCGTACACAAAATAATCAAATATACAGTTTTTTTTCTTTAGATGATGCATTATACATCCGTACACAAAATAGTCAAATATACAGTTTTTTTTTCTTTAGATGATGCATTATACATCCGTACACAAAATAGTCAAATATACAGTTTTTTTTTCTTTAGATGATGCATTATACATCCGTACACAAAATAGTCAAATATACAGTTTTTTTTATATTTAGATGATGCATTACGCATCCGTACACAAAATAATCAAATATACAGTTTTTTTTCTTTAGATGATGCATTATACATCCGTACACAAAATAGTCAAATATAAAGTTTTTTTCTTTAGATGATGCATTATACATCCGTACACAAAATAGTCAAATATACAGTTTTTTTTCTTTAGATGATGCATTATACATCCGTACACAAAATAGTCGAATATACAGTTTTTTTTTCTTTAGATGATGCATTATACATCCGTACACAAAATAGTCAAATATACATTTTTTTTCTTTAGATGATGCATTATACATCCGTACACAAAATAATCAAATATACAGTTTTTTTCCTTTAGATGATGCATTATACATCCGTACACAAAATAGTCAAATATACAGTTTTTTTTTCTTTAGATGATGCATTATACATCCGTACACAAAATAGTCAAATATACAGTTTTTTTCTTTAGATGATGCATTATACATCCGTACACAAAATAGTCAAATATACATTTTTTTTTCTTTAGATGATGCATTATACATCCGTACACAAAATAGTCAAATATACAGTTTTTTTTTCTTTAGATGATGCATTATACATCCGTACACAAAATAGTCAAATATACAGTTTTTTTCTTTAGATGATGCATTATACATCCGTACACAAAATAGTCAAATATACAGTTTTTTTTTCTTTAGATGATGCATTATACATCCGTACACAAAATAGTCAAATATACAGTTTTATTTTCTTTAGATGATGCATTATACATCCGTACACAAAATAGTCAAATATACAGTTTTTTTCTTTAGATGATGCATTATACATCCGTACACAAAATAGTCAAATATACAGTTTTTTTTATCTTTAGATGATGCATTATACATCCGTACACAAAATAGTCAAATATACAGTTTTTTTTTCTTTAGATGATGCATTATACATCCGTACACAAAATAGTCAAATATACAGTTTTTTTCTTTAGATGATGCATTATACATCCGTACACAAAATAGTCAAATATACAGTTTTTTTTTCTTTAGATGATGCATTATACATCCGTACACAAAATAGTCAAATATACAGTTTTTTTTTCTTTAGATGATGCATTATACATCCGTACACAAAATAGTCAAATATACAGTTTTTTTTTCTTTAGATGATGCATTATACATCCGTACACAAAATAGTCAAATATACAGTTTTTATTTCTTTAGATGATGCATTATACATCCGTACAAAAAATAATCAAATATACAGTTTTTTTCCTTTAGATGATGCATTACACATCCGTACACAAAATAGTCAAATATACAGTTTTTTTTTCTTTAGATGATGCATTATACATCCGTACACAAAATAGTCAAATATACAGTTTTTTTTTCTTTAGATGATGCATTATACATCCGTACACAAAATAGTCAAATATACAGTTTTTATTTCTTTAGATGATGCATTATACATCCGTACACAAAATAGTCAAATATACAGTTTTTTTTCTTTAGATATGCATTATACATCCGTACACAAAATAATCAAATATACAGTTTTTTTCCTTTAGATGATGCATTATACATCCGTACACAAAATAGTCAAATATACAGTTTTTTTTTCTTTAGATGATGCATTATACATCCGTACACAAAATAGTCAAATATACAGTTTTTATTTCTTTAGATGATGCATTATACATCCGTACACAAAATAATCAAATATACAGTTTTTTTCCTTTAGATGATGCATTACACATCCGTACACAAAATAATCAAATATACAGTTTTTTTTTCTTTAGATGATGCATTATACATCCGTACACAAAATAGTCAAATATACAGTTTTTTTTTCTTTAGATGATGCATTATACATCCGTACACAGAATAGTCAAATATACAGTTTTTATTTCTTTAGATGATGCATTATACATCCGTACACAAAATAGTCAAATATACAGTTTTTTTTTCTTTAGATATGCATTATACATCCGTACACAAAATAATCAAATATACAGTTTTTTTCCTTTTGATGATGCATTATACATCCGTACTCAAAATAGTCAAATATACATTTTTTTTCTTTAGATGATGCATTATACATCCGTACACAAAATAGTCAAAAATACATTTTTTTTCTTTAGATGATGCATTATACATCCGTACACAAAATAATCAAATATACATGTTTTTTTCTTTAGATGATGCATTATACATCCGTACACAAAATAGTCAAATATACAGTTGTTTTTATATTTAGATGATGCATTACGCATCCGTACACAAAATAGTCAAATATACAGTTTTTTTCTTTAGATGATGCATTATACATCCGTACACAAAATAGTCAAATATACATTTTTTTTTATCTTTAGATGATGCATTACGCATCCGTACACAAAATAATCAAATATACAGTTTTTTTTCTTTAGATGATGCATTATACATCCGTACACAAAATAGTCAAATATACAGTTTTTTTTATATTTAGATGATGCATTACGCATCCGTACACAAAATAATCAAATATACAGTTTTTTTTCTTTAGATGATGCATTATACATCCGTACACAAAATAGTCAAATATAAAGTTTTTTTCTTTAGATATGCATTATACATCCGTACACAAAATAGTCAAATATACAGTTTTTTTTTCTTTAGATGATGCATTATACATCCGTACACAAAATAGTCAAATATACAGTTTTTTTTTCTTTAGATGATGCATTATACATCCGTACACAAAATAGTCAAATATACATTTTTTATTTCTTTAGATGATGCATTATACATCCGTACACAAAATAATCAAATATACAGTTTTTTTCCTTTAGATGATGCATTATACATCCGTACACAAAATAGTCAAATATACAGTTTTTTTTTCTTTAGATGATGCATTATACATCCGTACACAAAATAGTCAAATATACAGTTTTTTTCTTTAGATGATGCATTATACATCCGTACACAAAATAGTCAAATATACAGTTTTTTTCTTTAGATGATGCATGATACATCCGTACACAAAATAGTCAAATATACATTTTTTTTCTTTAGATGATGCATTATACATCCGTACTCAAAATAGTCAAATATACATTTTTTTTCTTTAGATGATGCATTATACATCCGTACACAAAATAGTCAAATATACAGTTTTTTTTCTTTAGATGATGCATTATACATCCGTACACAAAATAATCAAATATACAGTTTTTTTTCTTTAGATATGCATTATACATCCGTACACAAAATAGTCAAATATACAGTTTTTTTCTTTAGATGATGGATTATACATCCGTACACAAAGTAGTCAAATATACATTTTTTTTCTTTAGATGATGCATTATACATCCGTACACAAAATAGTCAAATATACAGTTTTTTTTTCTTTAGATGATGCATTATACATCCGTACACAAAATAGTCAAATATACAGTTTTTTTTCTTTAGATGATGCATTATACATCCGTACACAAAATAGTCAAATATACAGTTGTTTTCTTTAGATGATGCATTATACATCCGTACACAAAATAGTCAAATATACATGTTTTTTCTTTAGATGATGCATTATACATCCGTACACAAAATAGTCAAATATACAGTTTTTTTTTCTTTAGATGATGCATTATACATCCGTACACAAAATAGTCAAATATACATTTTTTTTTCTTTAGATTATGCATTACACATCAGTACACAAAATAGTCAAATATACAGTTGTTTTTTCTTTAGATTATGCATTACACATCCGTACACAAAATAGTCAAATATACAGTTTTTTTCTTTAGATTATGCATTACACATCAGTACACAAAATAGTCAAATATACAGTTTTTTTTCTTTAGATGATGCATTACACATCCGTACACAAAATAGTCAAATATACAGTTTTTTTCTTTAGATGATGCATTATACATCCGTACACAAAATAGTCAAATATACAGTTTTTTTTTCTTTATATAATGCATTATACATCCGTACACAAAATAGTCAAATATACATTTTTTTTTCTTTAGATGATGCATTATACATCCGTACACAAAATAGTCAAATATACAGTTTTTTTCTTTAGATGATGCATTATACATCCGTACACAAAATAGTCAAATATACATTTTTTTTCTTTAGATGATACATTATACATCCGTACACAAAATAGTCAAATATACAGTTTTTTTCTTTAGATGATGCATTATACATCCGTACACAAAATAGTCAAATATACATTTTTTTTCTTTAGATTATGCATTACACATCAGTACACAAAATAATCAAATATACAGTTTTTTTTTCTTTAGATTATGCATTACACATTAGTACACAAAATAGTCAAATATACAGTTTTTTTTTCTTTAGATGATGCATTATACATCCGTACACAAAATAGTCAAATATTCATTTTTTTTCTTTAGATGATGCATTATACATCCGTACACAAAATAGTCAAATATACATTTTTTTTTCTTTAGATGATGCATTATACATCCGTACACAAAATAGTCAAATATACAGTTTTTTTTTCTTTAGATGATGCATTATACATCCGTACACAAAATAGTCAAATATACAGTTTTTATTTCTTTAGATGATGCATTATACATCCGTACACAAAATAATCAAATATACAGTTTTTTTCCTTTAGATGATGCATTATACATCCGTACACAAAATAGTCAAATATACATTTTTTTTCTTTAGATGATGCATTATACATCCGTACACAAAATAGTCAAATATACAGTTTTTTTCTTTAGATGATGCATTATACATCCGTACACAAAATAGTCAAATATACATTTTTTTTTCTTTAGATGATGCATTATACATCCGTACTCAAAATAGTCAAATATACATTTTTTTTCTTTAGATGATGCATTATACATCCGTACACAAAATAGTCAAAAATACATTTTTTTTTCTTTAGATGATGCATTATACATCCGTACACAAAATAATCAAATATACATGTTTTTTTCTTTAGATGATGCATTATACATCCGTACACAAAATAGTCAAATATACAGTTGTTTTTATATTTAGATGATGCATTACGCATCCGTACACAAAATAGTCAAATATACAGTTTTTTTCTTTAGATGATGCATTATACATCCGTACACAAAATAGTCAAATATACATTTTTTTTCATATTTAGATGATGCATTACGCATCCGTACACAAAATAATCAAATATACAGTTTTTTTTCTTTAGATGATGCATTATACATCCGTACACAAAATAGTCAAATATACAGTTTTTTTTTCTTTAGATGATGCATTATACATCCGTACACAAAATAGTCAAATATACAGTTTTTTTTTCTTTAGATGATGCATTATACATCCGTACACAAAATAGTCAAATATACAGTTTTTTTTATATTTAGATGATGCATTACGCATCCGTACACAAAATAATCAAATATACAGTTTTTTTTCTTTAGATGATGCATTATACATCCGTACACAAAATAGTCAAATATAAAGTTTTTTTCTTTAGATGATGCATTATACATCCGTACACAAAATAGTCAAATATACAGTTTTTTTTCTTTAGATGATGCATTATACATCCGTACACAAAATAGTCGAATATACAGTTTTTTTTTCTTTAGATGATGCATTATACATCCGTACACATAATAGTCAAATATACATTTTTTTTCTTTAGATGATGCATTATACATCCGTACACAAAATAATCAAATATACAGTTTTTTTCCTTTAGATGATGCATTATACATCCGTACACAAAATAGTCAAATATACAGTTTTTTTTTCTTTAGATGATGCATTATACATCCGTACACAAAATAGTCAAATATACATTTTTTTCTTTAGATGATGCATTATACATCCGTACACAAAATAGTCAAATATACATTTTTTTTTCTTTAGATGATGCATTATACATCCGTACACAAAATAGTCAAATATACAGTTTTTTTTTCTTTAGATGATGCATTATACATCCGTACACAAAATAGTCAAATATACAGTTTTTTTCTTTAGATGATGCATTATACATCCGTACACAAAATAGTCAAATATACAGTTTTTTTTTCTTTAGATGATGCATTATACATCCGTACACAAAATAGTCAAATATACAGTTTTATTTTCTTTAGATGATGCATTATACATCCGTACACAAAATAGTCAAATATACAGTTTTTTTCTTTAGATGATGCATTATACATCCGTACACAAAATAGTCAAATATACAGTTTTTTTTATCTTTAGATGATGCATTATACATCCGTACACAAAATAGTCAAATATACAGTTTTTTTTTCTTTAGATGATGCATTATACATCCGTACACAAAATAGTCAAATATACAGTTTTTTTCTTTAGATGATGCATTATACATCCGTACACAAAATAGTCAAATATACAGTTTTTTTTTCTTTAGATGATGCATTATACATCCGTACACAAAATAGTCAAATATACAGTTTTTTTTTCTTTAGATGATGCATTATACATCCGTACACAAAATAGTCAAATATACAGTTTTTTTTTCTTTAGATGATGCATTATACATCCGTACACAAAATAGTCAAATATACAGTTTTTATTTCTTTAGATGATGCATTATACATCCGTACACAAAATAATCAAATATACAGTTTTTTTCCTTTAGATGATGCATTACACATCCGTACACAAAATAGTCAAATATACAGTTTTTTTTTCTTTAGATGATGCATTATACATCCGTACACAAAATAGTCAAATATACAGTTTTTTTTTCTTTAGATGATGCATTATACATCCGTACACAAAATAGTCAAATATACAGTTTTTTTTCTTTAGATGATGCATTATACATCCGTACACAAAATAGTCAAATATACAGTTTTTATTTCTTTAGATGATGCATTATACATCCGTACACAAAATAGTCAAATATACAGTTTTTTTTCTTTAGATATGCATTATACATCCGTACACAAAATAATCAAATATACAGTTTTTTTCCTTTAGATGATGCATTATACATCCGTACACAAAATAGTCAAATATACAGTTTTTTTTTCTTTAGATGATGCATTATACATCCGTACACAAAATAGTCAAATATACAGTTTTTATTTCTTTAGATGATGCATTATACATCCGTACACAAAATAATCAAATATACAGTTTTTTTCCTTTAGATGATGCATTACACATCCGTACACAAAATAATCAAATATACAGTTTTTTTTTCTTTAGATGATGCATTATACATCCGTACACAAAATAGTCAAATATACAGTTTTTTTTTCTTTAGATGATGCATTATACATCCGTACACAGAATAGTCAAATATACAGTTTTTATTTCTTTAGATGATGCATTATACATCCGTACACAAAATAGTCAAATATACAGTTGTTTTTATATTTAGATGATGCATTACGCATCCGTACACAAAATAGTCAAATATACAGTTTTTTTCTTTAGATGATGCATTATACATCCGTACACAAAATAGTCAAATATACATTTTTTTTTATCTTTAGATGATGCATTACGCATCCGTACACAAAATAATCAAATATACAGTTTTTTTTCTTTAGATGATGCATTATACATCCGTACACAAAATAGTCAAATATACAGTTTTTTTTATATTTAGATGATGCATTACGCATCCGTACACAAAATAATCAAATATACAGTTTTTTTTCTTTAGATGATGCATTATACATCCGTACACAAAATAGTCAAATATAAAGTTTTTTTCTTTAGATATGCATTATACATCCGTACACAAAATAGTCAAATATACAGTTTTTTTTTCTTTAGATGATGCATTATACATCCGTACACAAAATAGTCAAATATACAGTTTTTTTTTCTTTAGATGATGCATTATACATCCGTACACAAAATAGTCAAATATACATTTTTTATTTCTTTAGATGATGCATTATACATCCGTACACAAAATAATCAAATATACAGTTTTTTTCCTTTAGATGATGCATTATACATCCGTACACAAAATAGTCAAATATACAGTTTTTTTTTCTTTAGATGATGCATTATACATCCGTACACAAAATAGTCAAATATACAGTTTTTTTCTTTAGATGATGCATTATACATCCGTACACAAAATAGTCAAATATACAGTTTTTTTCTTTAGATGATGCATTATACATCCGTACACAAAATAGTCAAATATACATTTTTTTTCTTTAGATGATGCATTATACATCCGTACTCAAAATAGTCAAATATACATTTTTTTTCTTTAGATGATGCATTATACATCCGTACACAAAATAGTCAAATATACAGTTTTTTTTCTTTAGATGATGCATTATACATCCGTACACAAAATAATCAAATATACAGTTTTTTTTCTTTAGATATGCATTATACATCCGTACACAAAATAGTCAAATATACAGTTTTTTTCTTTAGATGATGGATTATACATCCGTACACAAAGTAGTCAAATATACATTTTTTTTCTTTAGATGATGCATTATACATCCGTACACAAAATAGTCAAATATACAGTTTTTTTTCTTTAGATGATGCATTATACATCCGTACACAAAATAGTCAAATATACAGTTTTTTTTTCTTTAGATGATGCATTATACATCCGTACACAAAATAGTCAAATATACAGTTTTTTTCTTTAGATGAGGCATTATACATCCGTACACAAAATAGTCAAATATACATGTTTTTTCTTTAGATGATGCATTATACATCCGTACACAAAATAGTCAAATATACAGTTTTTTTTTCTTTAGATGATGCATTATACATCCGTACACAAAATAGTCAAATATACATTTTTTTTTCTTTAGATTATGCATTACACATCAGTACACAAAATAGTCAAATATACAGTTGTTTTTTCTTTAGATTATGCATTACACATCCGTACACAAAATAGTCAAATATACAGTTTTTTTCTTTAGATTATGCATTACACATCAGTACACAAAATAGTCAAATATACAGTTTTTTTTCTTTAGATGATGCATTACACATCCGTACACAAAATAGTCAAATATACAGTTTTTTTCTTTAGATGATGCATTATACATCCGTACACAAAATAGTCAAATATACAGTTTTTTTTTCTTTATATAATGCATTATACATCCGTACACAAAATAGTCAAATATACATTTTTTTTTCTTTAGATGATGCATTATACATCCGTACACAAAATAGTCAAATATACAGTTTTTTTCTTTAGATGATGCATTATACATCCGTACACAAAATAGTCAAATATACAGTCTTTTTTTCTTTAGATGATACATTATACATCCGTACACAAAATAGTCAAATATACAGTTTTTTTCTTTAGATGATGCATTATACATCCGTACACAAAATAGTCAAATATACATTTTTTTTCTTTAGATTATGCATTACACATCAGTACACAAAATAATCAAATATACAGTTTTTTTTTCTTTAGATTATGCATTACACATTAGTACACAAAATAGTCAAATATACAGTTTTTTTTTCTTTAGATGATGCATTATACATCCGTACACAAAATAGTCAAATATTCATTTTTTTTCTTTAGATGATGCATTATACATCCGTACACAAAATAGTCAAATATACATTTTTTTTTCTTTAGATGATGCATTATACATCCGTACACAAAATAGTCAAATATACAGTTTTTTTCTTTAGATGATGCATTATACATCCGTACACAAAATAGTCAAATATACAGTTTTTTTTCTTTAGATTATGCATTACACATCAGTACACAAAATAGTCAAATATACAGTTTCTTTTTCTTTAGATTATGCATTACACATCCGTACACAAAATAGTCAAATATACAGTTTTTTTCTTTAGATGATGCATTACGCATCCGTACACAAAATAGTCAAATATACAGTTTTTTTTCTTTAGATGATGCATTATACATCCGTACACAAAATAGTCAAATATACAGTTTTTTTCTTTAGATTATGCATTATACATCCGTACACAAAATAGTCAAATATACAGTTTTTTTTTTCTTTAGATGATGCATTATACATCCGTACACAAAATAGTCAAATATACAGTTTTTATTTCTTTAGATGATGCATTATACATCCGTACACAAAATAGTCAAATATACAGTTTTTTTTATGTTTAGATGATGCATTATACATCCGTACACAAAATAGTCAAATATACAGTTTTTTTCTTTAGATGATGCATTATACATCCGTACACAAAATAGTCAAATATACAGTTTTTTTTCTTTAGATGATGCATTATACATCCGTACACAAAATAGTCAAATATACAGTTTTTATTTCTTTAGATGATGCATTATACATCCGTACACAAAATAATCAAATATACAGTTTTTTTCCTTTAGATGATGCATTATACATCCGTACACAAAATAGTCAAATATACAGTTTTTTTTTTTTTAGATGATGCATTATACATCCGTACACAAAATAGTAAAATATACAGTTTTTTTCTTAAGATGATGCATTATACATCCGTACACAAAATAGTCAAATATACAGTTTTTTTCTTTAGATGATGCATTATACATCCGTACACAAAATAGTCAAATATACATTTTTTTTTCTTTAGATGATGCATTATACATCCGTACTCAAAATAGTCAAATATACATTTTTTTTCTTTAGATGATGCATTATACATCCGTACACAAAATAGTCAAAAATACATTTTTTTTTCTTTAGATGATGCATTATACATCCGTACACAAAATAATCAAATATACATGTTTTTTTCTTTAGATGATGCATTATACATCCGTACACAAAATAGTCAAATATACAGTTGTTTTTATATTTAGATGATGCATTACGCATCCGTACACAAAATAGTCAAATATACAGTTTTTTTCTTTAGATGATGCATTATACATCCGTACACAAAATAGTCAAATATACATTTTTTTTCATATTTAGATGATGCATTACGCATCCGTACACAAAATAATCAAATATACAGTTTTTTTTCTTTAGATGATGCATTATACATCCGTACACAAAATAGTCAAATATACAGTTTTTTTTCTTTAGATGATGCATTATACATCCGTACACAAAATAGTCAAATATACAGTTTTTTTTTCTTTAGATGATGCATTATACATCCGTACACAAAATAGTCAAATATACAGGTTTTTTTATATTTAGATGATGCATTACGCATCCGTACACAAAATAATCAAATATACAGTTTTTTTTCTTTAGATGATGCATTATACATCCGTACACAAAATAGTCAAATATAAAGTTTTTTTCTTTAGATATGCATTATACATCCGTACACAAAATAGTCAAATATACAGTTTTTTTTTCTTTAGATGATGCATTATACATCCGTACACAAAATAGTCAAATATACATTTTTTTTTCTTTAGATGATGCATTATACATCCGTACACAAAATAGTCAAATATACAGTTTTTATTTCTTTAGATGATGCATTATACATCCGTACACAAAATAATCAAATATACAGTTTTTTTCCTTTAGATGATGCATTATACATCCGTACACAAAATAGTCAAATATACAGTTTTTTTTTCTTTAGATGATGCATTATACATCCGTACACAAAATAGTCAAATATACAGTTTTTTTCTTTAGATGATGCATTATACATCCGTACACAAAATAGTCAAATATACAGTTTTTTTCTTTAGATGATGCATTATACATCCGTACACAAAATAGTCAAATATACATTTTTTTTCTTTAGATGATGCATTATACATCCGTACTCAAAATAGTCAAATATACATTTTTTTTCTTTAGATGATGCATTATACATCCGTACACAAAATAGTCAAATATACATTTTTTTTTCTTTAGATGATGCATTATACATCCGTACACAAAATAATCAAATATACAGTTTTTTTTCTTTAGATATGCATTATACATCCGTACACAAAATAGTCAAATATACAGTTTTTTTCTTTAGATGATGGATTATACATCCGTACACAAAGTAGTCAAATATACATTTTTTTTCTTTAGATGATGCATTATACATCCGTACACAAAATAGTCAAATATACAGTTTTTTTTTCTTTAGATGATGCATTATACATCCGTACACAAAATAGTCAAATATACAGTTTTTTTTTCTTTAGATGATGCATTATACATCCGTACACAAAATAGTCAAATATACAGTTTTTTTCTTAAGATGAGGCATTATACATCCGTACACAAAATAGTCAAATATACATGTTTTTTTCTTTAGATGATGCATTATACATCCGTACACAAAATAGTCAAATATACAGTTTTTTTTTCTTTAGATGATGCATTATACATCCGTACACAAAATAGTCAAATATACATTTTTTTTTCTTTAGATTATGCATTACACATCAGTACACAAAATAGTCAAATATACAGTTGTTTTTTCTTTAGATTATGCATTACACATCCGTACACAAAATAGTCAAATATACATTTTTTTTCTTTAGATTATGCATTACACATCAGTACACAAAATAGTCAAATATACAGTTTTTTTTCTTTAGATGATGCATTACACATCCGTACACAAAATAGTCAAATATACAGTTTTTTTTCTTTAGATGATGCATTATACATCCGTACACAAAATAGTCAAATATACAGTTTTTTTTCTTTATATAATGCATTATACATCCGTACACAAAATAGTCAAATATACAGTTTTTTTCCTTAGATGATGCATTATACATCCGTACACAAAATAGTCAAATATACATTTTTTTTTCTTTAGATGATGCATTATACATCCGTACACAAAATAGTCAAATATACAGTTTTTTTCTTTAGATGATGCATTATACATCCGTACACAAAATAGTCAAATATACATTTTTTTTTCTTTAGATGATGCATTATACATCCGTACACAAAATAGTCAAATATACAGTTTTTTTCTTTAGATGATGCATTATACATCCGTACACAAAATAGTCAAATATACATTTTTTTTCTTTAGATTTTGCATTACACATCGGTACACAAAATAGTCAAATATACAGTTTTTTTTTCTTTAGATTATGCATTACACATTAGTACACAAAATAGTCAAATATACAGTTTTTTTTTCTTTAGATGATGCATTATACATCCGTACACAAAATAGTCAAATATTCATTTTTTTTCTTTAGATGATGCATTATACATCCGTACACAAAATAGTCAAATATACATTTTTTTTTCTTTAGATGATGCATTATACATCCGTACACAAAATAGTCAAATATACAGTTTTTTTCTTTAGATGATGCATTATACATCCGTACACAAAATAGTCAAATATACAGTTTTTTTTCTTTAGATTATGCATTACACATCAGTACACAAAATAGTCAAATATACAGTTTCTTTTTCTTTAGATTATGCATTACACATCCGTACACAAAATAGTCAAATATACAGTTTTTTTTCTTTAGCTTATGCATTATACATCCGTACACAAAATAGTCAAATATACAGTTTTTTTTCTTTAGATGATGCATTTCACATCCGTACACAAAATAGTCAAATATACAGTTTTTTTCCTTTAGATAATGCATTACACATCCGTACACAAAATAGTCAAATATACATTTTTTTTCTTTAGATGATGCATTATATATCCGTACACAAAATAGTCAAATATACAGTTTTTTTTCTTTAGATGATGCATTATACATCCGTACACAAAATAGTCAAATATAGAGTTTTTTTTCTTTAGATTATGCATTACACATCCGTACAAAAAATAGTCAAATATACAGTTTTTTTCTTGTTATTATGCATTACACATCCGTACACAAAATAGTCAAATATACAGTTTTTTTTTCTTTAGATGATGCATTATACATCCGTACACAAAATAGTCAAATATACAGTTTTTTTCTTTAGATGATGCATTATACATCCGTACACAAAATAGTCAAATATACAGTTTTTTTCTTTAGATGATGCATTATACATCCGTACACAAAATAGTCAAATATACATTTTTTTTCTTTAGATGATGCATTATACATCCGTACTCAAAATAGTCAAATATACATTTTTTTTCTTTAGATGATGCATTATACATCCGTACACAAAATAGTCAAATATACATTTTTTTTTCTTTAGATGATGCATTATACATCCGTACACAAAATAATCAAATATACAGTTTTTTTTCTTTAGATATGCATTATACATCCGTACACAAAATAGTCAAATATACAGTTTTTTTCTTTAGATGATGGATTGTACATCCGTACACAAAGTAGTCAAATATACATTTTTTTTCTTTAGATGATGCATTATACATCCGTACACAAAATAGTCAAATATACAGTTTTTTTTTCTTTAGATGATGCATTATACATCCGTACACAAAATAGTCAAATATACAGTTTTTTTTTCTTTAGATGATGCATTATACATCCGTACACAAAATAGTCAAATATACAGTTTTTTTCTTAAGATGAGGCATTATACATCCGTACACAAAATAGTCAAATATACATGTTTTTTTCTTTAGATGATGCATTATACATCCGTACACAAAATAGTCAAATATACAGTTTTTTTTTCTTTAGATGATGCATTATACATCCGTACACAAAATAGTCAAATATACATTTTTTTTTCTTTAGATTATGCATTACACATCAGTACACAAAATAGTCAAATATACAGTTGTTTTTTCTTTAGATTATGCATTACACATCCGTACACAAAATAGTCAAATATACATTTTTTTTCTTTAGATTATGCATTACACATCAGTACACAAAATAGTCAAATATACAGTTTTTTTTCTTTAGATGATGCATTACACATCCGTACACAAAATAGTCAAATATACAGTTTTTTTTCTTTAGATGATGCATTATACATCCGTACACAAAATAGTCAAATATACAGTTTTTTTTCTTTATATAATGCATTATACATCCGTACACAAAATAGTCAAATATACAGTTTTTTTCCTTAGATGATGCATTATACATCCGTACACAAAATAGTCAAATATACATTTTTTTTTCTTTAGATGATGCATTATACATCCGTACACAAAATAGTCAAATATACAGTTTTTTTCTTTAGATGATGCATTATACATCCGTACACAAAATAGTCAAATATACATTTTTTTTCTTTAGATGATGCATTATACATCCGTACACAAAATAGTCAAATATACAGTTTTTTTCTTTAGATGATGCATTATACATCCGTACACAAAATAGTCAAATATACATTTTTTTTCTTTAGATTTTGCATTACACATCGGTACACAAAATAGTCAAATATACAGTTTTTTTTTCTTTAGATTATGCATTACACATTAGTACACAAAATAGTCAAATATACAGTTTTTTTTTCTTTAGATGATGCATTATACATCCGTACACAAAATAGTCAAATATTCATTTTTTTTCTTTAGATGATGCATTATACATCCGTACACAAAATAGTCAAATATACATTTTTTTTTCTTTAGATGATGCATTATACATCCGTACACAAAATAGTCAAATATACATGTTTTTTCTTTAGATGATGCATTATACATCCGTACACAAAATAGTCAAATATACAGTTTTTTTTTCTTTAGATGATGCATTATACATCCGTACACAAAATAGTCAAATATACATTTTTTTTTCTTTAGATTATGCATTACACATCAGTACACAAAATAGTCAAATATACAGTTGTTTTTTCTTTAGATTATGCATTACACATCCGTACACAAAATAGTCAAATATACAGTTTTTTTCTTTAGATTATGCATTACACATCAGTACACAAAATAGTCAAATATACAGTTTTTTTTCTTTAGATGATGCATTACACATCCGTACACAAAATAGTCAAATATACAGTTTTTTTCTTTAGATGATGCATTATACATCCGTACACAAAATAGTCAAATATACAGTTTTTTTTTCTTTATATAATGCATTATACATCCGTACACAAAATAGTCAAATATACATTTTTTTTTCTTTAGATGATGCATTATACATCCGTACACAAAATAGTCAAATATACAGTTTTTTTCTTTAGATGATGCATTATACATCCGTACACAAAATAGTCAAATATACATTTTTTTTCTTTAGATGATACATTATACATCCGTACACAAAATAGTCAAATATACAGTTTTTTTCTTTAGATGATGCATTATACATCCGTACACAAAATAGTCAAATATACATTTTTTTTCTTTAGATTATGCATTACACATCAGTACACAAAATAATCAAATATACAGTTTTTTTTTCTTTAGATTATGCATTACACATTAGTACACAAAATAGTCAAATATACAGTTTTTTTTTCTTTAGATGATGCATTATACATCCGTACACAAAATAGTCAAATATTCATTTTTTTTCTTTAGATGATGCATTATACATCCGTACACAAAATAGTCAAATATACATTTTTTTTTCTTTAGATGATGCATTATACATCCGTACACAAAATAGTCAAATATACAGTTTTTTTTTCTTTAGATGATGCATTATACATCCGTACACAAAATAGTCAAATATACAGTTTTTATTTCTTTAGATGATGCATTATACATCCGTACACAAAATAATCAAATATACAGTTTTTTTCCTTTAGATGATGCATTATACATCCGTACACAAAATAGTCAAATATACATTTTTTTTCTTTAGATGATGCATTATACATCCGTACACAAAATAGTCAAATATACAGTTTTTTTCTTTAGATGATGCATTATACATCCGTACACAAAATAGTCAAATATACATTTTTTTTTCTTTAGATGATGCATTATACATCCGTACTCAAAATAGTCAAATATACATTTTTTTTCTTTAGATGATGCATTATACATCCGTACACAAAATAGTCAAAAATACATTTTTTTTTCTTTAGATGATGCATTATACATCCGTACACAAAATAATCAAATATACATGTTTTTTTCTTTAGATGATGCATTATACATCCGTACACAAAATAGTCAAATATACAGTTGTTTTTATATTTAGATGATGCATTACGCATCCGTACACAAAATAGTCAAATATACAGTTTTTTTCTTTAGATGATGCATTATACATCCGTACACAAAATAGTCAAATATACATTTTTTTTCATATTTAGATGATGCATTACGCATCCGTACACAAAATAATCAAATATACAGTTTTTTTTCTTTAGATGATGCATTATACATCCGTACACAAAATAGTCAAATATACAGTTTTTTTTTCTTTAGATGATGCATTATACATCCGTACACAAAATAGTCAAATATACAGTTTTTTTTTCTTTAGATGATGCATTATACATCCGTACACAAAATAGTCAAATATACAGTTTTTTTTATATTTAGATGATGCATTACGCATCCGTACACAAAATAATCAAATATACAGTTTTTTTTCTTTAGATGATGCATTATACATCCGTACACAAAATAGTCAAATATAAAGTTTTTTTCTTTAGATGATGCATTATACATCCGTACACAAAATAGTCAAATATACAGTTTTTTTTCTTTAGATGATGCATTATACATCCGTACACAAAATAGTCGAATATACAGTTTTTTTTTCTTTAGATGATGCATTATACATCCGTACACATAATAGTCAAATATACATTTTTTTTCTTTAGATGATGCATTATACATCCGTACACAAAATAATCAAATATACAGTTTTTTTCCTTTAGATGATGCATTATACATCCGTACACAAAATAGTCAAATATACAGTTTTTTTTTCTTTAGATGATGCATTATACATCCGTACACAAAATAGTCAAATATACATTTTTTTCTTTAGATGATGCATTATACATCCGTACACAAAATAGTCAAATATACATTTTTTTTTCTTTAGATGATGCATTATACATCCGTACACAAAATAGTCAAATATACAGTTTTTTTTTCTTTAGATGATGCATTATACATCCGTACACAAAATAGTCAAATATACAGTTTTTTTCTTTAGATGATGCATTATACATCCGTACACAAAATAGTCAAATATACAGTTTTTTTTTCTTTAGATGATGCATTATACATCCGTACACAAAATAGTCAAATATACAGTTTTATTTTCTTTAGATGATGCATTATACATCCGTACACAAAATAGTCAAATATACAGTTTTTTTCTTTAGATGATGCATTATACATCCGTACACAAAATAGTCAAATATACAGTTTTTTTTATCTTTAGATGATGCATTATACATCCGTACACAAAATAGTCAAATATACAGTTTTTTTTTCTTTAGATGATGCATTATACATCCGTACACAAAATAGTCAAATATACAGTTTTTTTCTTTAGATGATGCATTATACATCCGTACACAAAATAGTCAAATATACAGTTTTTTTTTCTTTAGATGATGCATTATACATCCGTACACAAAATAGTCAAATATACAGTTTTTTTTTCTTTAGATGATGCATTATACATCCGTACACAAAATAGTCAAATATACAGTTTTTTTTTCTTTAGATGATGCATTATACATCCGTACACAAAATAGTCAAATATACAGTTTTTATTTCTTTAGATGATGCATTATACATCCGTACACAAAATAATCAAATATACAGTTTTTTTCCTTTAGATGATGCATTACACATCCGTACACAAAATAGTCAAATATACAGTTTTTTTTTCTTTAGATGATGCATTATACATCCGTACACAAAATAGTCAAATATACAGTTTTTTTTTCTTTAGATGATGCATTATACATCCGTACACAAAATAGTCAAATATACAGTTTTTTTTCTTTAGATGATGCATTATACATCCGTACACAAAATAGTCAAATATACAGTTTTTATTTCTTTAGATGATGCATTATACATCCGTACACAAAATAGTCAAATATACAGTTTTTTTTCTTTAGATATGCATTATACATCCGTACACAAAATAATCAAATATACAGTTTTTTTCCTTTAGATGATGCATTATACATCCGTACACAAAATAGTCAAATATACAGTTTTTTTTTCTTTAGATGATGCATTATACATCCGTACACAAAATAGTCAAATATACAGTTTTTATTTCTTTAGATGATGCATTATACATCCGTACACAAAATAATCAAATATACAGTTTTTTTCCTTTAGATGATGCATTACACATCCGTACACAAAATAATCAAATATACAGTTTTTTTTTCTTTAGATGATGCATTATACATCCGTACACAAAATAGTCAAATATACAGTTTTTTTTTCTTTAGATGATGCATTATACATCCGTACACAGAATAGTCAAATATACAGTTTTTATTTCTTTAGATGATGCATTATACATCCGTACACAAAATAGTCAAATATACAGTTGTTTTTATATTTAGATGATGCATTACGCATCCGTACACAAAATAGTCAAATATACAGTTTTTTTCTTTAGATGATGCATTATACATCCGTACACAAAATAGTCAAATATACATTTTTTTTTATCTTTAGATGATGCATTACGCATCCGTACACAAAATAATCAAATATACAGTTTTTTTTCTTTAGATGATGCATTATACATCCGTACACAAAATAGTCAAATATACAGTTTTTTTTATATTTAGATGATGCATTACGCATCCGTACACAAAATAATCAAATATACAGTTTTTTTTCTTTAGATGATGCATTATACATCCGTACACAAAATAGTCAAATATAAAGTTTTTTTCTTTAGATATGCATTATACATCCGTACACAAAATAGTCAAATATACAGTTTTTTTTTCTTTAGATGATGCATTATACATCCGTACACAAAATAGTCAAATATACAGTTTTTTTTTCTTTAGATGATGCATTATACATCCGTACACAAAATAGTCAAATATACATTTTTTATTTCTTTAGATGATGCATTATACATCCGTACACAAAATAATCAAATATACAGTTTTTTTCCTTTAGATGATGCATTATACATCCGTACACAAAATAGTCAAATATACAGTTTTTTTTTCTTTAGATGATGCATTATACATCCGTACACAAAATAGTCAAATATACAGTTTTTTTCTTTAGATGATGCATTATACATCCGTACACAAAATAGTCAAATATACAGTTTTTTTCTTTAGATGATGCATTATACATCCGTACACAAAATAGTCAAATATACATTTTTTTTCTTTAGATGATGCATTATACATCCGTACTCAAAATAGTCAAATATACATTTTTTTTCTTTAGATGATGCATTATACATCCGTACACAAAATAGTCAAATATACAGTTTTTTTTCTTTAGATGATGCATTATACATCCGTACACAAAATAATCAAATATACAGTTTTTTTTCTTTAGATATGCATTATACATCCGTACACAAAATAGTCAAATATACAGTTTTTTTCTTTAGATGATGGATTATACATCCGTACACAAAGTAGTCAAATATACATTTTTTTTCTTTAGATGATGCATTATACATCCGTACACAAAATAGTCAAATATACAGTTTTTTTTTCTTTAGATGATGCATTATACATCCGTACACAAAATAGTCAAATATACAGTTTTTTTTTCTTTAGATGATGCATTATACATCCGTACACAAAATAGTCAAATATACAGTTTTTTTCTTTAGATGAGGCATTATACATCCGTACACAAAATAGTCAAATATACATGTTTTTTCTTTAGATGATGCATTATACATCCGTACACAAAATAGTCAAATATACAGTTTTTTTTTCTTTAGATGATGCATTATACATCCGTACACAAAATAGTCAAATATACATTTTTTTTTCTTTAGATTTTGCATTACACATCAGTACACAAAATAGTCAAATATACAGTTGTTTTTTCTTTAGATTATGCATTACACATCCGTACACAAAATAGTCAAATATACAGTTTTTTTCTTTAGATTATGCATTACACATCAGTACACAAAATAGTCAAATATACAGTTTTTTTTCTTTAGATGATGCATTACACATCCGTACACAAAATAGTCAAATATACAGTTTTTTTCTTTAGATGATGCATTATACATCCGTACACAAAATAGTCAAATATACAGTTTTTTTTTCTTTATATAATGCATTATACATCCGTACACAAAATAGTCAAATATACATTTTTTTTTCTTTAGATGATGCATTATACATCCGTACACAAAATAGTCAAATATACAGTTTTTTTCTTTAGATGATGCATTATACATCCGTACACAAAATAGTCAAATATACATTTTTTTTCTTTAGATGATACATTATACATCCGTACACAAAATAGTCAAATATACAGTTTTTTTCTTTAGATGATGCATTATACATCCGTACACAAAATAGTCAAATATACATTTTTTTTCTTTAGATTATGCATTACACATCAGTACACAAAATAATCAAATATACAGTTTTTTTTTCTTTAGATTATGCATTACACATTAGTACACAAAATAGTCAAATATACAGTTTTTTTTTCTTTAGATGATGCATTATACATCCGTACACAAAATAGTCAAATATTCATTTTTTTTCTTTAGATGATGCATTATACATCCGTACACAAAATAGTCAAATATACATTTTTTTTTCTTTAGATGATGCATTATACATCCGTACACAAAATAGTCAAATATACAGTTTTTTTCTTTAGATGATGCATTATACATCCGTACACAAAATAGTCAAATATACAGTTTTTTTTCTTTAGATTATGCATTACACATCAGTACACAAAATAGTCAAATATACAGTTTCTTTTTCTTTAGATTATGCATTACACATCCGTACACAAAATAGTCAAATATACAGTTTTTTTCTTTAGATGATGCATTACGCATCCGTACACAAAATAGTCAAATATACAGTTTTTTTTCTTTAGATGATGCATTATACATCCGTACACAAAATAGTCAAATATACAGTTTTTTTCTTTAGATTATGCATTATACATCCGTACACAAAATAGTCAAATATACAGTTTTTTTTTTCTTTAGATGATGCATTATACATCCGTACACAAAATAGTCAAATATACAGTTTTTATTTCTTTAGATGATGCATTATACATCCGTACACAAAATAGTCAAATATACAGTTTTTTTTATGTTTAGATGATGCATTATACATCCGTACACAAAATAGTCAAATATACAGTTTTTTTCTTTAGATGATGCATTATACATCCGTACACAAAATAGTCAAATATACAGTTTTTTTTCTTTAGATGATGCATTATACATCCGTACACAAAATAGTCAAATATACAGTTTTTATTTCTTTAGATGATGCATTATACATCCGTACACAAAATAATCAAATATACAGTTTTTTTCCTTTAGATGATGCATTATACATCCGTACACAAAATAGTCAAATATACAGTTTTTTTTTTTTTAGATGATGCATTATACATCCGTACACAAAATAGTAAAATATACAGTTTTTTTCTTAAGATGATGCATTATACATCCGTACACAAAATAGTCAAATATACAGTTTTTTTCTTTAGATGATGCATTATACATCCGTACACAAAATAGTCAAATATACATTTTTTTTTCTTTAGATGATGCATTATACATCCGTACTCAAAATAGTCAAATATACATTTTTTTTCTTTAGATGATGCATTATACATCCGTACACAAAATAGTCAAAAATACATTTTTTTTTCTTTAGATGATGCATTATACATCCGTACACAAAATAATCAAATATACATGTTTTTTTCTTTAGATGATGCATTATACATCCGTACACAAAATAGTCAAATATACAGTTGTTTTTATATTTAGATGATGCATTACGCATCCGTACACAAAATAGTCAAATATACAGTTTTTTTCTTTAGATGATGCATTATACATCCGTACACAAAATAGTCAAATATACATTTTTTTTCATATTTAGATGATGCATTACGCATCCGTACACAAAATAATCAAATATACAGTTTTTTTTCTTTAGATGATGCATTATACATCCGTACACAAAATAGTCAAATATACAGTTTTTTTTCTTTAGATGATGCATTATACATCCGTACACAAAATAGTCAAATATACAGTTTTTTTTTCTTTAGATGATGCATTATACATCCGTACACAAAATAGTCAAATATACAGGTTTTTTTATATTTAGATGATGCATTACGCATCCGTACACAAAATAATCAAATATACAGTTTTTTTTCTTTAGATGATGCATTATACATCCGTACACAAAATAGTCAAATATAAAGTTTTTTTCTTTAGATATGCATTATACATCCGTACACAAAATAGTCAAATATACAGTTTTTTTTTCTTTAGATGATGCATTATACATCCGTACACAAAATAGTCAAATATACATTTTTTTTTCTTTAGATGATGCATTATACATCCGTACACAAAATAGTCAAATATACAGTTTTTATTTCTTTAGATGATGCATTATACATCCGTACACAAAATAATCAAATATACAGTTTTTTTCCTTTAGATGATGCATTATACATCCGTACACAAAATAGTCAAATATACAGTTTTTTTTTCTTTAGATGATGCATTATACATCCGTACACAAAATAGTCAAATATACAGTTTTTTTCTTTAGATGATGCATTATACATCCGTACACAAAATAGTCAAATATACAGTTTTTTTCTTTAGATGATGCATTATACATCCGTACACAAAATAGTCAAATATACATTTTTTTTCTTTAGATGATGCATTATACATCCGTACTCAAAATAGTCAAATATACATTTTTTTTCTTTAGATGATGCATTATACATCCGTACACAAAATAGTCAAATATACATTTTTTTTTCTTTAGATGATGCATTATACATCCGTACACAAAATAATCAAATATACAGTTTTTTTTCTTTAGATATGCATTATACATCCGTACACAAAATAGTCAAATATACAGTTTTTTTCTTTAGATGATGGATTATACATCCGTACACAAAGTAGTCAAATATACATTTTTTTTCTTTAGATGATGCATTATACATCCGTACACAAAATAGTCAAATATACAGTTTTTTTTTCTTTAGATGATGCATTATACATCCGTACACAAAATAGTCAAATATACAGTTTTTTTTTCTTTAGATGATGCATTATACATCCGTACACAAAATAGTCAAATATACAGTTTTTTTCTTAAGATGAGGCATTATACATCCGTACACAAAATAGTCAAATATACATGTTTTTTTCTTTAGATGATGCATTATACATCCGTACACAAAATAGTCAAATATACAGTTTTTTTTTCTTTAGATGATGCATTATACATCCGTACACAAAATAGTCAAATATACATTTTTTTTTCTTTAGATTATGCATTACACATCAGTACACAAAATAGTCAAATATACAGTTGTTTTTTCTTTAGATTATGCATTACACATCCGTACACAAAATAGTCAAATATACATTTTTTTTCTTTAGATTATGCATTACACATCAGTACACAAAATAGTCAAATATACAGTTTTTTTTCTTTAGATGATGCATTACACATCCGTACACAAAATAGTCAAATATACAGTTTTTTTTCTTTAGATGATGCATTATACATCCGTACACAAAATAGTCAAATATACAGTTTTTTTTCTTTATATAATGCATTATACATCCGTACACAAAATAGTCAAATATACAGTTTTTTTCCTTAGATGATGCATTATACATCCGTACACAAAATAGTCAAATATACATTTTTTTTTCTTTAGATGATGCATTATACATCCGTACACAAAATAGTCAAATATACAGTTTTTTTCTTTAGATGATGCATTATACATCCGTACACAAAATAGTCAAATATACATTTTTTTTTCTTTAGATGATGCATTATACATCCGTACACAAAATAGTCAAATATACAGTTTTTTTCTTTAGATGATGCATTATACATCCGTACACAAAATAGTCAAATATACATTTTTTTTCTTTAGATTTTGCATTACACATCGGTACACAAAATAGTCAAATATACAGTTTTTTTTTCTTTAGATTATGCATTACACATTAGTACACAAAATAGTCAAATATACAGTTTTTTTTTCTTTAGATGATGCATTATACATCCGTACACAAAATAGTCAAATATTCATTTTTTTTCTTTAGATGATGCATTATACATCCGTACACAAAATAGTCAAATATACATTTTTTTTTCTTTAGATGATGCATTATACATCCGTACACAAAATAGTCAAATATACAGTTTTTTTCTTTAGATGATGCATTATACATCCGTACACAAAATAGTCAAATATACAGTTTTTTTTCTTTAGATTATGCATTACACATCAGTACACAAAATAGTCAAATATACAGTTTCTTTTTCTTTAGATTATGCATTACACATCCGTACACAAAATAGTCAAATATACAGTTTTTTTTCTTTAGCTTATGCATTATACATCCGTACACAAAATAGTCAAATATACAGTTTTTTTTCTTTAGATGATGCATTTCACATCCGTACACAAAATAGTCAAATATACAGTTTTTTTCCTTTAGATAATGCATTACACATCCGTACACAAAATAGTCAAATATACATTTTTTTTCTTTAGATGATGCATTATATATCCGTACACAAAATAGTCAAATATACAGTTTTTTTTCTTTAGATGATGCATTATACATCCGTACACAAAATAGTCAAATATAGAGTTTTTTTTCTTTAGATTATGCATTACACATCCGTACAAAAAATAGTCAAATATACAGTTTTTTTCTTGTTATTATGCATTACACATCCGTACACAAAATAGTCAAATATACAGTTTTTTTTTCTTTAGATGATGCATTATACATCCGTACACAAAATAGTCAAATATACAGTTTTTTTCTTTAGATGATGCATTATACATCCGTACACAAAATAGTCAAATATACAGTTTTTTTCTTTAGATGATGCATTATACATCCGTACACAAAATAGTCAAATATACATTTTTTTTCTTTAGATGATGCATTATACATCCGTACTCAAAATAGTCAAATATACATTTTTTTTCTTTAGATGATGCATTATACATCCGTACACAAAATAGTCAAATATACATTTTTTTTTCTTTAGATGATGCATTATACATCCGTACACAAAATAATCAAATATACAGTTTTTTTTCTTTAGATATGCATTATACATCCGTACACAAAATAGTCAAATATACAGTTTTTTTCTTTAGATGATGGATTGTACATCCGTACACAAAGTAGTCAAATATACATTTTTTTTCTTTAGATGATGCATTATACATCCGTACACAAAATAGTCAAATATACAGTTTTTTTTTCTTTAGATGATGCATTATACATCCGTACACAAAATAGTCAAATATACAGTTTTTTTTTCTTTAGATGATGCATTATACATCCGTACACAAAATAGTCAAATATACAGTTTTTTTCTTAAGATGAGGCATTATACATCCGTACACAAAATAGTCAAATATACATGTTTTTTTCTTTAGATGATGCATTATACATCCGTACACAAAATAGTCAAATATACAGTTTTTTTTTCTTTAGATGATGCATTATACATCCGTACACAAAATAGTCAAATATACATTTTTTTTTCTTTAGATTATGCATTACACATCAGTACACAAAATAGTCAAATATACAGTTGTTTTTTCTTTAGATTATGCATTACACATCCGTACACAAAATAGTCAAATATACATTTTTTTTCTTTAGATTATGCATTACACATCAGTACACAAAATAGTCAAATATACAGTTTTTTTTCTTTAGATGATGCATTACACATCCGTACACAAAATAGTCAAATATACAGTTTTTTTTCTTTAGATGATGCATTATACATCCGTACACAAAATAGTCAAATATACAGTTTTTTTTCTTTATATAATGCATTATACATCCGTACACAAAATAGTCAAATATACAGTTTTTTTCCTTAGATGATGCATTATACATCCGTACACAAAATAGTCAAATATACATTTTTTTTTCTTTAGATGATGCATTATACATCCGTACACAAAATAGTCAAATATACAGTTTTTTTCTTTAGATGATGCATTATACATCCGTACACAAAATAGTCAAATATACATTTTTTTTCTTTAGATGATGCATTATACATCCGTACACAAAATAGTCAAATATACAGTTTTTTTCTTTAGATGATGCATTATACATCCGTACACAAAATAGTCAAATATACATTTTTTTTCTTTAGATTTTGCATTACACATCGGTACACAAAATAGTCAAATATACAGTTTTTTTTTCTTTAGATTATGCATTACACATTAGTACACAAAATAGTCAAATATACAGTTTTTTTTTCTTTAGATGATGCATTATACATCCGTACACAAAATAGTCAAATATTCATTTTTTTTCTTTAGATGATGCATTATACATCCGTACACAAAATAGTCAAATATACATTTTTTTTTCTTTAGATGATGCATTATACATCCGTACACAAAATAGTCAAATATACAGTTTTTTTCTTTAGATGATGCATTATACATCCGTACACAAAATAGTCAAATATACAGTTTTTTTTCTTTAGATTATGCATTACACATCAGTACACAAAATAGTCAAATATACAGTTTCTTTTTCTTTAGATTATGCATTACACATCCGTACACAAAATAGTCAAATATACAGTTTTTTTTCTTTAGCTTATGCATTATACATCCGTACACAAAATAGTCAAATATACAGTTTTTTTTCTTTAGATGATGCATTTCACATCCGTACACAAAATAGTCAAATATACAGTTTTTTTCCTTTAGATAATGCATTACACATCCGTACACAAAATAGTCAAATATACATTTTTTTTCTTTAGATGATGCATTATATATCCGTACACAAAATAGTCAAATATACAGTTTTTTTTCTTTAGATGATGCATTATACATCCGTACACAAAATAGTCAAATATAGAGTTTTTTTTCTTTAGATTATGCATTACACATCCGTACAAAAAATAGTCAAATATACAGTTTTTTTCTTGTTATTATGCATTACACATCCGTACACAAAATAGTCAAATATACAGTTTTTTTTTCTTTAGATGATGCATTATACATCCGTACACAAAATAGTCAAATATACAGTTTTTTTTCTTTAGATGATGCCTTATACATCCGTACACAAAATAGTCAAATATACAGTTTTTTCTTTAGATGATGCATTACACATCCGTACACAAAATAGTCAAATATACAGTTTTTTTTCTTTAGATGATGCATTACACATCCGTACACAAAATAGTCAAATATACAGTTTTTTTTCTTTAGATGATGCATTACACATCCGTACACAAAATAGTCAAATATACAGTTTTTTGTTCTTTATATGATGCATTATACATCCGTACACAAAATAATCAAATATACAGTTTTTTTCTTTAGATGATGCATTACACATCCGTACACAAAATAGTCAAATATACAGTTTTTTTATCTTTAGATGATGCATTATACATCCGTACACAAAATAGTCAAATATGCAGTTGTTTTTTCTTTAGATGATGCATTACACATCCGTACACAAAATAGTCAAATATACAGTTTTTTTCTTTAGATGATGCATTACACATCCGTACACAAAATAGTCAAATATACAGTTTTTTTTATCTTTAGATGATGCATTACACATCCGTACACAAAATAGTCAAATATGCAGTTTGTTTATCTTTAGATGATGCATTACACATCCGTACACAAAATAGTCAAATATACAGTTTTTTTTCTTTAGATGATGCATTACACATCCGTACACAAAATAGTCAAATATGCAGTTTTTTTTCTTGAGATGATGCATTACACATCCGTACACAAAATAGTCAAATATACAGTTTTTTTTTCTTTGGATGATGCATTACACATCCGTACACAAAATAGTCAAATATACAGTTTTTTGTTCTTTATATGATGCATTATACATCCATACACAAAATAGTCAAATATACATTTTTTTTCTTTAGATGATGCATTACACATCCGTACACAAAATAGTCAAATATACAGTTTTTTTTTCTTTTGATGATGCATTATACATCCGTACACAAAATAATCAAATATACATTTTTTTAGATGATGCATTACACATCCGTACACAAAATAATCAAATATACATTTTTTTCTTTAGATGATGCATTACACATCCGTACACAAAATAGTCAAATATACAGTTTTTTTTTCTTTAGATGATGCATTATACATACGTACTCAAAATAGTCAAATATACAGTTTTTTTTCTTTAGATGATGCATTATACATCCGTACACAAAATAGTAAAATATACAGTTTTTTTCTTTAGATGATGCATTACACATCCGTACACAAAATAGTAAATATACAGTTTTTTTTATCTTTAGATGATGCATTATACATCCGCAAACAAAATAGTCAAATATACAGTTTTTGTCTTTAGATGATGCATTATACATCCGTACACAAAATAGTCAAATATACAGTTTTTTTCTTTAGATGATGCATTATACATCCGTACACAAAATAGTCAAATATACAGTTTAGTTTCTTTAGATGATGCCTTATACATCCGTACACAAAATAGTCAAATATACAGTTTTTTTCTTTAGATGATGCATTATACATCCGTACACAAAATAGTCAAATATACATTTTTTTTTAATCTTTAGATGATGCATTACGCATCCGTACACAAAATAGTCAAATATACAGTTTTTTTTAGATGATGCATTATACATCCGTACACAAAATAGTCAAATATACAGTTTTTTTCTTTAGATGATGCATTATACATCCGTACACAAAATAGTCAAATATACAGTTTTTTTTATCTTTAGATGATGCATTACGCATCCGTACACAAAATAGTCAAATATACATTTTTTTTTAGATGATGCATTATACATCCGTACACAAAATAGTCAAATATACAGTTTTTTTCTTTAGATGATGCATTATACATCCGTACACAAAATAGTCAAATATACAGTTTTTTGTATCTTTAGATGATGCATTACGCATCCGTACACAAAATAGTCAAATATACATTTTTTTTAGATGATGCATTATACATCCGTACACAAAATAGTCAAATATACAGTTTTTTTTTCTTTAGATGATACATTATACATCCGTACACAAAATAGTCAAATATACAGTTTTTTTCTTTAGATGATGCATTACACATCCGTACACAAAATAATCAAATATACAGTTTTTTTTCTTTTGATGATGCATTATACATCCGTACACAAAATAATCAAATATACAGTTTTTTTTCTTTTGATGATGCATTATACATCCGTACACAAAATAGTCAAATATACAGTTTTTTTTTCTTTAGATGATGCATTACACATCCGTACACAAAATAGTCAAATATACAGTTTTTTTCTTTAGATGATGCATTACGCATCCGTACACAAAATAGTCAAATATACAGTTTTTTTCTTTAGATGATGCATTATACATCCGTACACAAAATAGTCAAATATACAGTTTTTTTTATATTTAGATGATGCATTACGCATCCGTACACAAAATAATCAAATATACAGTTTTTTTTCTTTAGATGATGCATTATACATCCGTACACAAAATAGTCAAATATACAGTTTTTTTTTCTTTAGATGATGCATTATACATCCGTACACAAAATAGTCAAATATACAGTTTTTTTTCTTTAGATGATGCATTATACATCCGTACACAAAATAGTCAAATATACAGTTTTTTTTATATTTAGATGATGCATTACGCATCCGTACACAAAATAGTCAAATATACAGTTTTTTTTCTTTAGATGATGCATTATACATCCGTACACAAAATAGTCAAATATACAGTTTTTGTCTTTAGATGATGCATTATACATCCGTACACAAAATAGTCAAATATACAGTTTTTATTTCTTTAGATGATGCATTATACATCCGTACACAAAATAATCAAATATACAGTTTTTTTTCCTTTAGATGATGCATTATTCATCCGTACACAAAATAGTCAAATATACAGTTTTTTTCTTTAGATGATGCATTATACATCCGTACACAATATAGTCAAATATACAGTTTTTTTCTTTAGATGATGCATTTTACATCCGTACACAAAATAGTCAAATATACAGTTTTTTTTTCTTTAGATGATGCATTATACATCCGTACACAAAATAGTCAAATATACAGTTTTTTTCTTTAGATGATGCATTATACATCCGTACACAAAATAGTCAAATATACAGTTTTTTTTCTTTAAATGATGCATTATACATCCGTACACAAAATAATCAAATATACAGTTTTTTTTCTTTAGATATGCATTATACATCCGTACACAAAATAGTCAAATATACAGTTTTTTTCTTTAGATGATGGATTATACATCCGTACACAAAGTAGTCAAATATACATTTTTTTCTTTAGATGATGCATTATACATCCGTACACAAAATAGTCAAATATCCAGTTTTTTTTTCTTTAGATGATGCATTATACATCCGTACACAAAATAGTCAAATATACAGTTTTTTTTTCTTTAGATGATGCATTATACATCCGTACACAAAATAGTCAAATATACAGTTTTTTTCTTTAGATGATGCATTATACATCCGTACACAAAATAGTCAAATATACAGTTTTTTTTCTTTAGATGATGCATTATACATCCGTACACAAAATAGTCAAATATACAGTTTTTTTCTTTAGATGATGCATTATACATCCGTACACAAAATAGTCAAATATACATTTTTTTTTCTTTAGATTATGCATTACACATCAGTACACAAAATAGTCAAATATACAATTTTTTTTTCTTTAGATTATGCATTACACATCCGTACACAAAATAGTCAAATATACATTTTTGTTCTTTAGATTATGCATTACACATCAGTACACAAAATAGTCAAATATACATTTTTTTTTCTTTAGATTATGCATTACACATCCGTACACAAAATAGTCAAATATACAGTTTTTTTTTCTTTAGATGATGCATTATACATCCGTACACAAAATAGTCAAATATACAGTTTTATTTTCTTTAGATGATGCATTATACATCCGTACACAAAATAGTCAAATATACAGTTTTTTTCTTTAGATGATGCATTATACATCCGTACACAAAATTGTCAAATATACATTTTTTTTTCTTTAGATGATGCATTATACATCCGTACACAAAATAGTCAAATATACATTTTTTTTCTTTAGATGATGCATTATACATCCGTACTCAAAATAGTCAAATATACATTTTTTTTCTTTAGATGATGCATTATACATCCGTACACAAAATAGTCAAATATACAGTTTTTTTTCTTTAGATGATGCATTATACATCCGTACACAAAATAATCAAATATACATTTTTTTTCTTTAGATATGCATTATACATCCGTACACAAAATAGTCAAATATACAGTTTTTTTCTTTAGATGATGGATTATACATCCGTACACAAAGTAGTCAAATATACATTTTTTTTCTTTAGATGATGCATTATACATCCGTACACAAAATAGTCAAATATACAGTTTTTTTTTCTTTAGATGATGCATTATACATCCGTACACAAAATAGTCAAATATACAGTTTTTTTTTCTTTAGATGATGCATTATACATCCGTACACAAAATAGTCAAATATACAGTTTTTTTCTTTAGATGATGCATTATACATCCGTACACAAAATAGTCAAATATACAGTTTTTTTTCTTTAAATGATGCATTATACATCCGTACACAAAATAATCAAATATACAGTTTTTTTTCTTTAGATATGCATTATACATCCGTACACAAAATAGTCAAATATACAGTTTTTTTCTTTAGATGATGGATTATACATCCGTACACAAAGTAGTCAAATATACATTTTTTTTCTTTAGATGATGCATTATACATCCGTACACAAAATAGTCAAATATACAGTTTTTTTTTTCTTTAGATGATGCATTATACATCCGTACACAAAATAGTCAAATATACAGTTTTTTTTTCTTTAGATGATGCATTATACATCCGTACACAAAATAGTCAAATATACAGTTTTTTTCTTTAGATGATGCATTATACATCCGTACACAAAATAGTCAAATATACAGTTTTTTTTCTTTAGATGATGCATTATACATCCGTACACAAAATAGTCAAATATACAGTTTTTTTTCTTTAGATGATGCATTATACATCCGTACACAAAATAGTCAAATATACATTTTTTTTTCTTTAGATTATGCATTACACATCAGTACACAAAATAGTCAAATATACAATATTTTTTTCTTTAGATTATGCATTACACATCCGTACACAAAATAGTCAAATATACAGTTTTTTTCTTTAGATGATGCATTATACATCCGTACACAAAATAGTCAAATATACAGTTTTTTTCTTTAGATGATGCATTATACATCCGTACACAAAATAGTCAAATATACAGTTTTTTTTTCTTTAGATGATGCATTATACATCCGTACACAAAATAGTCAAATATACAGTTTTTTTCTTTAGATGATGCATTATACATCCGTACACAAAATAGTCAAATATACAGTTTTTTTTCTTTAAATGATGCATTATACATCCGTACACAAAATAATCAAATATACAGTTTTTTTTCTTTAGATATGCATTATACATCCGTACACAAAATAGTCAAATATACAGTTTTTTTCTTTAGATGATGGATTATACATCCGTACACAAAGTAGTCAAATATACATTTTTTTTCTTTAGATGATGCATTATACATCCGTACACAAAATAGTCAAATATCCAGTTTTTTTTTCTTTAGATGATGCATTATACATCCGTACACAAAATAGTCAAATATACAGTTTTTTTTTCTTTAGATGATGCATTATACATCCGTACACAAAATAGTCAAATATACAGTTTTTTTCTTTAGATGATGCATTATACATCCGTACACAAAATAGTCAAATATACAGTTTTTTTTCTTTAGATGATGCATTATACATCCGTACACAAAATAGTCAAATATACAGTTTTTTTTCTTTAGATGATGCATTATACATCCGTACACAAAATAGTCAAATATACATTTTTTTTTCTTTAGATTATGCATTACACATCAGTACACAAAATAGTCAAATATACAATTTTTTTTCTTTAGATTATGCATTACACATCCGTACACAAAATAGTCAAATATACATTTTTGTTCTTTAGATTATGCATTACACATCAGTACACAAAATAGTCAAATATACATTTTTTTTTCTTTAGATTATGCATTACACATCCGTACACAAAATAGTCAAATATACAGTTTTTTTTCTTTAGATATGCATTATACATCCGTACACAAAATAGTCAAATATACAGTTTTTTTCTTTAGATGATGGATTATACATCCGTACACAAAGTAGTCAAATATACATTTTTTTTCTTTAGATGATGCATTATACATCCGTACACAAAATAGTCAAATATACAGTTTTTTTTTCTTTAGATGATGCATTATACATCCGTACACAAAATAGTCAAATATACAGTCTTTTTTTCTTTAGATGATGCATTATACATCCGTACACAAAATAGTCAAATATACAGTTTTTTTCTTTAGATGATGCATTATACATCCGTACACAAAATAGTCAAATATACAGTTTTTTTTCTTTAAATGATGCATTATACATCCGTACACAAAATAATCAAATATACAGTTTTTTTTCTTTAGATATGCATTATACATCCGTACACAAAATAGTCAAATATACAGTTTTTTTCTTTAGATGATGGATTATACATCCGTACACAAAGTAGTCAAATATACAGTTTTTTTCTTTAGATGATGCATTATACATCCGTACACAAAATAGTCAAATATCCAGTTTTTTTTTCTTTAGATGATGCATTATACATCCGTACACAAAATAGTCAAATATACAGTTTTTTTTTCTTTAGATGATGCATTATACATCCGTACACAAAATAGTCAAATATACAGTTTTTTTCTTTAGATGATGCATTATACATCCGTACACAAAATAGTCAAATATACAGTTTTTTTTCTTTAGATGATGCATTATACATCCGTACACAAAATAGTCAAATATACAGTTTTTTTTCTTTAGATGATGCATTATACATCCGTACACAAAATAGTCAAATATACAGTTTTTTTTCTTTAGATTATGCATTACACATCAGTACACAAAATAGTCAAATATACAATTTTTTTTTCTTTAGATTATGCATTACACATCCGTACACAAAATAGTCAAATATACATTTTTGTTCTTTAGATTATGCATTACACATCAGTACACAAAATAGTCAAATATACATTTTTTTTTCTTTAGATTATGCATTACACATCCGTACACAAAATAGTCAAATATACAGTTTTTTTTTCTTTAGATGATGCATTATACATCCGTACACAAAATAGTCAAATATACAGTTTTATTTTCTTTAGATGGTGCATTATACATCCGTACACAAAATAGTCAAATATACAGTTTTTTTCTTTAGATGATGCATTATACATCCGTACACAAAATAGTCAAATATACATTTTTATTTCTTTAGATGATGCATTATACATCCGTACACAAAATAGTCAAATATACAGTTTTTTTCTTTAGATGATGCATTATACATCCGTACACAAAATTGTCAAATATACATTTTTTTTTCTTTAGATGATGCATTATACATCCGTACACAAAATAGTCAAATATACAGTTTTTTTCTTTAGATGATGACTTATACATCCGTACACAAAATAGTCAAATATACATTTTTTTCTTTAGATTATGCATTACACATCAGTACACAAAATAGTCAAATATACAGTTGTTTTTTCTTTAGATTATGCATTACACATCAGTACACAAAATAGTCAAATATACAGTTTTTTTTTCTTTAGATGATGCATTATACATCCGTACACAAAATAGTCAAATATACATTTTTTTTCTTTAGATGATGCATTATACATCCGTACACAAAATAGTCAAATATACAGTTTTTTTTCTTTAGATGATGCATTATACATCCGTACACAAAATAGTCAAATATACAGTTTTTCTCTTTAGATGATGCATTATACATCCGTACACAAAATAGTCAAATATACATTTTTTTTCTTTAGATGATGCATTACACATCAGTACACAAAATAGTCAAATATACAGTTTTTTTTCTTTAGATTATGCATTACACATCCGTACACAAAATAGTCAAATATACATTTTTTTTCTTTAGATTATGCATTACACATCCGTACACAAAATAGTCAAATATACAGTTTTTTTTTCTTTAGATGATGCATTATACATCCGTACACAAAATAGTCAAATATACAGTTTTTTTTTCTTTATATGATGCATTATACATCCGTACACAAAATAGTCAAATATACAGTTTTTTTCTTTAGATGATGCATTATACATCCGTACACAAAATAGTCAAATATACATTTTTTTTCTTTAGATGATGCATTATACATCCGTACACAAAATAGTCAAATATACATTTTTTTTCTTTAGATGATGCATTACACATCCGTACACAAAATAGTCAAATATACATTTTTTTCTTTAGATGATGCATTATACATCCGTACACAAAATAGTCAAATATACAGTTTTTTTTCTTTAGATGATGCATTATACATCCGTACACAAAATAGTCAAATATACATTTTTTTCTTTAGATGATGCATTACACATCCGTACACAAAATAATCAAATATACAGTTTTTTTCTTTAGATGATGCATTATACATCCGTACACAAAATAGTCAAATATACAGTTTCTTTCTTTAGATGATGCATTACACATCCGTACACAAAATAGTCAAATATACATTTTTTTTCTTTAGATGATGCATTATACATCCGTACACAAAATAGTCAAATATACAGTTTTTTTTCTTTAGATGATGCATTATACATCCGTACACAAAATAGTCAAATATACAGTTTTTTTCTTTAGATGATGCATTATACATCCGTACACAAAATTGTCAAATATACATTTTTTTTTCTTTAGATGATGCATTATACATCCGTACACAAAATAATCAAATATACAGTTTTTTTCTTTAGATGATGCATTATACATCCGTACACAAAATAGTCAAATATACATTTTTTTCTTTAGATTATGCATTACACATCAGTACACAAAATAGTCAAATATACAGTTGTTTTTTCTTTAGATTATGCATTACACATCAGTACACAAAATAGTCAAATATACAGTTTTTTTTTCTTTAGATGATGCATTATACATCCGTACACAAAATAGTCAAATATACAGTTTTTTTCTTTAGATGATGCATTATACATCCGTACACAAAATAGTCAAATATACATTTTTTTTCTTTAGATGATGCATTACACATCAGTACACAAAATAGTCAAATATACAGTTTTTTTTCTTTAGATTATGCATTACACATCCGTACACAAAATAGTCAAATATACAGTTTTTTTCTTTAGATTATGCATTACACATCCGTACACAAAATAGTCAAATATACAGTTTTTTTTTCTTTAGATGATGCATTATACATCCGTACACAAAATAGTCAAATATACAGTTTTTTTTTCTTTATATGATGCATTATACATCCGTACACAAAATAGTCAAATATACAGTTTTTTTTCTTTAAATGATGCATTATACATCCGTACACAAAATAGTCAAATATACAGTTTTTTTTTCTTTAGATGATGCATTATACATCCGTACACAAAATAGTCAAATATACAGTTTTTTTTTCTTTAGATTATGCATTACACATCCGTACACAAAATAGTCAAATATACAGTTTTTTTTTCTTTATATGATGCATTATACATCCGTACACAAAATAGTCAAATATACAGTTTTTTTTCTTTAAATGATGCATTATACATCCGTACACAAAATAGTCAAATATACAGTTTTTTTTTCTTTATATGATGCATTATACATCCGTACACAAAATAGTCAAATATACAGTTTTTTTTTCTTTAGATGATGCATTATACATCCGTACACAAAATAGTCAAATATACAGTTTTTTTCTTTATATGATGCATTATACATCCGTACACAAAATAGTCAAATATACAGTTTTTTTTTCTTTAGATTATGCATTACACATCCGTACACAAAATAGTCAAATATACAGTTGTTTTTTCTTTAGATTATGCATTACACATCAGTACACAAAATAGTCAAATATACAGTTTTTTTCTTTAGATGATGCATTATACATCCGTACACAAAATAGTCAAATATACATTTTTTTTCTTTAGATGATGCATTATACATCCGTACACAAAATAGTCAAATATACATTTTTTTTTCTTTAGATGATGCATTACACATCCGTACACAAAATAGTCAAATATACATTTTTTTTCTTTAGATGATGCATTATACATCCGTACACAAAATAGTCAAATATACAGTTTTTTTTCTTTAGATGATGCATTATACATCCGTACACAAAATAGTCAAATATACATTTTTTTCTTTAGATGATGCATTACACATCCGTACACAAAATAGTCAAATATACAGTTTTTTTCTTTAGATGATGCATTATACATCCGTACACAAAATAGTCAAATATACATTTTTTTTTTCTTTAGATGATGCATTATACATCCGTACACAAAATAGTCAAATATACAGTTTTTTTTTCTTGAGATGATGCATTATACATCCGTACACAAAATAGTCAAATATACATTTTTTTCTTGAGATGATGGATTATACATCCGTACACAAAGTAGTCAAATATACAGTTTTTTTCTTTAGGTGATGCATTATACATCCGTACACAAAATAGTCAAATATACAGTTTTTTTTCTTTAGATGATGGATTGTACATCCGTACACAAAGTAGTAAAATATACAGTTTTTTTTTTATATATAAAAACATTGGTTGGTGGCACACGAATACCTTGTGCGTGCTCCGCTGGAATCAACAAAATATAAAAAAAGGGGGAAAAATATACATATCCTTACATTAATTTTTTTATTTTTATTTAATTTTAAGTATATTGTCTCTTCTTCTCTTCATCGCATGCAATTCGATTGTACGCCTCGCATACTATGTCAAGACGGTTGCCGCAATCATATTTCCAAGTAACACACATGGAACGAACCCTAAGAGGAATATTTCATCTTACCAGCAGAATATTTACTTAACCCAACTCAAACAATTCTCTCTCGGTGGTTCTTCTTCACTACTACCAAATTCCGATCCTACTCTAGGCTTTTCTGAGAAAAATCTTGCTTCTCTCCCTGACCTCCGCAAGTGATGCAAATAGAGGATAGCTTGCGTCTAAGCTATTTGCCATTTTTGACGTCATGCTATGCGTCATGGCTCTATCCTCCATCAACGGTACACTTGACTTCTCCACCGGCCTCTCCCGTCGAGATCGGCCCCTCCGTCTTGGTATAGAATCCTATTCTGTGGCTGACTCACTATCCGACTCATGGTCTCTTGGAGCCTCTATAGCGCTTCTTCTCAACGGTTTCTCCACTTTGGGAAATTCCCATTCCTCAATTGACGCTGCATGGAGATGCTCTGCATGTGCCTTCATCACGGAGCCCGTCAACTGGTCCTTAATCTTGTAAGAGATAGGACCCGTTTTTCCTTTCACTACATAATAGGGTTTCGAAAGCGTATCTAGCTTACTCTGTCTCTGGTGATGCCTATAATAAACTAAATCTCCAACTTTAAAATCCACAGATTTCGTCTTTTTATCAGAGATTGCTATCATCTTTCTCCTAGCTTTCCTAACGTTATCCCTAACTAAAGTAAAGGACCGATGCATCTCTTGTAGTGCGATCTCGTGCTGTTCATCGCCATAGTATTTTCTATGAGGAATTAATGTATTGTCCAGGGGCAGAATTACATCCCGGTTGTAGAGTAAATAGAATGGCGAGAATTTCATAGTCTTGCTCACGTGGAACCTAACAGCCGCTAACATTTGGTTAATGTACGCATCCTACGACTGTTCATCGCCCCTGATTTTCTTTGATAAAAACGTCATGCATCGTCCTATGCAGCCTCTCAATTTTGCCGTTACTTTGGGGGTGCTAACAAAACGTGGTCACATGATGTATGTTGAGGTCCCGCAATGCCTTTTTCACCACTTTGTTAATGTTTTTGGGACCATTGTCTGTTAACAGCTGGCCGTGGTGCCCCAAATCTAGGGAAAATCTCATCCAACAACAGATGCACCACGGTCTCCGCCTTCTTATCAGGGACTACAAAAGCCTCCGGCCAGCCACTATACATGTCAATAAACGTAACTATGTACTCATTACCTGAACGTGTCTTTGGGTAGGGCCTGGAAATATCCAATGATAATTTCACGAAAGGAAAAGGAGGCAGATCGCACTTCTGCATTTGAGGCTGTTGTTTCTTTAAATTTCTGGTTTGGCAGGGAATACATTTACCGAAGTGTTTATTCACTTCTTTAAATAAACACGGCCAGAAATATTTGTTTTTAATGGCATGGAACGTTTTCTCCATGCCCATGTGACCATTATCATTATGGTAATGAAGTAGCAGTGTCTTTTTAAGATGGAATGGTACGTACAACCTTATCAACGGCTCATCGTCAGGTTGCGATAGGTAATACACTATCTCATCCATTAGTATAAACTTTTTCTGTTTTACCTTGGACGATTTCCCGTTCTTCATCCGCATCTTTAAATCTCTAATTTCCTTATCTACTTCTTGTTCTCTAACTACATCTAAACCCAATAACGTAGGACGTTCATGCGATTCCGCTGAGCCCTCTTCCTTTTTATATGACGCAAACTTTTTAGGCTCAAAGCGATTTGAGTTTATTGCACAATTTATTGTATAATTTCTACTATCTATTTCTACTGTGGGGATCGTCGTTGTCTCGGCTTGAATCTACTACACATAACAAGAGGTCGGCACACACATTATCCTTCCCCTTCAGGTACCGTATGGTGCAGTTATAGCCGGCCATACTCAAAGCCCACGTTTGTATTTTTCTATTTTGTATAGGCGAGTTTAATAGGTATTCCAGGGGTTTATGATCGGTAAAGATGGTGAACTCAGCACTATGCAAATAATGATTCAATTTATGAAGAGCATAGTGTATTGAGTATACCTCTTTTTCTATAGTCGACCATCTCGTCTGCGTATCACTGAGTTCATGGGATAAGAAGTAAATTGGTTTTTCAACCTCTTTGCCCTCGCTCTGATCGTAGATCATTTGCGACAGACATGCCCCAATTGCATAATTGGAGGCATCCGTGTACAGCTGATAGCTCTTTTCGGGATCGGGATAGGCCAGTATGTGCGAGCTTTGTTTTCAGACCATCACGCGGCAGACTGACACCTCGCATGTTCCTTGTTAGACGAACCAGTAGCTCAGCGATTTTGGAAAAATTCCTTATAAATCGCCGATAATATGACGTCATACCAATGAAGGCCCTCACTTGTCTCACAGTGGTTGGGGTCAAAATTGATTTGATCGATTTCATCTTGTCTAGATCTGGCTGTATACTCCGTTCCCCTACTTTGAACCCCAGATACTGTACTTCCCTCCTGAAAAACTCGCACTTTGTGGCTTTAAACCTGAGGTTGTGCTTACGTAAACTAGCTAGTACCTTATCTATGTGATCTAAATGGCTTTCTATCGTATTTGAGAATATTAGGATATCATCTAGATATGGTAGCGTATAGTCTTCCTGTCCCTGTAGAAATATAGACATCAATTCTTGGAAAACCCTGGAAGCGTTTGCAAGTCCAAACGGCATCACGTTAAAGTGAAATAAACCCTGGTGGCAGGCGAATGCAGTTTCTCTCTATTATCCCTATTCAGTTTAACCTGGCAGTAGCCCGACTTTAGATCTAATTTTGAGAAGTATTTTGCCGATCCGAGCAAGGCTAATATATCATCGATGACCGGTAATGCTCTGGCATACTTCTTTGTGGCTTTATTTAAAGCCCTTAAATCTACACAAATCTTTTCGTACCGTCTTTCTTTTTGACTAATACATATCGGGAAGCTCCACGGGCTATTCGACCTTTCAATTACTCTAGCCCGCATCATCTCATCTAATGTTGCATCTACTGCTTTCCTTTGCTTTAGCGGTGTTCGGTATGGACATTTACGTATGGGCTCCTATGTACCAGTCTCAATATGCATCTCCACGGTATCGGTTCTGCCCAAGTCTTTATCATCCGTAACGAATAAATTTTTATTCCGCTTCAGCCCCTATCGACTTCCGACTTAAACTCTTCAGGTACTTTATTCCCTTCAGATTATTTTCCAAAGCTGTACATGGTAATTTCCTTTGGAATAGTAATTTCTGTAATGCTACCAGCCGCACTACATGTGGCTATTTTGCATCCTCTTTGTAGGGTGACAGTCTGGTTCGTGTTGTTCATTATCAACAACAAGAACCTACCAGACTTTCCCCTTTCACTACCGCATTAGCTACTGATATACCGCTAAGATTGCTAACAACACCACTACTTATTTGTTCTACCTAATATTCTTAACCTTTCCCATGTTTAAAACCTGCATGAGCTATGCACGCATGCAGATGCTGAGGTTTTAATGTAACCTTACACATTAACCTAACTATCGATGAAATATGGGCATTCTCCTCCAGAGCTATATACTTGTCACCTATTCTTAGCGCTCCCAAATCAAAGTACATTCTAACCCTATTTTTCTGAAGTCAGTCACGTCCTAGTATTACGCTTCTGTTCAGATTTTCTGCGACAAAGAATTCCTGGTGGTTAGACTGGCTCCCTATCCTTACTCTTAATTGAGCGTCGCGTAGTTCAGGTCCCTGCTTAAGTGCCTTAAACACACTGCTATGTATCACTGATACTTCTGCCCCCATATCTACTAGGGCTCTATAATTTTTCCCTTCTATTCTAATTAAAACGGAATTTGATGCGCCCATATTACCGACTATGTGTATCGGTATGTTCTTGTTCCGCTCGTTGGGCATTGCATGAATGGAGCGCCTCCATTTTCCTGAATGTGCCTACTGCAAAATCTTGCTATGTGACCAACTTCGCCACAGCAATAGCACCTAATGATCTGCCTGCCTTCCTCTTTCTTCCTAGTTTTATATATTGGACCCCTACTCTTGGTCCCCTCTGTTACGTTGGTCTTAGAGAACTGGCTGGACCCATAGCGTCAGCTGAAATCTGCCGTCTCGTGTGACAAACCTCCATGGGCTCGTCCTCATACTCCTGGCTTGCGTTGAGCTGGATCTTCCATTTTACTTCAGCTAAGGCTTTTTGATAAGCCACTTGAAGATCTTGTGGTTCGTCTCTCATCACAGCCATTTTTACTTCCCTATCCCTAAGACCCTCTACAAAAAATCCAAGTACCTTGGTCTATTCCACTATACGTGCATTCTGCTAATTCGACTATTCTTTGCATATAGTCCTGTATTCCTTCTAGCCTACCCTGTCTTACGTTAGCTAATTCGACTATATGCCTGTTAGGGTTTGGGACGATCCCGTAATAGTCCTCTAAGGACCTCTTCAACTCCGCCCATGCTAGGTTTTCATTATTCAGCATGAGTCGGTTAACGAATTGTCCGATCGAGCCCTCTGTGGTCGAGAGAGCTATCTGGCATTTTTCCTCATTCGCTGCCCCGCTCACCCTAAAATACCGCTCTATGTCATTCACCCATCTTCTATAGCCACCATCGCTTCTATTTTCTAACGACACTATTCTTCTTAACAGCGCCTCCCCTCTTATAGAACTGGTAACCGATCTGACAGCCTTTTTAAATTCTGCGGTCAGTCCCTGGACGAAACTTGAAATTAACTGCGATTCCATTTTTTTTTAAACTTCTATACAAATGAACAAAATAATATAAACTCAAAATTACAATTCCTTTTATTATCGTTACGAAATACGAAACAGAAAAAAATATAAGCCAAACAAAAAAAGAAAAATTCTGAGCCAATATATCTGTGTTTTTTTTTTCGAGCAGAACACAAAGGGAACTAAATGCCACCTACCTTATTTCTTTATTGGTGTATTCTTCTGCCATCCACGGGACGTTTGTTTTCAATTTTCTACTTTTTCTTTTGTTCAGTCTGAGTCTTCTGTTCTTTAGTTTTCCTTTTTTTTTTTGTTGGGACCCTTCTGTTAGTTGTGATCTGTTCGCCCACGTTCTCTTATTCTTTGAAAGAATAACTGGTCAAAAAACGGCACCGATTTGATGCATTCTGCTACGCTCTGGTGGCCTTATAGAGGTACAGGATATTTTCGGGCGTTAGTAGCTTTCTAGCACGGGAGAGAGAGCCTACCTTTCTCGCGGCGGTCCTGGCAATGCTCTCAGTGTAATTGTTCCAACTCATGTTTTCTGTGAACGTTAGGTCAGTTAATGAGTCTTTGGCCATTACTATTGGTGGTAAAGAAGGTTTCTTGTAATTATTGAAGGAAACAAGCTTAGTCTTGGCAGCATTGAATGTGACCATCCATTTTTGTCCTCATTCTACTACAGATTGGAGGTCATCCTCTAGTGTTTCTGCTATTTCCCTAGATATGTATTCATTTGTTTTCCTGTCGTACCTGTTATAGAGTGTGATGTCATCAGCATAGATACCCATCTCAGAGGCAATTTTGTCGGGGAGGTCATTTATGAATGTTAGGAATAATAAAGGTCCAAGGATAGATCCCTGAGGCACTCCCGCATTTATATCATATTGTTTAGATGTGTGACTATCAAGGACAACCTGAATTTTTCTGTTATCTAAGAAGGATTTAATTATGTTAAGTATTCTTCCAGTGATGCCGTATGATCTGACTTTCCTGAAAAAGCCTTAGATATATCTAGAGCTACCGCTCTACTCTCCCGCTTTGTCCAGTGAATGGTATATGCGTTCAGAGATTACACTTAGGATATCTGCTGTAGAATGGGCTTGCCTAAATCCATATTGTTGGTCGGTCAAAAATTTAGCATCTGTAAGGTGATGGACTCGAGCTTAATTTAATGAATCAGTTCTTTCGCCAGAATTCTTGAAACTGGTACCACAGAAGCAGTTTTCCAGCAGTTCGGAAAGCAAGATTTATTGAGGCATTTGTAAAGTTTGGAGAGAACTGGAGCTACTTCGGCGGAGCATTTTTTTAATAGCACAGTTGGAATGAGATCAGGTCCACATTCTTTTGAAGTGCAAGGCTTTTTATGATAGCATGCACCTGAGAAGGGATGATTTTCAGATCGTCTAGCATGGTGTCTGTCCGCAAAGAAAAGTCAGGGAGGGGGTGGTTAGCAGGGTCCAGTGTGGAGTTGGAGGAAAACTGACTGGCAAGCATGTTAGCCTTCTCAGTTGCATAGCATACAATCTCGTGATTGTTGGTTAGTGGGGGAATTGTTGATTGCCCATTATTTACTACACTTTACTTTATATTTTCCAGAAATCACGGGTTCCTAATTTTGGTGCTTCAATGCGTTTTTTGGTTGTTTCAGTAAATTCTTTCTTAGCTGTCGCTATTTCTTTCTTAACGTTACTTCTAGCTTCTATATACTTCTGTCTGTTTGAACTGGACTTATGTCGGTTAAATCTGCGGTACGCATGCTGCCATTGCGCAATGGCGGCTGCACAAGTAGAAGTAAACCATTGGGGAGTGGGGGCTTGCTATAAAATTTCCGCATGAGAACATGTGCTTCAATTGCCGTTTTGAACCATTCAGTGGTCTCATTTGTGCAATGTTCAGCAGCAAGAGAAAAAATATTTCCCCATGGGGCATCTCTGATAAGATCTCTGATGGCTTCCCAGTTAGTCATTTTATAGTATCACGTTGTTTTGAGCACAGGCTCTTCAATTTTGGCTCTAGAGTTTAGGGTGATTTCAACCATTATCACTGCATGATCAGCATTCTCAAGTGGGGTGTGGGCATTCGTTATACAATCATCGGAAAATGATGTCAGAAACAGTTCTAGAAGTGATGCATGTTGTTCTTGTTGGTCTGGGAAATGGGTTGGAAACGTAACCATCTGTGATAGGGAATGAGATATAGAGAAGCTATGTATTGTGCTACCGGCTGCATCTGTGTGAGTAGAGAATCCAAGCCAGTTACTGTGGTGGATATTGAAGTCACCAAATACATGTACACGTATACACTAGTGTCGAGGGAGAGTGCTGTATCTATGCTGTCAGAGACGTTGTTTATCAGGGTGCAGTCCTGGGTCGAGGGAGAGTGGTAGAGAAAATAAAAGTAGCTATGCCATGTTGCATGTTTAGTCTAAAGCACATAAAGGCTTGATCATCTGATTCTAGGTTTGTTTCTCTAGTCAAGGGGAGGGTATTATGAATATAGACTCCAAGTCCGTGCATATGTCTGTCAGAGTTCTTACGGCTGAGTGGGGGATATCCAGGCATGTTAAAGTAGTTAGAGGGGATGAAGGAGTGTAGGTTAGTCTCACTTAGTGCTAAGATATCCGGGGTGTTTGTTAGGAGAAATACTTTAACACCATCTAATTTAGTTCTAAGCCCACGGATGTTCATAAATGCAAGCCTCAAGGGAGGAGGCAATTTGATTTTCTTTGAACCTAAACCTGGTTTAAGTGTAATTTTTTATTGAGCTGTCATTGTTTTTTTTATGCTAAAATGTAAATAATGAATTTTTTGTGTTCTATCGATCCTGTAATGTCCTCCATGAGAGTACTAACTCTTGGGTTTTTATAACGGTTAGACAAGTCCATTATGAGTGAATGGGTAAGTCCCCATAACACTATGAAGATCTAAAAGTTGCAGAAGCAGTATCTTCTAATCTAGCTATAAGAATTCAAATTGTATGGAAAGATGAAAAAAGGCGTTGCATAAACATTGAAGGATGTGTGTGAAACAGGCATTGAGATGATCACAGACGACCAATCAGATCATAACAGAAGAGCTCATTCCATAACTTAGTACAAATGCAGGAGAAGAACGCTAACAATTAGAAGAACCTGTGTTTTAATTTTTTTGTGGATGTAGAGAAAGCTTTTGACAGAGTACCGAGGTTGTCTGGTGAGCTTTGTGCAAACTAGAGAGCAAATGAGTGGTTGGTAAAAGTTGTTCAAGCAAATTAAAGAAATACTCAATGTCATATTAGAATTAACAACACATTTTTAACGTTAAATTAGCAGTTAATTAAGATTATATAATGAGTACTTTTCATTTGTGTCTTATACACATTATTCAAACAATGGATGACCTACTTGCTAAATTAAAGACTGAAAAGGTTGGAGAGTAAATGTTATCAAAACCAAATGATGACCAGTTGTTTTAGTTTTGGTTGGAAAGGTTTAGTTTTGGTTGGAAAGGTTGAGTTTTGGTTGGAAAGGTTTAGTTTTGGTTGGAAAGGTTGAGTTTTGGTTGGAAAGGTTGAGTTTTGGTTGGAAAGTTTCCTCCAAAAAGTTTCCCTGCTCAGTTTGTGTAAAGGAACCCGCGTGCGATTCAATCTTTTATGGTACTTGTAAGCATTGGGTACACAAAAAGTGCAGTGGAACTACTGGTAGGTTGAGAGAGAAAAACCAGTTTGTATGTGAAAAGTGTAAGAATGAAGATGTATACCTGGACGCTAAAGCTATTGAGGTTGTCAAGAAATTTTGTTAGACTGGTGACACAATTTGAGCAAAGGATAGAGCAAATGCAATGTGATGACGTATGGCAGTAAAACATGGCCAGTGAGAATTGAGGACATGTGTTGCATGAAGAGAAATGATATGAGAATGATACAATGGACATGTAATGTGAGTCTTAAAGACAAGCTTTGCTTTGATGAGTTCATAGAATGATTAGATTTGGACAGTATAGGGGGATATTGTGCAGAACAGGAGACTTCGATGGTATGGCCGTGTTGAAAGAATGGATGAGAGTTCTTGGATCTGTAGATGTAGAACTGTTAAGGAAACAAGTCCAGTTTACAAGGGAAATTCAAGGAAAATATGGGAGGAGTGATAATGGATTTAGGAGAAAGATGGATAAAAAAACATAACCAGAGATTAGTTTGGAAGTCGATTTCTTAGAGCTTGCCAACGTATAAATTGATGGTGATGATTTTCAACTGAAGGTTTACTGGTTAGTGATTGCATGGATGACTTGTTTCTGTAACTCATATTTGTAATTCTTTGCCATCAGTGTTTTTCAACATTTTGTGAAAGTGGCAACGAAATCATGCTCCTCTAAATTGTGAAAGCGTTTTGCATTCTGTCAAAGCAAGAAAGAGTGCTTTGTGTGAAACCACCACATATATATCAGCAGCACTCCATGTTAGGGTGGATCTGGCTCCTATACAGGTAGGGGATTGTATTATTAGTGAGATACGTTCTGAAGCGATAAAATGATCCAACCATTTTTGGAGTGACCTTTGCAACAGATTTGATATAAGACTTCCATTTCAGATCTGGGATAAAAGTCAGAAGAAAGCTACTTATTTTTAACTCAACAGGAATGAAGGTCCGAGCGTTGGTTGTGAACAGAGACAAGCTTGGTTTTGTAGGTGTTAAAAGTAACTGCTATTATATCCATGTCTGAAAAGAGAGAGTCAGAAAGATCTTGATCAATGCTTATCAAAATGCTGCGATAGTAGTATACATTCTTGAGGTATACTCACATTGGTATTATAAGTTTTGGATATCCGTCGGTTAACAAATACAGATGCTGAAAACTGATGGATTAGGTCTTGAAAGTGACTGAGAGAATAACTGAGCAACAAATAAGATGAAAGTTTGGTTTTATACCAAGGCAAAGTTTTATACCAAGGCAAAGTTTTATACCAAGGCAAAGTTTTATACCAAGGCAAAGTTTTATACCAAGGCAAAGTTTTATATCAATGGCAAAGTTTTATATCAATGGCGTTATATTTATTCTGAGAAAATGCAAGAGAAGTATCTTAATAATAATAAGAACCCGTGTTTTTATCTTGTAGATTTAGAGAAAGCTAGTTTTAACAGTTTATGCATGAGTCTCTTTGGGATTTTCTATGTTTTGGGCAGATTTGAAGGAGGGTTTGGCTCCAGAGTATTTATTTTATCGAAAGCAATTGAAATAGTGGGAACAACAGTAGCATATTCAGAAGTATACTATGGCTAACTGTTTGGTGTCTGTTGGAATGTTTTGGATGGTTTGAAGCTCTCACTACAAACGATTATTAAATCCGATATCCCAAATGCAATGCAAGACATACTCTTTTTAAAAATTGTTTTTTTGAGAATTTCAAATATGAAGGATTCTAAGCTGCCCCATTTTATCATTGAGTATCAGAAAACTCTGCAATGAAAGGGACATCAGAGGAATTATTGAGCTTTGTTCTAATCTTAATCAAGACAACTGAGTGATCAAAGGATGCCAGTGGAAACAGGACAGTTGATGTGCACTCTTCAAGGCAAGTTGTTAGAAAAAGATCAAGAATGCTTTCAAAATGTCCATCAGTATTGGGTAAACGTGTAGGCTTGTCAACAATTTGGATAAGCTCATATGCAAGGGAAAATATGCAATACTACGGGGTTGCTTCCCAACTGACCACAACATGGTCTTTTTCAAGTTTCAAGAGTATCCAAATCGGAAGAGAGAATAAAAAAGAAACTTGATCATTAATGCCTTTCAAAGTATTTCTAGAGATGGTTGTGTCATCGGCATATATGTCAATGAATAATCTTAGAATGTAATTTGGGAGACCGTTGATAAAAATCAGAAACAGGGTAGGACCCAGAATGGATTCTTGAGGCATACTGGCATTGATAGCATATGTTTTAAACTTCTGCTCCTCAACTTTTATAAACCTATCAGAAAGAAAAGATTTAATGATTGAAAAGGCATTTCCAATTATCTCACAATTAGTAAGCTGGTGAAGCATTCCTTTGTGCCAAACTGTATAAAATGCCTTTGATATGTCAAGAGCTATTGCTCTAGAAATGAATCCTGCCAATAAATTCATTGGTCCTGTGTGACATTACAGTCAGCACATCAGCTGTTAATTTTACAGGATGAAATCCATATTACTTGTCATTGCTTAGATTGTTTTGCTGAGATGGTTGACAACTTGACAAAGCAGACAGACGTTTCATCCAGTATCTCCTAGGAATATGCATTCTCAAACTCTGATAACTTGGCATTAGAAAACCTGTCAATCGTCCAACTAATCGGTAATTGGCCGATTATCAAAAGCTGATTAATCGATAATTAGTCAATTTGTTTATCAGTGCATCCCTAGTACCCGACACAGACGGGGATGTTGAACAGACATTTTGGAGCCCTGTTCACAGTGCATCTGGTGAAATCTATCGAAAATTGATTTTCTTAACCAAGTCTTACAGAAATCTCTAAGTTGGCACTAGCTTATTACTTTCACGTGTATGTGTTACTTATTGGAGTTTAGAAAGATTTCCATTGGTTAAAAATGACATTTGAGTTAACACTTTCATGTTAAAACTTAATAACTTTAAAAGAGAGTGTAACGAAACGAACTGAAGAAAGAAAGAAGGCAAATAATTAGAACCATTTGTTTTGGCGTCTTGATGTCTAATCTACATTTTTTTTCTTTTTTTATTACATTTTCACCCCAAACAAAGCATATTGCTACTTTGTTGTAGGGGGCTACTATCAGGGACACGGGCATCAGGGATACTGTTTAGGGAATTGGGCAGCAAGATGTCGGTTCAGTTGCACTTGAACTTCTGCATGTCAGTACAGTTGGGGAAGCAGGGACCCGGCAGGGAATTCTAAAGTTTAGCTGTCCTGGGGAAGAAACTACTGGAGTAGAAAGCTCTCTTACATCTAGGGATCTTTACTGTGAAGGGGTGGGATTTAGCTGCTTGTCGGGTTTGTCGGGGGTATTTACGTCGAGGGGCACAAGTGCTTGCAGTTCGTCATAGCATTCACCATTAAAGCACTTGTAGAAAAGGCAGAGGAATGTAACATTTCGTCGATGGGACAGGGGCTGAAGTTTAGATGTCAGTTCAGGACCTATCAGATTGGCGACTCTCTTTTGAACCTTGTCTAGGAGCGAGAGACTAGTGGTACATGCACCAGCCCAAATATGACAACAATACTCCATACATGGGCGAATGGTGGCCTTATAGAGGTATAGGATACTTTCAGGTGTTAGTATCTTTCTAGCACGATAGAGAGAACCTACCTTCTTCGCAGCGGTCCTGGCGATACTCTCGATGTAATTGTTCCAACTCATGTTTCCTGAGAGCATTAGACTGAGGAGTTTAAAGGATGTACTTTCAGATAAAGAGTCATTGGCCATTGCTATTGGTGGTAGAGAAGGTTTCTTGTAATTATTGAAGGAAACGAGTTTTGTCTTGGCAGCATTGAATGTGACCATCCATTTATGTCCCCATTCCACTACAGATCGGAGGTCATCCTCTAGTGCTTCCGCCATTTCTTTAGATATGTATTCATTTGTTTTCCTGTCATGTCTGTTATAGAGTGTGGTGTCGTCAGCATATATACCTATCTCACAGGCAATTTTGTCAGGGAGGTCATTTATGAATATCAGGAATAACAGAGGTCCCAGGATAGACCCCTGAGGCACTCCCGCATTTATATTGTCTTGTTTAGATGTACAATCGTCGAGGACAATCTGGATTTTTCTCTTATTTAAGAAGGATTTAATTATGTCATGTATTCTTCCAGTGATACCATATGATCTGATTTTCCTGAGAAGATCTTCATGCTATACTCTGTCAAAAGCCTTAGATATATCTAGAGCTACCGCTCTACTTTCCCCGCTTTGTCCAGTGACCGGTATATACATTCTGAGATTACAGTTAGGATGTCTGCTGTTGAACAGGCTTGTCTAAATCCATATTGTTGGTCAGTCAGAAGTTTAGCATCTGTAAGGTGATGAACTAGAGCTTGATTAATTATTGTCTCAAATATTTTGGCGAAAAGTGAGAGGAGGCTAATGGGGCAATAATTTAATGGGTCAGTTCTTTTGCCAGAATTCTTGAAAACTGGTACTACAGAAGCAGTTTTCCAGCAGGTAGGAAAGCAAGATTCATTAAGGCATTTGTTGTAAAGTTTGGAGAGAACTGGAGCTATTTTGGTGGAGCACTTTTTTAATAGCACAGTCGGGATGAGATCAGGTCCACATGCTTTTGCAGTGTCAAGATTTCTTATGATAGCATGCATCTGAGAAGGGGTGATTTTCAGATCGTCTAATGTGGCGTCTGTCCGCAAAGGAAAGTCAGGGAGGAGGTGGTTAACAGGGTCCAGTATGGAGTTGGAGGCAAACTGACTGGCAAGCATGTTAGCCTTCTCAGTTGCATAGCAAACAACCTCATGATTTTTGGATAGTGGGGGAATAGTTGATTGCCCATTATTTACTACACTGTTGTAGATTTTCCAGAAGTCACGGGTTCCTAATTTCTGTGCTTCGATGCATTTTTTGGTTGTTTCAGTAAATTCTCTCTTAGCTGTCCCTATATTTTTCTTACAGTTACCTCTTGCTTCTATATACTTCTGTCTGTTTGAACTGGACTTATGTTGGTTAAATCTGCAGTACGCATGCTGCCTTTGCACGATGGCGGCTGCACAAGTAGAAGTAAACCATTGGGGAGAGTGGGGCTTGCTATAAAATTTCTGTGCGGGAACATGTGCTTCAATTGCTGTTTTGAACCATTCAGTGGTCTCATTTGCGCACTGTTCAGCAGGAAGTGGAAAGATATTTTGCCATGGGGCGTCCCTGATGAGATCCCTGATGGCTTCCCAGTCAGCCTTTTTATAATATCTCGTTGTGTTGAATAGTGGCTCTTCAGTTTTGGCTCTAAAGTTTAGGGCTATTTTAATTATTACCACTGCATGATCGGCGTTCCCAAGTGGGCTGTGGGCATTAGTTACACAGTCATCGGGAACCGTGGTCACAAACAGATCTAGAAGTGATACATTTTGTTCTTGCTGGTCTGGGAACGGGTTGGAAACGTAACCATCTGTGATAGCGAATGAACAGAGAAAGAAAGAAAGTAGACTATATAAGCTAGTAATTTTTAGGTTCATTTGCATCACATCTCTGATTGCCTCAAATCTGACATACTTAATATGATATGCTGATACGTTATATGTTTGGAGTTAAATAAACCAATATATAAAAGCATACATCGACATGTGTGTCTTGCGTACATGCTTGTTATAGAAGAACCCTGCTCCCCAAGATGTTAGTGAATCCCCAAGGTAGTGGCCAAAAGACAGTAGGCCATGCAGCAACAAGTATGTCGTTATAAATGTACTTTGAATTATATTGGAATTGACATTAAGGGATAAGGGGACAATAGTCCGTTAAATAAGCAGTTAGAAACACACACATTTTCAACAAGAGGTTATACCCATCAAAACGTTGTGAAAATGACACACAAGATGAGAACAGTAGCCCAAAAGAATCCAAATAATATGAATAAACAATCCTCATCTCAAAAATTTAGAAACGTAACATTCAATTCATTATTCTCAATCCTCTCATAATATTCTTCATAATTTAACTGACAATGTATCTATAACCTCGAGTGGTCTTAACCTTAATAAGTGATGACTTATTATTAATTAATTAAAAAAAATCAAGAAATATCTCAATACATTGCTACGAGGGGGGGGGGGAGGGCGTGCAATAAGTAATGCCCCTGACCCACCTCCAGTTGTCTGATCTAGCTGAAATTTTGCCTGTGCAATGATTTATATCTCTACGGGTTATGTGGAAAATTACAGCTCTGAACTAAGTGTGGTTTCTGTTTTACAGGTATTTGAACTGAGTCAGGTGTGAAATGGAGCCTGTTAAATGTCGAGCAGTGATCCGGTTTTTGTATTTGAAAGAACGCACACCACAGGAGACTTTTGATAAAATGAAAGAAACTTATGGTGATAATGCCCCATCATATGACCTTGTAAAACGCTGGCATCGTGAATTCAAACATGGTCGGAAGTCTGTGGAAACAGCTCCCAAACCTGGTCGCCCCCCTTCTGCCATTGATGAGGCATCTGTCTGTCAAGTTGAGGCTGTTTTTTTGGAAGATCGGCGCATTACTATTCGCCAAATAGCCCAAGATGTCAAGATTAGTACAGGATCTGTGGAAACTGTCATTCATGACGATTTGCATATGCATAAGGTGTCTGCCAGATGGATTCTCAGGTTGCTCACACCATTCCAGAAGCGAAAACACGTCGAGGGTGAATTTGGAGATGTGCCAAGAAGATGAGTCAAAGTTTTTCAAAAGACTGATTACACAGGATGAAACCTGAGTCCATCACTATGATCCAGAGACCAAAGCCTAGTCAATGCAGTGGAAGCTCTTGGACTCACCACCTCCAAAGAAGGCAAGGGTGCAGCCCTCCGCTGGCAAAGTCATGCTCACAGTCTTCTGGGACTAGGACGGAGTAGTGATGACAGATTTACTGGCAAAGGGTACCACAATTACAGAAGCCTATTATGCTTCACTTTTGAGGAAATTAAGAGAAGCTATCAAAATCAAGAGGCGGGGCAAGATCAGCAAAGGTACCCTCCTCCTGCAGGGCAACGCTCCGGTCTTCAACTCGCATGTCACCAGATCAGAAGCACGGGCGTGTGGTTATGAAATCCTTCCCCATCCTCCCTACTCTCCTGACCTTTCATTCTCTGATTTTCACCTCTTTCCAGCTATGAAGTTGTTTTTGAAAGGAAAGCGTTTCCCAGATGATGCAGCCTTGATTTCTTAAGTCACGTCGTGGTTGGAGGACCAACCTGGGGGGCGAGGGGTTCTACAAAAACGGTCTCCAGAGCTGCATGAAACGATGGGAGAAATGCATAACTCTGGGTGGTTCCTATGTAGAGAAAGACTAATAACTGTGTCAAGTTTCGTTGCTCTACTGCTATGGGAAGTGGGTCAGGGGCATTACTTATTGCACGCCTCTCGTATTCCTTTTTTATGATTATTATTTTAGTTCTTTTTGTTATCACTTAACACAAATATGTGTATATGTGGATAACATTCACCGAACTCATTGTAAAAATACACACGTTTAGAAAGGCATAATTTTCAAATAAAATTTCTTAGCAAAAGAACAAGGGCAATAATTCATGGACGGGAATAAGGGAATTCTCTCCCTTAGCCGACGTATTTGAACAACAGAGAAGAATGTGAGATTTGCCGACAAAAACAAGAGATGCATCCCCAGCTAAACTAAGCTTTAAGGGTTCCTAAGAGTTAAACGACCCCGGACAAAATCGTCCCCCCCCCCAGTACAGAACAAAACAAAAAACGAGACTTAATGAATAAATATTCGTGTTATGCTCTCATTTAGGTGCTGGTGCTGGGCAAGATTAGGTATCTCCATCTTTGAATTCTTACGCTTGAATTGTATGATTGCCATGTCAACAACCAAGTCATTGTCGCTTTAGTAAAAAAAAAAAAAAATAAATAAAATAAAATAAAAATAAAATCACCGATGCAAGGGACATAACTCGGTTTGACTAAGAGATTATTATTATTTTTTTTTTTTTCAGAACCTTGAACTTGAAACATACGCAACCTAAGATTTATATATTTCACTTAAAAAAAAAAAAAAGTGAAGGTGTTAAACATTAAAAAAGTCGACGTCTCCATAATAAAAAAGGTGTTCAACATTGAAAAATTTAAGGATTTTAATATTAAAAAGTTAAGGTGTTTAGCAGGAAAAAAAGTTAAGGTGTTTAACATTAAAAAGTTTGAGCTTGTAAAAAGGTTGAGGTCGTCAACATATAAAAAAATTAAGGCGCTCATGTCAACGATCATTAAATCTAAGGGAGGGAACCAGCATAAACATAGCAAAAATAAGCATATTTTGTAAGATATAATTTGGGACGCTGAAATAATCAGTAGAACACTAAAAGAATGTTAAATGATAACACGATTACTGTAGCCGAGTTCCGGAAATTGCTGAAACAGTTTACGAAAAGGAAACAAATTAGTGAAGTTAATCAACGAACTTCAAATATAACAATGTTAAGTAACAAAATAAACTTATTAATTAACGTACACAAAACAAAAGTAAACTGTTATAATGTAACGATGTTAATTAATCCACAACAAAAATTAAATAAACTTGTTAATTGACGAAAACAACGAAACTTTTTTGAAGGAAATTTTAAAGTATTTAAATCGTAGTTTCATTTGTTTTTAAACGAAAATAAAAAATAAAAAAATTTGTTTTTCTTTATTTTAGGTAATCAGTCAACGTTAGGACAATTAAAACTTTTTTGAAGGAGATTTTGAAGTATTTAAACTCTCAATGTCTGGCTATGATTAAAGTTTATTAAAAAAAAAAATTTTATTACTATTCTGTAGTTTTATTTTGCAAGGTATAATTTGGGCGCAAAATAATTAACGCACACAAAACAACGAAAATAGAAAACATTTTTGAAGGATATTTTGAAGTATTTAAACCGTCAATGTATTTTTTTTTAATGAAAATAAAAATTTCGAAAAATGACGGTTTAAATACTTCAAAATCTCCTTGGAAAAAGTTTCTTTATTTTTGTTAATTAACAAGTTTATTTAATTTTTGTTTTTGATTAATTACCATCGTTTCAAACAAGTGTTGGAATTTTTGTTTTGTACAAATAATGGTGCCCCCCCCCGCGTTTACATTTATTATTTTTCATCTGGTTCTTGTATTCGATTTTTTGTATTTCGTATCTTTTTTGATTCTTAGTTTCGTACATTTCGGGTTTGTACGAAACTCCCTTTAATTTGGAGAAAAGGGAAATGCTAGCTCTGTGATGATGTCATGAGCCCAGCGCAAGATTCACCTGCTTTTGAAATTCCGCCGACGTGGAGATTGGACGTTCATTTTATTGCCCAGCGCTGAAAATGGAATTTTGACGAGCCTCCTTCAAAGAAGAAAACCCGGCAAGAATACCCCGGGTATGCGACAAGGCATACTTCTGAAAACTATCTACGTGGCTACGGTTTTGCATGTATTTTTGAAGGAGTGTAATTATTTAAAAAAAGACCTTATTTTACGTGACAAGGAATTTTGGAACCTCCTACAAAGAAGAAAGCCCGGCAAGAATACCCCGGACATGCGACGCGGCATGCTTCTGAAATCCATCTGTGTGTCTACGGTTTGCTCGCACATGGAGGAGAGAAAATTCTAAAAGGACTTTAAACGAAAAAAAAAAAAGAAAAAGGCACGTGCCTGACTGGCTATCAATTTGTGAGTATGCTCCTAAAATTTATAACATATGAGAGTGTGATTAGGAGATACTATTTTGAATCTTATTGTATTTGTTCATGGATACAACATCTTTATTATAAGAACCAATGTTATTTTTTTCATTATATGTTACCTTGGCGTTTTTCAAATTTAATGCCCGCAAAGAGAAAACTTTGCAACTAATTTTATTGTGAATAAAATCTCTTCTTTGTTTCAAAGCAAGACCTTTATATTTTATCCTTACCTCCCCCCTTTTTATTTCATGCTGTTATTTTTTTTTCAGGTTAGTTACTTTAGCGTCAAATTTACCTGGAAGCAAGATAAATTTCCGACACAAGTTTATTTAATTTTTGTTTTTGATTAAGGTACTCTTGCATAATTTGACCTGAATTCTTGTGAATTCCCGTCAAGTGTGGATCGGGCGAGACCGGCAATTATCGGTGTCAACCGAGCAGCGTCATAGCAGATGCAGACTAATAAAACCGGAAAAAATACAAATGTAAATAATCAAAAATAACAAAAATAAATCTACCTTGAAAAATAAGTGCAAGTTTTTTTTGTTGTTTTGTTTTCTTTTTGTAACCGTATTTTTTTTTTTCAAGACTTGTTGTTCAGTCTAGTTCTTTTGGTGGCACTGTCCATTTGTACATCTCCAGGAGAAACTATCCTTTACACACGATCTTTTTTTAAGTAAACATTTGTGTAATACACCTCATTTTTGGGGGACAGCAATTTCTTCTGACAATATGAGATTGTCTGCATCGATGTTTTCATTTATTTTTCTAACATGTATACATTTATTTCTTGCCTGTCATTTTTCTGTTTGGCGAGTTTGAAAATATATTTTTCAGCTTTTCGTTTTTTGTTGTTGGTTTAGTCGCTTTCTTCCAATTCGAATATCGTCTGCTTCCATTTAGATAGCGCTTTTTCTTTGGCTAATCAAACTCCCAAAAAATTCAATTAAAAATAATAATAAATAAGTAATAAATAAGTAATTTATCAGAAAATAAAAAGTGGTACTTGTACAGTTTAGTCAAGACATTAAAAAATGAAAATATCGAAAAAAGTTTAAATTGTATGTATCCGTTATGGAACAAAGTTCTCCGACAAAAAAATTCACTTAATTTCATCAAGTAGGTTTTTTTTTTTTTAACAGCGAAAAAAACAATTTGTTATGATACCGAGCAAAATGTTCGATTTTTAGAAAGAAAAGCTAGTATTAAAGATGGGGAGGGGTGCCAGCGCTTTAACTGGTGTTATCTCCCTTTGGCATTTCTAAAATTCAAACAAATTTTTTTTTTTTAAATTCAAGATCGCTGTCATCAACGCGCTCTCATAAAAACGTGTTTTTCCGCTGTAAAAAAAAAAACAAAAAAACAAAAACTACTTGATGATATTAAGTGAAATTTTTTTTTTCGGAGAACTTTGTTCCATAACGGATACATACAATTTAAACTTTTTTCGATATTTTCATTTTTTAATGTCTGACTAAACTGTACAAGTACCTAAAAAGTCACTCCCGACCCCATAATATCACCTTAAAAATTATTAAAAACATAACAGAAAAAAAATATTCAAATAAATAAAATAAAAAGTCGAGTTAGCATTTCAACATTTGAACAACGCTCGCGGCTGCTGACACCGATGATTGCCGGTCTCGCCCGATCCATGCTTGACGGGAATTCATGTGAATTCGGATCAAATTATGCAAGAGTTCCTTGATTAATTACCATCGTTGCATTGTAACAGTTTACTTTTGTTTAGTTTATTTCGTTACTTAACATTGTTATATTTTAAGTTCGTTGATTAACTTGTTTCTTCTGTTTTTTTTTTTGTTTTTTTTTTTGTTTTTTTTTTTTTGAAATTTCCGAGACTAACTTACACTTCACCCGGCAATTGCAGATATAGTATTTGTGTAATCTATTTTTTTTTCTCATTTAACATTCGTTCATTGTTTTACTAATTGTTTCAGCGTCCCAAATTATATCTTGGAAAATATGCTTATTTTTGCTATGAATTTGCTGGTTATCTCCCTTAGATTTAATGATGCGTTGGCATAAGCGCCAAAATTAAGGCATTAACATGAAATTTAAAGATTAGGTATGGGCAAAATGAATGCCGATGCTCAAAATGTATAAACATTTTGACCTTAATCCCTTTACTTAAAAAATTTACCAAAAATCAGGAAATTAACCAATTTTAATGAAATTTTCAGTATTTATCAAATAATGATCACGGAATATAATGAACCCGTTATTTTTTATTTAAATCTTAGTGGAAATGTATTATTTTGTTTAAACAAAAAATACCTTTACTAAAGTTATGGTTTTCAGTAATAAAAAAAATTAAAGGAATTTATTTTTATTTTTTTATGAAAATAAAGCATTGTAAATTATAACAGTTTAAAAAAATAAAATAATTTTTACAGGAACATTACGAAAAAAGACCCTAAAGTCCGTATTAATGAATTCGATATAACTCGAAGAAAATGAATTTCTTGCACTACCGATATTACCATTGAATTAAGCATTGTTTATTTAATATTTTCACACAAAAATGTTATAATAGCAAAAATATTTCTACTTTTTTTAAATTACAGATTTCACATAATTTTTGTATGCAATATTTTAATAATTTCCTTGCTCGCATGAATGTGAAACTTTTGCCGTAACATAATTTTTATATAATATTGAACAATAATTAAAAAAAAAAAAATTAAAAACAGGAACATAAAAAAATAAATTAAAAAAGGATAAAAATGATACAAATGTTCAGAATATGAATGTACAGATGCACGTCTGAGTGGGGGGAGTAGAAAAAAAACTGACACCCTATCTTTACATCATCAACGCTCTGATCCCTATCTGGCATCAATTGAAATGGATGGCTCTCGTCTAGGAGAAGCCCCATGTTTTGACAAGCTTCTGGGTTTGTCCTTTACTCCTGATCTGAAATGGAACACGTACATCAAGTCTGTTGCCAAGGTCACTGGAAAGATGGTGGGATCTTTCTACCGCTCCAGAAGATATCTCACTACTGATGCAATTCTCTATCTATATAAAAGCCAAGTACGTCCAAGGATGGAATACTGCTGCCATATCTGGGAAGGAGCTGCTAAAAACAGCCTATCCTGCCTTGACAGAGTACAAAATAGACTTCGTGGCTTAGTAGGGGATGCCTTTTTCTCTTCCCTGCAACCTCTCTCCCACAGAAGAGACGTTGCGAGCCTATCCTTGTGTTATCGTTATTTCCATGGCAGGTGCTCGTCTGAACTCCAATATCTGGTCCCCCCTCGCCAATCTTTTACGAAAAACACCCGTCTAGCTGAATCCACTGTCAAAAACTTTCCCCACTCTTTATCTATGCCTAAATCAAAACGCGGATTCCATGAACAAAGCTTCTTTCTTAAAACTGCACACCTGTGGAATTCTGTTGCGTCTGCCTGCTTCCCACCTGACTACAACCTGGATGTCTTCAAGTCCAACGTAAACAAATTCCTAATGAACCGCCCCCTTAAGTAATCACTTCATTAAATCTCCACACTAACGTACTGTACTTGCAATAACCCTTATCCATAAGTGGCTTCCGGGCCTTGATAAGTGGTGACCACCGTGTAAAAAAAAAAAACAAAAAGCAAAACAACAAAAAAACAACAACACTTGTACTTCGTTTTAATATCATGACTTCATTTTGAAACAGCGTTTCAATTGAGCTTTCATATTCGTAGTTGTAATATCTATGACCAAGGGGAGATAACTCACAAATGAGTTACTTCCCCTTGATTGTAACGAGTCAGTTCACATACGGATGTCGAGCAGTTAAAACCTATTCCAGTTCGTCCATTGTCTATTGCCTCCACACCCGCGAGCTGGGGGGGGGGGATACTTTTGAACATTATATCTGGCGACAAGAATTTAAAACATAACAACGACCCCACGACTACTCGGAGATTTGTCAACTTAAAAGAGAAAAACAACCGTCTTCCGAGAAGCAAAGCAAATGGTGGAAATTAAAAAAAAAAAAAGAAAAAAAATTGGCGAACGATGGATTACCCATTTTCCCATCCTTTAAGGTACACGCGGACGAGAACACAGAATTCGTTAGAAAAATGGACGGACAAACTTGAAAATCTAATCGTTGCTTTAGAATTAAACAATGATAAAAAACGTAAAGCAATGCTTCTACATTACGCCGGAGACGATATTTACGACATATATGATAATTTCACTGATGAGCAAAAAGGAATAAACGCTATTATATCACTAAAGATGGCTCGATGACACCAAATGAATATGGAGTAATGAAAAAATCGCTAGCGGACCATTTCACAGCGCAGTAAAACATATCATACGAAATTTTTAAATTTCGACAAGCCATACAGAACACAGGTGAAACGTCAGACCAGTCAGTACCACATCAGACTGAGGACTTTGGCTTCCACGTGCGAATTTGAAAACATTGACAAACAGATTCTTGCTCAAATTATACAGGGGTGCCTATCTTCTAAGATTAGAAGAAAAGCATTAAGAGATAATTCGTCACTGAAGCAAATTTTGGACGAGGCTAGAGCAAGTGACTTAGCACACACACGTGCTAACCCGACATAGAAGGGAAAGAAGTGCATGCACTCAATAGCAGCCGAAATCGCGGACGCCATAGCACTCAAGTTACCAACCGACCTAAATACCGACAGCAAAGCAAATACCATGACACCCGGGCACGTGGTGAAAAAGAAGATGGCACACAACAGACTTGCCATTACTGTGGGTACTCCTCAGCGCACCCGACTTGCTCAGCACGAGGGAAAGAATGTAAAAGGTGCCACAAAATGGGCCATTTTGCAAGAGCATGCAACGCCAAAATGGTAAGAGAGATTCGTCTCACTCATTCTCCTATATCTCCGTCCACATCCAGTGACGAATCGGTACTGTCAGTCAAATTCCCGACACCCTCTAAAGCACCAACAGTCACTACTCTTGTGAAGAATTTTCCTGTAGACACTGGTGCTAGTGTAAATATAATTTCTGGACGAGTGTACGACAGTTTAAAACATAAGCCTCCTCTATCCAACACGACAACCCACATATTTGCATACAGATCCAGACAAGCACTGCCTATCCGAGGGTTCATTAATGCCACTATCAGATTCTGAGACAAGGGTTTCAAAGACAAAATATTTGTTATTGATAGCGAAAGTTCCCTACTTTGACTACAGAACTTACTTAGTGCCTACTGTGCCGAAACACTAGGTATGATCACCTTTCACTTCTCATTTCATCTAACGGTCCCTATTTCTGACGAGTTCCCTTCACTGTTCGACGGCAAAATGGGGAAAATCTTTGGGGGCACCATCAATCTCCATATCGACTCCTCGGTAACCCCTGTAGCACAACAACACCACAGAATACCATTCCACGTGAGGAAGGATATCGAGACAGAATTACAGTGTCTCCATGAACTGGACGTAATTGAAGAGGCCACTGGACTTACTCTATGGGTAAGCCCTATTGTGGTGGTTCCAAAAGAAATGGGGTGTACGCATTTGCATTGACATGAGGAAGACAAATGAAGTCATCCAAAGAGAAAAACACCCAATGCCTACCGTGGATGACTTAATTACAGACCTAAATGGCTCCACAGTATTCAGCAAGCTAGATCTCTCTAATGCATACCACCAACTAGAGCTTGAAGAATCTAGTAGATATATAACAACATTTGTCACACATGTAGGACTATTTCGCTACAAACGCTTAGTTTTTGGAGTAAATGCAGCTTCTGAATTATTTCAAAAGGCAATTGCCGATCTACTTAGAGATATTCCAGGAGTAAAAAATATATCTGACGATATCATAGTTCACAGATGCAACCAGACATCACGTGATATTAGCCTGAGAGCCACACTGGAACGTCTACAGAGTGCAGGAGCCAAGCTGAAGAAAGAAAAATGTCTCTTCCCCGTGCGAGAACTAACCTTTTTTGCACACGTTTTCAGCGAAAGAGGAATATCACCCGACCCAGAAAAGATATCAGCTATAACTAAGTGCAAATCACCCAATAATGTTAGTGAAGTTCGGTCATTTTGGGCATGACCCAATATGTGGCAAGATTCATCCCACATTATGCCACAATTACCGAACCACTTCGACTACTAACAAAGAAAGACACAGAATGGAGATGGTCAGAAACGGAAGAGTCAGTGTTAAACAAGCTGAAGAAAATTCTAACAGGAGCTGAAGTCATGGCATATTTTTACCCCAATAAAGATACCAACATTATGGTAGATGCAAGCCCTGTCGGATTAGGTGAAGTTCTGGCACAGAATGGGAAAGTGCTTTGCTATGCCAGTTGTGCACTCACGGATGTGGAACAACGATACTTTCAGACCGAAAGAGAGATGTTGGCTGTTGTGTATGTAGCTGAGCATTTCCATCTATACATATATGGAGCGAAATTCACCATCACCACCGACCACAGACCACTTCTTGGGACCGTGAAGAGCCTCAAGCCAACAACGATCAGAATCGAGCGCTGGCGTCTACGACTCATGCCTTATCGGTATAATCTAATTTATCAACCCGGAAAAGACGATCTCAACTCTGCAGTCGCCACCCACAGACTATACCAGCAAGAGATAATGCAGCAGAAGCTTACATAAGGTATGTGGTTCAAAACTCGATACCCAAATCCATCACCCATGAAGAGGTTAAATACGCGACAGAGGAAGACCCCCTGTTGCAGAAGGTGAAAACTTCAATTATGAGTAGAAGATGGAATGACCCCCAACTGTCGAGTTTCTCCCCATTTAAGGATGAACTGTCGATGCACAATGGTTTAATTCTTCGTGGTCACCATCTGATAATCCCCTCTAAATTGAGAAAAAGAGTGATCTAAATAGCTCACCATACACACCAAGGCATCGTCAAAACAAAACAATTGATAAGGGAAAAGGTGTGGTTCCCTGGAATTGACAAATTGGTGGAAGAAACCGTACGTGACTGCATTCCCTGCCAAGTCTCAAACCCGAAACACACACACCGTGAACCGATACACTCCATCCCTCTCCCAACTGCCCCATGGACTGGAATTTCGGTTGATTTTGCAGGCCCATTCCCATCCGGAGGCTATCTACTAGTCACAATCGACGACTATAGTCGCTTTCCTGAGGTAGAAATAATTCCCTCACTGTCAGCAAGTACAGTCATACCCCACCTGAACATAATTTTTGCCAGACAGGGATACCCAACTGTTCTAAAGTCTGATAATGGACCCTCATTTCAGGGACAAGACTTCAGAGATTTTGCAATTCAGTCAGGCTTTAGGTACAGGAAAATCACACCTCTATGGCCTGAAGCAAATGGGGAAATGGAGCGCTTTATGCGTACTTTAAAAAAAATTTATACTTGCTACCACAGTGGAAGGCAACGACTGGAAAACTCAATTACCTCACTTTCTTCGGCAATACAGAGCTACTCCTCATACCACCACAAAAATATCTCCTTTTGAAGCCGGTACTGGCAGGAAAATGAATATCGGTTTACCTAATGCCATTGAGAAACCAGCAGCACTAGGGCCAGTACATGACAACATAACGAAAAATGACTCGAAATGAAATGGTATGGAGACAAAAACAGCCCTCTGCCTAGGAGACAGTCTTGATCAAGCAAAGGAAACAGAAGAAGCTGTCCGCACCATACAACCCTAAACCATACACAGTCACACAAAAAAAGGGCAGCATGATAACAGCTCAAAGAAACCACCAAATCACCAGAAACTCTTCTCTGTTCAAACGAGGAAGTCTGAACGCAACCCATGAAGAAGAAGAGTCCAACTCTGAGAGTGAGTACAGCCCATACTTGCAAAAACAACACCATGAAATACCCGCAACCCAAATGGCTGATCAACTTTCAAGACGAAACTCATCACGGAAAAGACAACCCCCAGTCAAACTGAAAGACTTTATAATCAATAATTATGATATAATAATAATATTATAATAGGACCTTTTTTTTTTTCTTTAATATATTTCCTTGAACATAAAAAATGCATGTTTTAATTCTTAGTTTTAAATCTCAGTTGTAGTATATAAATAACTTTGATAATTTTCTAAAATAAATAAAAATGACAATCTATAATATCAAGAAAGGCGGAGATGTAATATTCATGACCAAGGGGAGATAACTCACAAAGGAGTTACTTCCCCTTGTCTGTAAAACAACTAACGAGTCAGTTCACTTACCTATTCCAGTTCGTCCATTGTCTATTGCCTCCACACCCGCGAGCCGGAGGGAATACTTTTGAACATTATAGTAGTTTACAAAACTCCCGTTTGTTGAGTTTGCGCGGACACCAGAATTACTCGCTTTTTCGGGACTAATTAAGCTATTTTTTGTACAAACAAGGTGTTTTGTTTATTTAATTCAATATCTTATAACTTTATTTTACTAATTACCTTTGAAATAGACCCAGAAAACTAATATTTATCTTTTAAAAGATTTTTACAATGCATTTATTGAACTTCCAAATTTAGCTGAATTGGTGAGCTCGCCGTGAAAACATTTTTCATAACTTTTTTTTTTCACGTGTTCAAATATTTTTTTCTTTAGGAAATTAACTTTAGTCTTTAATCTTTGAAATGCAATAAAAAAGCAGTCGGAAACCTACAAAAAATTATGATAAATCGGTTTTCAAAACTAGGTCCCCTATTTTTAATCGTCCATTTTTTCCCAGACCTATTAAAGGTCTTTAACATAAATAAAAAATAAGGTCTTTAACAAAAGTAAAAAAGTTAAGGCCTTTAACATTAAAAAAAGGTTAACATTAAAAAAAGGTTAACATTAAAAAAAGGTTAACATTAAAAAAAGGTTAACATTAAAAAAGGTTAACATTAAAAAAAGGTTAACATTAAAAAAAGGTTAACATTAAAAAAAGGTTAACATTAAAAAAGGTTATGAATGCCGATGCTCAAAATGTATGAATATTTTGACCCTTCCCTTTACTTAAAAATTCACCCAAAATTAGGAAATTAACCAGTTTTAATTAAATTTTCAGTATTTATCAACTAATGATCACGGAATATAATGAACCCATTAACATTTTTTTTATTATTTAAATCTTAGTGAAAATGTATTTTGTTTAAACAAAAACTACCTTTACTAAAGTTATGGTTTTCACGAGTAAAAAAATAACGTATGAATTTATTTGTGCTTTTTTTTATGAAAATCGTAAATTGTAACAATAAAAAAAAATTATTTTAATTTTTACAGGAACATTATGAAAAAAAACCCCCTAAAGTTCATATTAATGAATTCGATATAACTCGAAGAAAAATTAATTTCTCGAACTACCGATATTATTATTGAATTAAGCATTGTTTATTTAATATTCTCACACAAAAAATATAATTGCAAAAAACATTTCTACTTTTTTTTTTTTTAAATTGCAGGTTTCGCATAATTTTTATATGTAAGATTCTAATATTTTCGTTGCTTGCATGAATATGAAACTTTCAACGTAACATAATTTTTATATACCGCCAGTAAATAAAGGTATATCACACGAAGCCGTTTGAAAGAACGAAGAGACTTTATTCTCGAGCGTACAGTGTACCTAACTCAAAACAAAAACTGAAAAAAACATAAACACAAAATGAAAGGGCAGACAACTCAAATAACACTGGCATGCTGAGTTATCTCCCCTTGACCAATATGCGATCCTAATACAATACTGGCGTAATCTTGGAAAATAAAAATAAAAATTTAATCTAAAAGCAGGAACATAGAAAAATGATTAAATTAAAAAATAATATAAATTTTACAAACGCCCATGACGGCTGAAAAAAAAAAAAAAAAAAAGAGAAAGAAAAACAGCACCCCCTACTTAGTCATTTTAAGCCTTTCGACTGTCTGAGATTTTGGACTTCCGTGTAATCTATGTAACGAGAATTTCGTTTTGTTTTAGTCGAACGAAACGAGAATCTCTGGCTTTTGGGGGCTAATTAAGCTATTTTTTTGTACAAACAAGGTGCTTTTTTTTTTTTTTTTTTTTTTTTAATTTATTTGATTCAATATTCTAGGACTTTACTTAGACCCAGAAAACTAATATTTATTTTTCAAAGGATTTTTACAATGAATTTATTTACCTTCAAAATTTAGCTCGCCGTGAAAACATTTTTCATAACTTTTTTTGGCGCTGTTTTACAATTTGTCGTTGTGCAGGAGTAGACGACTCTTGTTTATTATAACATTCGTTCATTTTTTCATCTCATAATATAGGACGCTCGATGGAACGATATATATATATATATATATATATATATATATATATATATATATATATATATATATATATATATATATTATTAAATCAAAACATAAAAAGAAGCTGCGACGATTTTTTTTTTAATCTAACAAAGTTGATAACATTAATAATACAAAATGTAGTCTTTACGCAATTATTAATAGAAAACCACCGAATCAGCGATATTTTCATTAGATGAAGACATTTTTTTAAAAAAAGAAGCTGTAGCAAGTTTTTTTCTTAATTAAAAAGTAAATATTATGACAAGGTTTTTAAAAAACTACTTTTTACCTGAAAAAATACCAAGAATGAAACTTTAATAAAACAAGGATTAAATTTTTAAAGTTGCGGCGACTTTTTTTTTTTTTCTGTAACAAAGCTTATAATACTAATAACATGTAGTTTTTAATGTTATAAAGATGGAAATGCGACGATAGTTGTAAAAGTATTGTAATTTTTATTAAACGAAAACTGCAATTTATTATTTATGTTAAAAACTAAATGTCCGTGTTATTAATGTTATAAGCTTTGTTCAATAAAAAGAAAGCAAGATTGAAAAATGCCTCTTCAGCAATTTCTTTTTTTTTTCTTTTTTTGTCATATTTTCCTCTTTGTTTTATTAAAATGTTTTGTTTGAAAAAATATAATTTCCCATGGTCGCATTTAATCTCTAATTAAGTCGTAAAAATGTAGAAAAAGTTGCTGTAGCTTACAGCTATCGTCGCATTTTCATTTTTTTTTTTTGTCATGTTAAAAAAATAGATGCTGGTTTATTAATATTATAAGCTTTCTTACAGTAAAGAAAAAAAAATTATAGATATCGCCGCAGCTTTAAAAATTGAATCCTTCTTTTATTAAAGAGTTCCATTCTTGGTATTTTTTAAAGGTTAAAAACTAATTTCTGAATAACCTTACCATAGCGTTTACTTTTTAATTAACAAAAAATAAAAAACAAAAGAAAAGAAAAAAGCTGTCCGAACTTCTTTTTTAAATGTCTTCATCTGATAAAAATATCATTGGTTCGTTAGTTTTCTCTTAATAATTGCGAACAGACTACATTTTTTATTATTAATGTTATCAAGTTTGTTGCCTTAAAATAAATTCATTGCATATTTCTTTTTTTAATGTTTTAATATATATATATATATATATATATATATATATATATATATATATATATATATATATATATAAATAAGTAATGTGATTGATAATTTAAAATTTGAAAATCAAATTATAATTAAATTAAAAATCCGTTTCATAAGAAGGAACAACAACAAAATCAAAATTGATTTTGTTGTTGTTTCTTCTTATGAAACGGATTTTTAATTTAATTATATGAAACGGATTTTTAATTTAATTATAATTTGATTTTCAAATTTTAAATTATCAATCACATTACTTAATATTGAATTAGCTCTAGAATATTTACCTATCGAGCTTATTATATATCTAAATTACAACGAGCACTTTCTTTTTCCTGTATTTTAATTAAACTAGTAATTTCACTGTTACATTGAAATACACTCAGCTCTTTAGACTATTGTTCTAATCTCCTTTAAATTATATATATATATATATATATATATATATATATATATATATATATATATATATATATATATATATATATATATATATATAGTAATTTATAAAATATATATGGTGATTAAGTTACACTGAATATTCCACGTTTCATCCACTCTAGGATTCTTCAGGCTTATGCGTGAATTTTGTGGTTGCCCGTCATTTTTATATACGCATTTATAGTTTTTAATAATAAAAAAAAAACATGAATTTTTAAATTCATTTTTAAATTAACATAAAAATACTAATAACGAACAAGATTAAATTAACATTAAAAAGGAAAGAAAACTGCATTTTCATGCTTTGTTTAAATTTTAAAACATCTTAATATTTTTATTAATATGTTATAAACTTTGTTACATTATTTATATAAAAATAAAGCAGACGTCGTAACTATTAAAAATTACAATTCTTCTGAAATTATAAATTTTCAACTATTTCCATTGTGGAAAAAAAAAAAAAGAAACGATTATCACTTAGTCAAGTTATCCCCCCTGTATCAGTTAGTTTTTTTTATGGAAGCGCCAGATTGCGAAATGATGAAACAAGGAGAAGAAATAATGAAACGAGAAAAATTCTTCATATTAAGGATAATATTTTTTTTAAATTTAATGGGTAAACGTTTTTAAAAAACACTTAATAAATGGCGCGGAGGTAACTCATTTTTATTTTTCTTCAAAAAACCGAAAGCAATGAAAAGTAACAAAAAAAAACTAAAGAATAAAAAATATTTGTTTGTCTTTCAGAAGTTTTTTTATACAAGTTATCAAATGGTATTTAATCTACTTATAATTTTTATTCAACCACATAAAAATACTCTCTCTCTCTCTCATATATATATATATATATTACTATAATAATTAAATACCTACAGACACTAGTGTTTCATCCTTTCGGGAATCTTCAGTGCAGGGTGTCACGATTAATACCAGTCGAACGATTTGAACCCCGCAACACGACACATCTCTGGCTCGATTAGCGAAGACCTAATCCATTCGGCTGCCATTAACCGCATGAAATAACGTTGAATTTAAACATCTTTATTTTAAATGTTCATTTACGTCAGTCAGACAATGATCTAATCGTTATACGATGATCTATGAATAATATGTATATATATATATGTTATCTTCCTTTATTAGAAGTCAAAACATAAGAAAAATACTTAATATTTACAATTTGCATTTATTTGTATCTACTGAAAATATGCCTGTATATCTATTTATACTTAATTATAAATATAGAATATGCCATAGCTTATACTTTATTTCCAGTTATACCTGTACTGAATTATATTTCAGATCATAAATATATCGTCACTTGTATCTAGATTGAATATACACCTTTTTATACCTCCTGTCGTCTTAATTATTCAGAGTTTGAGCACTAAATTTTATTTTAATTCCTAATATCAATTTAATCATTCTTTAATGTATTATCCTATTCCTAAACTAATCAATATTTTAACCAAATATTAACTCCTCGATCTCAAACCAACCTGTTGTAAATTTAGTTGCTTCAACTGCATGAATTTTTAATTATTCCCCCTTCCAGTAACAATAAAATGACAAGCATAGTAATGTCCTTTTTAATCATTTTGAGGAGTGTAACTTTTTAGCAAATATATAACCTCTACTAACTAACCCATTAACAATAACTACCCATGCAGGGTCGCAGAAATACCTGGAGCCCTAACTCTTTGGTAGCACTTAGAGTGGCTGCTCCATCAGCAGTTGTATGATGTTGGGATGATTTAGATGATGTTGCATCATTTCTCCTAGCAAACACTCCGGATATCTTAGCACTAAGTGAAACTAACCTACACTCCTCCATCCCCTCTAACCACGTTAACATGCCTGGTTATCTCCCTCTTTGCCGTAAGGACTCAGACAGACATTCATGGATTTGGAGTCTATATTCGAAACACCTTTCCCTTGATTAGAGAAACTAAACTAGAATCGGACGATCATGCCTTTATGTATTTTAGACTTAGCATGCAACATAATATTAGCTACTTATATTTTCCCTATCGCTCTCGCTGTATCCTAATAATCAAAATCTCTGACAGCATAGATACAGCACTCTCCCTCGATACTAGCTCACAAGTGCATGTATTTGATGACTTCAATGTCCACCAAAACAACTGGCTTGGATTCTCAAATCACACAGACGTAGCTGGTAGCATAACACATAGCTTCTCTATATCTCATTCCCTATTAAAGACAGTTGTTTCTGACCCGTCTCACAAATCAACAAGATCAACATGCCTCACTTCTAGATCTATTTCTGACCACAGTTCCCGATGATTGTACCCACAGCCCACTCGGGAATGCTGATCATGCTGTGATAATGGTAGAAATCGCCCTAAATTCTCGACCCAAAACTGAAGAGCAATTGCCCCAAACAACAAGGTATTATAAAAAGGCTGACTGGGAAGCCATCAGGGATCTCATCAGAGAGGTACCATTGGGAAATATCTTTTCTCTTCCAGCTGAACAGTGTGCAAATGAGGTTATTGAATGGTTTAAAATGGCAATTGAAGTACATGTTACCATGCGGAAATTCTATAGAAAACCCCACTCTCCCCAATGGTTTACTTCTACTTGTGCAGCTGCCATTGCTCAAATGCAGCATGCGTACGGAAGATTTAACCGACATAAATCCAGTTCACACAGACAGAAGTATATAGAAGCTAGAAATAATTGTAAGAAAGAAATAGCGACAAATAAGATAGAATATACCTAAACCACCAGAAAACACATTGAAGCACAGAAATTAGGAACCTATGATTTTTGGAAAATCTACAACAGTGTAGTAAATAGTGAGTAATTAAAAATTCTCCCACTATCCAACAATCATGAGGTTGTTTGTACAGCAACCGAGAAGGCGAATATGCTTGCCATCTGGTTTGCTTCAAACTCCACATTGGACCCAGCAAGCCACTCCTCCCTGACTTTCCTTTGCAGACAAACGCCACACTAGATGATCTGAAAATCACTCCTTCTCAAGTGCATGATATCATAAAAACCTTGACACCTCAAAAGCATGTAAACCCGATCTCATCCCGGCTGTGCTATTTAAAAAGTGCTCCGCTGAAGTAGCTCCAGTTCTCTCCAAACTTTACAACAAATGCCTCAACGAATCTTGCTTTCCTGACTACTGGAAAACTGCTTCTGTGGTACTAGTTTTCAAGAATTCTGGCAAAAGAACTGACTCATTAAATTATTGCCCTATTAACCTCCTCCCGCTTTTCGCCAAAATATTTGAGTCCTTAATTAATCAAGCTCTAGTCAATCACCTTACAGCAGGCAAACTTTTGACCGACCAACAAATATGGATTTAGGCAAGCCCGTTCTACAGCAGATATCCTAACTGTAATCTCTGAACATATATACCATACATTGGACAAAGCAGGGGAGGGTAGAACGGTAGCGCTAGATATATCTAAGGCTTTTGACAGAGTATGGCATGAAGGTCTTCTCAGGAAAATCAGATCATACAGTATCACTGGACGAATACTTAACATAATTAAATCCTTCTTAAATAAGAGAAGAATCCAGGTTAACCTCGATATGATATAAATGTGGGCAGAGGCGTAGCATCAGTTTTTGCCGCCCGGGGCGGTCGTAAAATTCACCCTCCCCTGTTGGCATATAATTACCTGTTTTGCTCCCCTTGCTGATATATAATTACCTATTTTGCCCCTCCCCCCCGCCTGCATATAATTACGTTTTGCCCCTCCTCCCGTTGGCATATGATTACCTTTTTTGCCCCCCACCCTCCGCTGGCATATGATTACCTCTTTTGCCCCCCCCCATACTGCTGGCATATGACAACCTGTTAAAACCTTCAAAATTCCAAAAAGCCCTAAAAATATTTATTTTCATTGAACTAATGTTTACACAATTCCCTTCAGATTAATTTTTACACAATTCCTCCTTTTTTTAAATTTTAATTTAACAATTTCTTTTCAATAATTTGAATAAAAATAAATATGCAAACATTAATCTGAAGGAAATTATATGAACGATAATAGGAAACAAAAGAAAGCAAATATTGTTTTTCAAAACAAAAATTGTAGTGAAGATTGAGTGTGACTACAGTGACGGAGGTGGGCTGCATGTGCGAACTCGAAACCCGTGCGATGGGAGACGAGAAGGCGACGAATCAGCAGGTTCGATCGCGCATTAATTTGCATAAATGAGATAATATAAGGCCGGGAGTTAAGATGTTTGGGAGAGTTGAGCCGTTGAGTTCTCGAGAACCGGATGGAACCTTGTTAGTGCGGAGAGTGTCGCTGAGAATCGAGTCCAGGTTTTTTTTTTCGACTAGGAGCTATTTCGGCTTTAAATATGGAGCCAATGTGGCCGAGATGAAATGGGAAATTTTAAATGATTTGCGTCGAACCTGAAAAGTTAAAAGTCGCATTGAAAATTGAAAAGCGTTGTCAAAGAGAGAATTGAATGAGTCGTGTCAAACTGCGAAGGTTGAAGATATGAAGTGAGTCGGCCTTTTTTTGTCTTTTTGTTTGTTAATCCCAGTGGGATTCGTTGGATTTCTTTAACTATCGTCGTCAAATGAACGTGTTGGAATGCAGTTCGGTTCACTTGTTTGTATTAAAGTCGTCGTTTTTTAAACGTGGAATTTGGAATGAAATTCGCTTATATTTATTAAAAAAAGAAAAAAAAAGTCGTCGCTGTTAACAGAACTTAAAGATTCGATTCGGACCACCTGTGTGTATAAAAATCGTTTTTCAACGAGAAATTCAGAAGGAAATCCTGTTGTATTGAAAAGAAAAAAGTTATCGTTTTTAAACGAAAAATATTTTACTCGAGTACAATTCGAGTCGGATTTTATTGTGTTTGAAAAAAGTCATCGTTGTTAAAAGAACTTGAAATGCGATTCGGATGACTTGTACGTATAAAAGTCATATTTCAATGCGGAATTTAAAATGAAATCCTGTTGTGCTGACAAGGAAAAAGGGCGTCGTTTTTAAACGATAGATTTATTTTATAAAAGTACAATTCGAGTCGGATTTTATTGCGTTTGAAAAAAAGTCGTCGCTGTTAAAAGAACTTAAAATGTGATTCGGACGACATGTATGTATTTAAAAGTTATTTTTAAATACGGAGTTTAACATGAAATCGTGTCGTGCTGAAAAAGAGAAAAAAGGTGTCGTTTTTGACCGATAGTTATTTTGGTGAGAGTACAATTCAAGTCGATTTTTTTTTTGAAGAAAAAGTAGTCGCTGTTAAAAAGAATTACAATGCGATTGAGTGGACTTGTATGTAAAGTCGTTTTTAAATGAGAAATTAAAAATTAATTGCTGTGTCTAGCAGAGTAGTGAGTGCTAGCTGTGTCTAGCAAAGTAGTGAGCGCTAGCTGTGTCTAGCAGAATAGTGAGCATTAGATGTGTCTAGCAGAGTAGTGAGGGCTACCTGTGTCTAGCGGAGTAGTGAGCGCTAGCTGTGTCTAGCAGAGTAGTGAGCGCTAGCTGTGTCTAGCAGAGTAGTGAGCGCTAGCTGTGTCTAGCGGAGTAGTGAGCGCTAGCTGTGTCTAGCGGAGTAGTGAGCGCTAGCTGTGTCTAGCGGAGTAGTGAGCGCTAGCTGTGTCTAGCGGAGTAGTGAGCGCTAGCTGTGTCTAGCGGAGTAGTGAGGGCTAGCTGTGTCTAGCGGAGTGTTGAGCGCTAGCTGTGTCTAGCGGAGTGTTGAGCGCTAGCTGTGTCTAGTGGAGTGTTGAGCGTTAGCTGTGTCTAGCGGAGTGTTGAGCGCTAGCTGTGTCTAGCGGAGTGTTGAGCGCTAGCTGTGTCTAGCGGAGTGTTGAGCGCTAGCTGTGTCTAGCGGAGTGTTGAGCATTAGCTGTGTCTAGTTGAGTGCTAGGTGTGTCTAGCAAAGACGGATACTACTTCCCTACCCAGTTTATGATCATGAGATCAGGGGGGCGTGTAATGAAAATTAGCCCTACCAAAAAGTTCTATCAAAATTCACCCTACCAAAAAGTTCCATGTCTATGGAGAAGATTGCCAAGTCTGTAAGCCTTGTCTGGCTCATTTTTGATCGAAGGTAGTATTTTATGAGTTTCAGTTTCGAGAAAAAGCGCTTACAATATAGCTTGGGTAAAGAAAATGCGCAGCAAAATCGCAATACTAGGGATGGAATCCCTAAGGTGGTATTTCTGTATGAAGTTCAAAAGTTCCATTGATTTTATCTTTTCCTGAAGCTTTCACAAATACTGTAATCTCTTCCTTTCGGCATAGAATTTATCTTTATCTATATCTTCGTCAACTTCACCAAGCTGACAATCATAATTCTCATCAAGCAGATTTGACGGTGTAAGAAAAACGTATTTACTTGCAAGATTGGGAACTTGTTGAAATCTGCAAGATATTTCTTCAGTCAACCTCTTTATGATGGATAGCATTTCTCATCTCAACTCAGTATCAAACCCCAGTGCTGCATCAGTCAATCGTTCACCATCCATTCGTTTCTTTTTGCGGATACGATCTCCATTTCAGAGCAGAGATTTTTGGACTCGTCTATTGCAGTGTCCACCATATTTTCTCTATTCTGAAGAAGGCAATCTCTCAACGCCGTCAGTATATATATATATATATATATATATATATATATATATATATATATATGCACATATGTATACGCATATATATATATATATACATATACATGTATGCATATATACATATATACACCCAGGGTATCGGACAAAAAGACACCGGACAAAACCCACCAACTAATTAAAGCAAAAACAGATAAAATCTCAAAATGAATCAAAAACATTAGAAATGACTTTTTATATTGTTATTTTTATTTTAGTTAAATTTAGGAAAATTAGACACCGGGGAACTAATTTTGGAAAGGTATGAAAATTAAGCATCTACGGAATAAATGTCAGTTGAAGATAGAGTTAGAGACCATTCTTGAAGACGATATAGTTTTAAATAGGATTCAAGTGCCTCTCACAGAAATATACGTATTTTCAAATATTTACTCTTGTTTAAAAGCAAGTAAATCGATTTTTCTAAGTTAGGTATGCATTCTAAGGAGATTTTTCTTGCTTTTTTTCGAAAGGATGCGCAATAGAAGCATTTCTATTCCCGGTATATGGAAAAGGGGTAATTTTCTAATGAACTGTTGGCTTGATATATTTAACCATCTTTTGTTCCAACCGTATATTGTACAATTTTTGTCTATTTTAACACCTTACACTTGAACTTCAGCATGTCAGTACAGTTGAGAAAGTAGGAAGGGAATTCTAAAGTCTAGCAGTTTTGGGGAAGAAACTATTAGAGTAAAAGATCTCTACTGTGAAGGGGTGGGATTTTGTTGCTTCTCGGGTTTGTCAGAGATATTTACGTCGAGGGGGTACAAGTGCTTATAGTTTGGCAGAGTTTTCACCATCAAAATACTTGTAAACCAGGGAGATGGATGCAACATTTTGTAAATGGAACAGAGGTTGGAGCTTAGATGACAGTTCAGGACCTGTCAAGTTGACGACTCTCTTTTGAACCTTGTCTAGGAGTGAGAGACTAGTAACAGCCCAAATGTGACAACAATACTCCATACAGAAAGTATCAGAAAGTGAGTACACCCTTCACATTTCTTCAAATATTTAAGTGTGTCATGCCTACAGTCAAGCATGGTGGTGGGAATGTCATGGTCTGGAGCTGCATGAGTGCTGCAGGTATTGGAGAGTTACATTTCATTGAGGGAAACATGAACTCCAACATGTGCTGTCAAATACTGCAGCAGAGCATGATCTCCTCCCTCCAGAAACTGGATCGCAGAGCCGTGCTCCAGCCTGATAATGATCCAAAACATACACATAAGACAACCACTGCTTTACTGAAGAGGCTGAGTGGAAAGGTGATGGATTTGCCAAGTGTGTCTCCAGACTTGAACGCAATAGAACATCTTTGGGGCATCCTCAAGCAGAAAGTGGAGGTGCATAAAGTCTCAAATATCCGCCGGCTCCGTGACGTTGTAATTGAAGAGTGGAAAAGCATTCCAGTGGCCACATGTGAAGCTCTGGTAAACTCCATGTCCAGGTGAGTAAAGGCAGTTTGGGATAATGATGGTGGCCACACAAAATATTGAGAACTGACATGTTGTATGTTAATATTGACAACTTTTCGTAAGGGGTGTACTCACTTTTGTTGCCAGGGATTTAGATTTTACTGGCTATATTTTGAGTTATTTTGAGATGAACATAAATTAACTCTGTTATATATGATGCAGACAGACTAGTTTTCATTGTGTCAAAAATCATTTTATTAGTGTTGCCCAATGAAGAGATATACTTAAATATTTGGAGAAATGTGGGCGGGGGTGTACTCACTTTTGTGATATATTGTACACGGGCGAATGGTAGCCTTATAGAGGTACAGGATACTTTCAGACATAAGTAGGTTTCTAGCATGGTAGAGAGAGCCCACCTCCCTCACAGAGGCCTTTGCAATGCTCTCAATGTACCTGTTTCAACTCATGTTCCATGTAAACGTTAAGCCGAGGAGTTTAAAAGATGTACTTTCAGGTAATGTATCTTTGGCCATTGCTATTGGTGGTAGAGAAGGTTTCTTGTAATTATTGAAGGAAACAAGTTTAGTCTTGGCAGCATTGAATGTGACCATCCATTTCTGTCCCCATTCCACTGCAGATTGGGGGTCATTCTCTAGTGTTTCTGCCATTTTCCTAGATATATGTCCATTTGTTTTCCCCTCGTGCCTGTTATAGAACATGGTGTCATCAGCAAATATACCCATCTCAGAGACAACTATTAGGGAGGTCATTTATGAATATTAGGAATAATAAAGGTGGAAGGATAGACCTCTGAGGTACAGCCACATTCAGTGGCGTAGCAAGAGCGGGACGGGGGTGGGCGGTCCGACCCGGGCGGCACGTGCTAGGGGCGGCATTTGAGAGGGTAACAAAAAATGAATAAAAATAAATGAAAGCTAACAAAAAATCTGAAATTTTATGCCGAAAAGGTTGTAAAACATCGGGACTTTTAGAGATATCGGAATCAGAAAAATATGTCCCTATTTTATGAACGGCACATGTCAAGGGCGGCATTTGAGAGGGTAAAAATAGAAAACAGAAAACATAAATAAATGATAACAAAAAATTTGAAATTTAATACCGAAAATGTTGTAAAAAAATCGGAACTTTTGGAGGTATCGGAATGAGAAAAATGTGTCCCTATTTTACGAGCGGCCCATGTTAGGGGCGGCATTTTGAGAAGGTAAAACAGAAAATAGAAAAAATAAATAAAAATAAATAAAAACTAACAAAATATCCTAAATTTTATATCGAAAAGTTTGTAAAATATCGGAACTTTTGGGGGTATTGGAATCGGAAAAATGTGTCCCTATTTTACGATCGGCACATGTCAGGGGTGGCATTTCTGAGCGGATAAAAATAGAAAATAGAAAAAATAAATAAAAGCTAACAAAAATTGAAATTTTATACCGAAAAGGTTGCAAAAAAAATCGGAACTTTTGGAGATATCGGAATCAGAAAAATGTGTCCCTAATTTTCGATTCCAAAACCGATTGTTTAAAATTTTTAATTTAATTTTTCATTTTTGGTGCTAATTATAAATATTTATTGTTTTTAAATTATCACTAAATCTAAAATGATAATAGCATCAAAATACGATGTAAATTTATTTTATTTCTAAAACAAAGTTTTAAAAGAAGTTGCATAAATTCTCTAGGTAACCTTTCAAAGAAAGCAGTTTATTTACATGTTCCAAACAATGTTTAAAAATTAAATAAAACATTTTTGTCAAGAAAAATACTTTCAAACATCACTGATAATTAAATGATACAACGGAAAATTAACAACAGAAAATTTCGTAATTTTGGAATTGTAGAAACATTAAGCAAGTACGGAATAAAAATCGACTGTAAACAGATTTTATGATCGTTATATCAGGGGATATGATTTTAAATGGAAACTAAGCGCTACACCCAAATACTTTTTAAGTGGCTTTCTATTCGATAGTTTAAATACTGCCAAATTTCTGCCAAGTTTCGAACAATCACGGAGTAATTGATTTTTTTCAAACTATTAACAAAATTTTATAATCACTGACGTATTTATAATTAAACCGAAATTTATTATGATGAATTAATTCTGTTAATAGGATTTTAATTTTTAACTTTTTTTAATTTATATAATAATTGTAAAAGGAATTATTTTAAATGGGTGAAACTAAATCAGTCTTCATGGAATAATTCAACATTTAGTCGAGTTGATGGCTATAAATGATGGCTGCGGATTAGGAAACTTGTCAGAGGAATGTTTGGACAATAAAGACATCCGTAATTATTTGCAATTCCTTCTAAGAAAACCATCACTAATTGAACAGTGATGGAAAATTATTCGCGGGACGATGCTTATGTAAGGTTAGTAATTGACCAATGGGAACAAGCCATTAGCTTAAGTGTATGCTCCAAGAACGTCCGACCCTACCTCATTACCTACCTATATAATAACGTGCACGGGCAAATTTTCACAAAGAAAAGAAAAAGTAACAATAAGAAGCTGAGTGAAGAAGAGAGAAAAAAGAATAAGGAGTTTGGAAAGCCGAGCGAGAAAGAGTCGAGACTCTCTCGCTGCAGACTAACAAAAAGGAACTCCTCCGATCGAGGCACGTCAACTGCATTCCTACGCAAGAAGAATCTCATCTCACTAGCCTGTCACCCACACTTTGTAATCATAGCTGACTACAGACTTCTCCGAAAGAAGAGAGAAAGAAAGAGTATCTCAGAAAGAGAGAAGGGAATTACGAGTTGATATGTGCTGATAATTTTTCAACAAGACTGTTATCCAATATTCAAAACAACGTTTTTTTCTTGCTTTTTTTTGAAAGGATGCGCAATAGAAGCATTTCTATTCCCGGTATATGGAAAAGGGGTAATTTTCTAATGAACTGTTGGCTTGATATATTTAACCATCTTTTGTTCCAACCGTATATTGTACAATTTTTGTCTATTTTAACACCTTACACTTGAACTTCAGCATGTCAGTACAGTTGAGAAAGTAGGAAGGGAATTCTAAAGTCTAGCAGTTTTGGGGAAGAAACTATTAGAGTAAAAGATCTCTACTGTGAAGGGGTGGGATTTTGTTGCTTCTCGGGTTTGTCAGAGATATTTACGTCGAGGGGGTACAAGTGCTTATAGTTTGGCAGAGTTTTCACCATCAAAATACTTGTAAACCAGGGAGATGGATGCAACATTTTGTAAATGGAACAGAGGTTGGAGCTTAGATGACAGTTCAGGACCTGTCAAGTTGACGACTCTCTTTTGAACCTTGTCTAGGAGTGAGAGACTAGTAACAGCCCAAATGTGACAACAATACTCCATACAGAAAGTATCAGAAAGTGAGTACACCCTTCACATTTCTTCAAATATTTAAGTGTGTCATGCCTACAGTCAAGCATGGTGGTGGGAATGTCATGGTCTGGAGCTGCATGAGTGCTGCAGGTATTGGAGAGTTACATTTCATTGAGGGAAACATGAACTCCAACATTTAAAATAATTACACATATTCATAATTGTACTTTGGCAAAAAATTTTCATCTTATTAAGGTTAACTTGTCTTGAGGAAGATGCAACACTGAGGATTGTTGACAACTGGCGATACAAAAGCAACAAATTATCACTGTGTTTAACAGAAATCAATTCTTGTATGCAATCAATAACCTCATCAGAGAAAAAATGTCCTTCTTGAGAGCCATTTGTGTATGTCTTACCTTTTCCACCCGCAGTATTACATCTATCCAGATGAGACCAGTTTCCATGTGAATTGGGTCACCTAATGGCCCATACTTCTTAATCCATTGTTGATAGTTTATGTGGCAACGATACATAACTTTGAGGAACCATGCAGTGTCATTGATGTAGGCAAGTATTTTTACAAGCTTATAACTACTTGAAAAATATAATTCAAACCCTAATGTTTTTTCAATTAAAGGAGCAAAGACCAAATTTAAAAAAAATAACAGCTTTAATAGCAAATTATGCAATATTTGTCTTTTTTTAAAGCGGTTTTCTTTAAAAAATATAAAGAAAATCAACATATTTTGACTTGCTTATAAATATATGTATATATATATAAATGCCAAAAAATCACTTACTTAAAAAATATACTATTAAATGTGTAGTTCTATCCTTCATTGTTAAGAATTTATCCATATTTATATTTAAAATTTCATGTACTTTTTAAATGAAAGGATTTTTTAAAGCGAGGGTCATAGAAAATCGCATTTTCGCAACGTGTTTTGCACAAAGCTGTAAATAGCTGCTGCTGCTAAAATGAAATTTATGAAGTACGGATTCGTTCAAGGGACATAAATAATGTCTCTTTTTTATTGCGGGTGTTAACCAAAATTAGTATTTTTCATCCTCCGCAGTTAAAAAGGAAACGAACATTCACTTATAAGTTTTTCCCCTAGAACAAAAAATCCGCTTCGTTGAGTTTTTTTAAAAAAATTCTTTTAATGAAATACACGAGTTTTTGATTGATATATTTTAATACTTCTTTATCGACTAAATTTATTTTTTTAAATATCTAAAAAAAGAAAACATTCAATGAAATAAAAATATTTCATACGGTATCACTGGTAGAATACTTAACATAATTAAATCCTTCCTAGATAAGAGAAAAATCCAGGTTGTCCTCGACGGTCGTACATCTAAACAATATGATATAAATGCGGGGGTGCCTCAGGGTTCTATCCTTGGACCTCTATTGTTCCTGATATTCATAAATGACCTTCCCGACAAAATTGCCTCTGAGATGGGTATATATGCTGATGACACTACACTCTATGGCAGGCACGACAGAAAGACGAATGAACACATTTCTAAAGAAATGGCAGAAACACTAGAGGAAGACCTCCAATCTGTAGTGGAATGGGGACAAAAGTGGTTGGTCGCGTTCAATGCTGCCAAGACTAAACTAGTTTCATTCAATAATTACAAGAAACCCTCTCTACCACCTATAGCAATGGCCAACGACTCTTTATCTGAGAGTCCATCTTTCAAACTCCTTGGCCTAACGTTCACAGGAAACATGAGTTGGAACAATTACATTGAAGGCATTGCCAGGGCCGCTGTAAGAAAGGTGGGCTCTCTCTACCGTGCTAGAAAACTACTAACACCCGAAAGTATCCTGTACCTCTATAAGGCCACCATTCGGCCATGTATGGAGTACTGCTGCCACATCTGGGCTGGTGCATCTGCTACTAGTCTCTCGCTCCTTGACAAGGTTCAAAAGAGAGTCGCAAACCTGATAGGCCCTGAACTGGCATCTAAGCTTCAGCCTCTGTCCCATCGACGAAACGTTGCATCCCTCTGCCTTTTCTACAAGTATTTTAGTGGTGAATGCTCTGACGAACTGCAATCACTTGTGCCCCCACGACGTGAGCACCCTCGACAAACCCGACAGGCTGCTAAATCCCACCCCCACACTGTAGAGATCCCTAGATGTAAAAGATCTTTTTACTCCAATAGTTTCTTCCCCAGAACCGCTAGACTCTGGAATTCCATTCCAGGTCCCTGCTTCCCCAACAGTACTGACGTGCAGAAGTTCAAGTGTAACATGAACCGACATCTTGCTGCCCAAATCCCAACATAGTACCCCAGTAGTTGTTGCCCCTGATAGTAGCCCCCTACACCAAAGTGGCAATTTGCCTTGTTTGGGGTGAAAATGTAATAAAATAAATAATAAAAAAAAATGAATAAATAAAAAATATTTGCCGTCAGCGTCTGGTATTTACTTGACGATGTAAGCATAACATGAGCTTTCATTTAAAAAAAAATATCGACGTGTTTTTAAAAAAAAAAAGGTTTTACACTTTGGATTTACAGGTAAATTTAAAAAAAACTATTCTTTTTTTGTTTGTTTTAAATTAGAATATTTTCTTTATTGATCTTTTATCTTCAATTTATGATATATAAAACTTTGACATATAAATTAATTATTAAAATTGTAATAGACATTTCAAAATGGGGGGGGGGATGAATTTGAAAAAAAAACATTTCTCTAAAATATTATATTTGGTCTATTGAAAGAGCATAAAATTTCACATTGACCCTGAAAATATCGTAAAAATTGAACCCATAGAAATTTCTTTATAGATTTTTAAAGTTTAAAAATTGAAATATATTTAACTCGTAAAATTCTATTGATTTTATTACGTAAAAAAAAATGGCTGCATGAAGGCACGCCGGCATTTTGTAAACATTTTGTACACACTGTTTTTTTTTTTAAATAAAAAATAATATTTCTATTATTCTTTAAACAACTTTAACAATTTATTTTGGGAGTATATTCCATACAGAAAATAAACAACCTACTTTAAAAGGAGAAATTACGAGTTTTTTTTATATTTAATTCGCAGTTTTCTGTTAGGTGTGTCAAAAATTCCTCCAAATTTCTGATACACCTAGCCGTGCGGCACAAAAATGCAATATTCTAGAAATCTCTGACGAAGAAATGAGCCATTTTGTTCACTTCATAATGTCCTCAATATCCATCAGCGACAAACGTTGACAACTGAGACAGCTAATGATGAGACTCTAAAACAATTGCAAATTGTGAAACATTCGTTGATCATCATTCCATCCCAGGTAATGTCGGGTCACCTTGCTAGTTTTTAAATAAACTTCTTTTCTTTTAATAAACTTCCTCCCATATAACTTTATTTTAGGAGATTTAAAGACACAATGAAATGAAAATTATATGAAATTCTTAGGTAGGCATGAAATGGCGACATAGTACACTTCTATGGTTTGTTTCGGCTGTAACGTACTATGTAGACTCAAGTAAGTGAGCTATTCTATACTTATTACTACATCTCATCTTGTATCTCTATCTCTATATTATATAAAAGGCACTTTGTCTGTGTGTGTTCGTTCCCTATGTACTCGGAAATTCTACATGTAGGTACTTGATGTGTCTGCAAGTTTTCTTACGGAGGCTTTGTATTGGAATGCATCTGATAGGTATCGAAAATCAAAAAAATCCGATTAAAGAAGGAAGCCCACTTTAGACTAAAGTTAACACCTTTATACAACTTAACATCGCAAGTGCATTTGAGAAGTTTTATCACCACGCAAACAGAAAGGCCAGCCTATCAAATTAACTGTAAATTCTTTTATAAGACAGGCACGCGTTCAAAATAATGTTTCTTTTTTAGAGCACAATTGAACCATAATACTTGAATTTTGTACGTTTAACTTCAATTCAAGTGATTATGTAAAAATAACTTCATAAAATCAACAGTTGGTTCTTTGATAAGACAGGGGCGCGTTCGAAATGAATGTTTATTTTTAGACCACAATTGAACTATGAAACTTAACTTTTGCATTTTAAACTTTAAGCGAAGCTATTAGTTACAGATAATTTTATAAAATCAAGAGTATAATGTAAACTACAATGTATTGTAGAATAAGTCACTGCGGGGAGGCATGTGAAGCTTCCTCCAGGTATACTGTCCGGGGTGGGGTGGGTAGTCTCTAACTAGAGCAATCAATCAATCGATATATTGATCAACATTGATTCTTGCCCACTCTCTCAAATGCGATGGTCCGTAACGTCTATTGTGTAGTTGATATTCCTGATAAAACTTTAAGATAAAAAATGTTAATGCCATAAAAACTAGTGTTAGGACGATTAAGAGGTATTGGAACTTTTGGGAGTATCAGAATGGCTCTAACTTGTTGAAATTACCGAATTTTCTGTGCACAACAGATGTTAAGACTATAAATATTTTAACATTTTATCTATTATATTTAGACATGAGAGAAGGTCGGTTCGCTATGACAGCTTGATGTAAATTGATCCTCGTCAGTTGGTATGAGGTGACATTTTTATTTGTTATTGATCTCTTTATGCTAAACTAGCGAATTAAAATCACGATTTGACTCTTCTCAAAACATTAATAATATTTTTGAAAATGTTTTCTATATTCTTAAAAGTTGAATCGAGTGTACCACAAAACCCATATAATACACTCACCTGCGTAATGTGTGAAGATGATTTTAAGTGCAAACGTTGTTTTAAAAATGCGTCTACCACTAGAGATTCACATTTGAAATATTTTTTACTTTCCAGAAAGAAATTAGTTGTTTCTATTTCAGATTATACTAGCGAGGGGGAGGGCTTTGTTCGGTCGTAAAATATGCGTAAAGATGATATTTTAATTTGCTCAGATTTCGTAGATATTATTACATTATTATTATTATAGAGTTTTGATTTCAAAATAACAATAGCCATTAGTCGCATGCTCTCGTGTAATGAATGAATGCGTGAATGTAGGATTGACATGAAATTCTTAAAGATAAACTAAAATGACCGAAAAATGGGCTGAAATAACTTAAATAAATAAAAAGTAAATGACTTAGAATGACTTTAATGAACTTAAGGATGAATTGAATGACCTTAAGAATGACTTGAATGCTTAAAAAATAACTGGAATCCTTCAAAAACAACTTGAATGATCTGGAGAATGACTTGAATGGCTTTGAGACTGACTGGTTGTGATCATTTTACATTAAATTAATACAGAAAAGTGATCCCACACTTTATATCACAATAAGTACAGTCTGTAGTAAGAACAGATACTACACTTTGGAATATTACATTTTTTATTCACAGAAAAAAAAAATACAGTAGGGAAAATGAACAAAAAACTAGGCAGAAGGCCAACTCAAAAAGAAGGGGGTAGTGGGGATTTTGGTTGATCCATCTCATCTCTCTTGTAAATTTTAAATGGTTTTTCTCTCGGCCAGCATCTTTTATCATGGTGACCCTTTTAAATTTGTATTTGTGTGTGTGTGGTGGGAGGGGGTGGGTGTTCCCACTTAAACCCAATTTTAAAACATTTTTTATTTATATCAAAAATACAAAAAAGATAACAATATTAATAAAATTTCATTTGTGTTGAGGGAGATGGAAAAATAAAACAAACCCCGGTTAGTAAGGCCCTCCCAACCCTATCTGAAATGGTAGACCACCCGTTTTACTCTGGTTTGTAAAGGAACCAGGGTTTCACGGGCAGCCTCTAAATGGAGGGGGTAGGGGTTGTGTCCTAAATAGGGGAGAAAAGAAAAAAATGGTGGTGAGGGCGGGGGTGGTGTTAGTGCTTGCTTTGATTTCCTCAAAGCTGGGTTGAATTTCGAGAGGTGGGGGAGGGGGCAAAAGAAAGAATTGTTGTTTTTGGTGGTTGGGGGTCTTGGAGGCTTTCTAATAAGCGAAAACAAGATTATTCGGCTGACAGACTGGAGGAAGTTGAATTGGAAAGGGGCGGGGGTCCGACAGAAATCCCAGAACCGTGTGCTCCACATCTAGATGGGGAACACGTATTCAAATTTGGCCCCTCTTTGTACACACAGACTTGCTACCTGAATCCATCTTCTTTCAAAAGCCACGTGATGCAGTCTTCTTCTATCGCATCTGATCTTTACCCGTAGTTGGTGTTTAAAGAAAACGATCAGATCCTGATCAGAAAAAGGCAGCACCCGCCGGCTGTCTTGCAGTCTCAACATCCAAATCACCATTCTCGCCACGACCAGGATTGTGATGTAGACCATTTGTCTTTCTCAGTCCCACGCCGGCCTCATGTTGACCACTATGTTTCATACAGTAATCGGGCGAGGATGCTCGAGGGTCGATGCGAGCCGTCACCTCGCCAACATACGACCAGTACTGGCGGAGTTCGTGGCAATCAAAAAATGTGTGATCAGTTGTTTCTGCGGCCATCGTCCTGCAATGGGGACAGGCCAGTGACTCCAAGAAACCAGAACTGCATTGTACATTGTTGAGGGGAAGCACATTTTGGGCCAGGTCAGAGAGAACTTCGAATTGTTCAGATGACTTGAACCCGGTGCCCAGTTCCACGTGGAGCAAATCTCACTCTGCTGCCAACCCAAACACGTGCATAACGAGTCGTCGGCGGCCCCCCTCACTAGATCCCTGTAGAGTTCCCTACAGGTTGCAGTCACAAGGTCGCTGGACCCTGGTACTCGTTTTAGCGCGGCTCGGCACTCTTTCAGGAAGGCTGAATCTCCCCGCGGCCTGTGACGACTCTCGATAGAGGGGTCGAGAATGAGGTCATGAAAGACGGCAGTGATTGAGGGGTACCATGGTTGATCGTCTTGAAGGTAGTGGCTAAGGAAGGCCAGCCTCTCAGGATCTCGATGACACTTCGTCCGACATTCCCAAACCTCCCTCACATGGACATTGAATACAGACATGTCTGCTCACACAGCATCGTCTTCTGTCCCAAAGGAGGGAGGAAAAGAGTTCGACAAGAGCTGTTAGGTGTTGTGCAGGCAGAGGAAGTACGGCCAGTCGGTAAAGGATAAGAGGGAAGACGTATGTGGTGCACGCCTCAGCTCTATCCTTTAAGGAAAGTTTCCTAGGAAGCCACGCATTGACCGCAGCCTCCACCTTTGACCGTACCTCTGACCAATTCTTATCAAGCTGGAGACCCGGTCCGAACCACACGTTGAGGATCTGAACCGGGCAATCCGTGCAGCTGAAGGGCGCCAGGAAGTTTGTGTTGCCACACCAGGTGCTCAACCGCAGTCTGACTGACTTACTGTGGTTTATCTTGGCCCCCGTGATTCTTTCGTACTGTGCAAGCACCTCCGACACGATCTCGATGTCTCTGACTAAGGTATTCTGGCTGGAGTTTGATGTTTTTCCAGTGCAGATTAGTCCTATTGGTTGTCTCTTCGGCCTCTCTTTGGTTTGGGAGTAGGACGTCCCAAATTGCGTAGCTCCTCCTGCATATGTATTTGGCTGGGATAATCAGATCCAGGAGGAGGTCCACTATGTTGTCCTTGTCTACTCCTGTGAGGCCTCTTTTCTTTGTGTCCGAGGTGATAAAAGACACTATCCTCTTCTTAAGGTCCTCTGCGGCATCTGGGAGGGGTTTATAACGTTCTCATCCATGAGGTCCTTGTAAGTGGGCTCGAAGAGGTCCCATATTCCTGAGGGGACATTTGAGTTTGTGGACCCCATTCTGTGTCTTCCTTACTGGCAATGCGGGTCCAGAACACTGTCGTCTGGATTGGATGTTGCTGTTGCTGCTTCTGCTGACCTGGGCTTGACAGTTTGCCTAGTGGGATAATAGCAGGCCAATTGGTGTGAGGTGTTGCCAATCTGCCGGTCCCTTCCTCCTGGATCTCTTTCTTCTTCTTCTTCTTCTTCTTCTTCTTCTTCTTCTTCTTCTTCTTCTTCTTCTTCTTCTTCTTCTTCTTCCTGGGAGAGGGTTGTTGACTCCTGGGTGCCACCTGCTGTGGTCCACCACTGACGGGGGTTGCCTCTGCTGCAGTTTTTGTTACCCGGATGTTGCTGGGTTTCAAACTTGGTTTCTCCCTTTCTGGAGGGGTGGCTAGTTGGGGCTTAGTCTCTTGGGGAGCGTTGAAGCGGTCTGGATCTTTGGTCACCCCGCCGAAGATCTTTAAAGACGCTATCACTTCGTTGATTAGCGCTTTAGTACTTCTAGCTACTCCATCCTCATCATTTTCCCCTTTTTCCGTCTGGGGGTCGTCCTCTTGGGGATCTGGAGTGCTACATTTGGGTGATGGTGTGGTGGGCTGAGAAGCCAAGGGTGTCACTGGCTGTGGTCCGCCCATGACGTCCATTGTCTTCTCGTCCCTTGATTTCTCCTCCTCTTTTACTGGGTGGTTGCCCTCCTGGGGAGCAGGGAGGATTGAGGTGCGAGAGGTGCTACCAGGTGCGGTCCACCTGAAACGTCCTTCATTCCCTCGTCCGCTGTTGTCTTTGCTCCCTCAGCTGGGGAGTGGCCTTTTTGGGAGTAGGGTCCAGACTTGTTTTTTCACCAGTTGGTGCCTTCTCCAGGGTCGCCATGGGCTGCGGCCTTACCCTGCCTTTTTCCTCTTCTTCTGGGTAGCTGGGAGTTGCTCCCCCCATCAAGGAGCATTCTAGGGGAAAAATATAGTGCATCTGGGGTCGTATGTACCCTCTGCCCGGCATCGTGGAGTGGCTTCACTGGCCGCTGACGCGAACCAAAGTATAGCGGGGAGAAAAGAAAAAATAGAGGAAATGAGGGGGGGGGGCGTTGTGGAACGGGATCATAAGAGAACAGAAGTTTGACCTCTCCTTGCGGGGACGTCGGGTTAGCAGCTCAAATCCCCCATGAGGGGGACAGCAGAGAAGGAAGAAGCAGTGGGTGTTAGCAGGTCAGAGTGCTGCGTCGCAATTAAGAGAGAGAGAGAGAGAGAGAGGATAGACATCTCTGCTCCGAGAGGGGAGCAGAAACGAAGAAAACTCCCAACCCACGACACTCTACCCACAAACAACCCCAAGGAAGCGAGAAAGTGAACTGGTTTGCTCAATCCACTGGGAGAGCAGCGAAGGAAGACAAAGTTTGGGCCTGGCAGGTCAGAGTGCTGCATAGGCAATTAAGAGAGAAGACCATTTCAACCTCAGAGAGAAGGAGGAAACAAGGTACCCAACAAAAAATACTACTGCTAACCCGACCAGGTCGCCTCAACCAAAGAAAGTGTTGTTGGTCCCGAAAACACCAAACTCCTAAAGAAGGGATCGGTTTTGGGTTCAAACTACCATACGTCGGTCCTGGGGGGAGCAAAAAGGGTCCTGACTCCCTAAAAAGGGGGGTCGGTCCCACTAACCAAGGTTAGTTAGTCAAAGTGATAAACGCCTTAAACCTAGCTTGAGAGCAGTGTCTTGGAAAATCAAAATGAGGTAACTGGGAGAACAGCTACTACACTTTAATCTTGGCCTTTTGGCCAAGAAAAGGGTATTTATTTGCTCCCCCACCAAGCAAATTAGGCACAAGGCCGATTTTTAATGTGCGGAGTGAAGGGGGAATTGGGACCAACTCCCCGGGGAGTAGGGGAGCTGGATAGTGACAATTGGTATGAAGGGTTTCCCCTTCATTAACCAAGGTCTTATATGTGGGGGAAACCGCACATATGGTCTTTGCTTGCAGTATCTGCCAGAACAGATACTACACTTTGAGGTATTTATTTGCTCCCCCACTGGGCAAATTAGGCACAAGGCCGATTTTTAATGTAAGGAGTGAAGGGGAAATGGGGACCAACTCCCCGGGGAGTAGGGGAGCTGGATAGTGACAATTGGTATGAAGGGTTCCCCCTACATTGACCAAGGTCTTATATGTGGGGTTTCCCCCACATATGGTCTTTGCTTGCAGTATCTGCCGGAACAGATACTACACTTTGAGATATTAAATCTTTTATTCATGTTAAAAATACAGTCAAAATCAACGATGAACAAAAAAACTTAGGCACATGGCCAACTCAAAAGGGGGGAGGATTTTGGGGGTCGTTGGTCATCCTTGTCACTCCAGAACTAAACAAAATCAAAAGTTTCTCCCAGCTAGTATCTTCTTTCACCATAATATCGCATTCACCTTTTTATATTGGGGGACGTCCTACTTAACTCCCAGTTTTTAAAACATTTTTTATTGACGTGTAAAATAAAAAAGATAACAATAAAATGGTACAATATTTCATTTGTGTCGAGGGCGGGGGAAGAAAAAACAAAAGGTGATTAGTAGGACCCTCCCAACCCCGTCTAGTTGATAGACTGCCCATTCCACTAGGTTTGTAAAAGGAACGTCGCTTCTGCGGGTCAGTCTCTAGGTGGGAATGCCCTCTAGATGGAGGTGAATGGAGAAAAGAAAATTTTGTGGGTAAGGGATGGGGGTTAGTTTGTATTTCTTTCTCTCCAAGATGGGTAAAATTTAGAGGAAGGGGTGAAAACAAAAATTACAGGTAAGAGGGGATGGGGATCTTGGAGGCTTCCTAATCGGGGAGGGATGGAACACACACTGAGCTAGCTGAGAGGCTACTTGTTTAATTTTACTTTACAGAACTGCGCGTTCCACACCTAGGCGGGGAACACGTATTCAAATTTGGCTCCTCTTCGTACACACAGACTTGCCACATGTACCCATCTTCTGTCAAATGCCGCGCGATGCAGCCTTCTTCTATCACATCTGATCTTCACCCGTAGTTGGTGTTTAAAGAAAGCGATCAGATCTTGATCAGAAAAAGACAACCCCCCCCCCCAGCAACCTTGCAGACACGACGTCCAAATCACCATTCTCGCCTCGGCCAGGATCGTAACGTAGACCATTTGTCTTTCCCGGTCCCACGGCGGCCTCACGTTGTCCACAACATTGGATACCGTAATTGGGCGAGGATGCTCAGGATCGATGCGATCCGTCACCTCGCTGTTCCATAATTCCAGATAGAATTTTTATATATTGCAAACGTCGCCACAAATACGTGAATCTTTTTTCCTTCTTCTTTTTTTTTCTATGTATCACGAACAATTGGCAGAGGTTGATGCAAGAGGTGGAAACCTTTGTTGCAGTAATTTTATCAACGGTGGAGATGTTTTTTCGCACACAAAGTAATCTCTGCTTTGTTTGTGCAAAGTATGATATGTGGCGGAAATGTTTTTTAGCGATCGAGTAATATTAACAGCAGAATCTCGAAGTTGGCGTAATTTAGACGCAGTCAGAGGCGTTTTAGGAACTGGTCTTCACTGCACTCAACTCTAAAAAACAAAAAACATAACAAAAAACAAACAAAAAAATCGCTCGTACATAAGCTTATATATTTAGGGTTTAGGTGGAGAGTAAAGCTTCCCCGATCCCAACCGATCAATCATTGGTTGTCACGACACATTCCCCTCTCTTCTGATTGACCCCGTGCATGTCCCTGTGAGTTGACCTCCGGGTTAAATACTACTTCCCAAGTTTAGTAAAAAAAACCTTGTTTCTTTCGCAAAACAATATTATTATTAAATATGATTATCAATCCTAAATCCGCCAAGAGAAACCACCCCTCCTCCTCCTCCTCCTGCATCATCGACCAAATAAATTGAGCCAGCAAGGCAACCGACTATTGCCAGGAATTGTCCATATAATAAAATCTCTAATGCAACTATGACTTTTTTAAATATTTTTTTTTTTTGCATTTTCACCCAAAACAAGGCACATTGCCACTTTGATGTAAGGGGGTTACTATCATGGATATAAGCATCAGGGGTACTGTGTAGGGAGTTGGGCAGCAAGATATCGGTTCACGTTAAACTTGAACTTCTACATGTCAGTACTGTTGGGGAAGCAGGGACCCGGAAGGGAATTCCAAAGTCTAGCGGTTCTGGGGAAGAAACTACTGGAGTAGAAGGCTCTCTTATAACTTATAGCTGTTATTAATGTAAAATTCGACCAGCACAGGTGGTTAGGTCATATTTGTATAGGAATTGGCAATTTAGACCAGTATTGTCAATTGTATTTAAATCAGGGGAAAATTGTAATCGTGCCACAGCTAAAAAAAATCACTTGTACAACCTTGACTCTAACACTAGTTCGGCATTCGATACTGAACGTAAAAAATAAAAAAAAAATCTTCCACTCTACCACAAAGAACAGTGTATGTATATATCCGTCTTGCCATACAAAATTTAGTACAAAGCTATATGATGATCAGTGGAAATGAAATCAATCCCTTTTGCAACGCTCTATTTCTCCGAACCGTTTTCTTTGTTTTCCTTTTCGCTTTCTGCACCAGTTTATAAGTTTTTCCTTATATATTTTGTTATCTTTCAGAGACGTTATTAATGTTATTTATTTATTTTTTTGTTATTAATGTTTTTTTCCGATATCATCTGCTTTAATGTGTAGCCGCCAATTCAATTTCATCACACACACACACACACACACACACACACACACACACACACGCACACACGCACACACGCACGCACGCACGCACGCACGCACGCACGCGCGCGCACGCACGCACACACACACACACACACACACACACACACACACACACACACACACACACACAGTACGAAAATATATTTATGGCAGCGTTTCTGTTTCATTTCTGGGAGAAAATAATCATAATAAAAAAAACATGACATATGAACTTCAGGGAGAAAGAACAGAAATTGAAATTATTAAAGAAACGCGGACGACAATTCTAAGAAAAGTAACAAATTAAAAAGCACCACGATGGAATTCATACATTAAAACATTCTCGATCCTAGATGAAAGACTGACGTAAGACCGGAGATGTATTCACGAAACAGACATACGAGAATAGACGACGAAAAGAAGAATCACATTAACTATAAACTAAAAACTATAAATAACACAAAAAGACACTGAAGAAGAAACTATCTCAAGCAATTGAAAGCATCCTTTGACGAAATGTTGCATCCCTCTGCCTGTTTTACAAGTATTTTAATGGTAGATGCTCTGACGACTTACAAGCCCGTATACCCCCTCGACGTAAATACTCCGATAAACCCGACAAGCAGCAAAATCCCACCCCTACACAATAGAGATCCCTAGATGTAAGAAAAACTTTTATTCTAATAGTTTCTTCCCCAGAACTGCTAGACTTTGGAACTCCCTCCAGGGTTCCTGTTTTCCCAACTGTACTGACATGCAGAAGTTTAAGTATAATGTAAACAGACATCTTACTGCTCAACTCCCTACATAGTATCCCTGCATCAAAATAGACCCCTACATCAAAGTGGAACTGTGCCTAGTTTGGGGTGAAAATGAAAAACAAAAAACAAACAAAAAACAAACAAAAAACAAACAAAAACAAAACTATAGAACAATAATCTGTTTATCTATTATGTGAAAAACCCTAACAACACAATTAAGTGAACAGATCTACAATCCTATTAATAATCGTGGACTAAAATCCAAAAATTTTGAAGAATGTAAAAAGCCTCCCCACAAAAAAAAAGAACATAGTCATGGCATGAATCGACTGAGAAGCCTCTTAAACAAAAAAGATAAATGCTTAATCTGACAAAATAATTAACCTTCCTAGTAAAGCAATGTGAACATGGAGACTGAAACCGACAGTTGGATGGCAATAAATAACTGAGATAAAATACAGAGAAATGTTCCAAGGAGACTATGTTCATTATAGCCATAATGCCATTCAGCAACATACTCAGACAATGGGATGCCGGATAAACGTCCACAGACACTGAACAAAGAATAAGCCATCTCATGTACATGGACGAACTGAAGTAATTTGCAAAAAAACAAAAATATAAAACAAAAACAAAACAAAAATAAACTGGAAAAGATAATAATCACAAACAGAATTTTGAGTCAAGTGTGCGTAGTTTGAGATTAAAAAGAGGCTGCAGTACTACCGAAGAAAGTGTAGATGAGTTCACTTAGCGAACATGACATAAATATTTGTAAGTTGTTGAAGCCAAGCTCATCAAATCCACAGAAATTAAAGGACAGATGACAAAAAAAAAAACAGTTGAAAAAACAAACAAACTAGGAATTTCTTACAAACGACTTTATGTAGTAGAAATGTAGTAATCTGGACAGTTTAACTAGTAAAATATTATTGAACTACACATGAAGGATGGTATTGAGTGACTCTATGTAAAAAGGACGAATTGGAATATAACTTAGAACACAGAAAGACTGATCTCTGTAGTAAGAGACACTGTCAATACAAACAAGACGAGTAACGTATCCCTTACATGTCAATACTCGGAACCCACACGTTGTATGCGTACAGTCGCAAGGAAGCAAAAAACAAGGAAACAATTTGACTCACTTTTTTCAGTTAAAACAACAGACATTTATTTATAGGTACTTTCAGAATAACGCCTTATCTCTTGTTCAAAAAAGACTCTGCCGTGTTGAACACGTGATATTCTGTCTTTGTTTGACCATGTATAGGACACGTCTTTCCCTGTCACTCTCAGACCACATGTGTAACATGCCTATTTCTGTCCTTTTCGATCCACTTTTTTCTATTTTTACAATCTTTTTCTTTCCTTCTTCCTCGCCGTGACGTCACCTCGCACACGACTCAGATAAGATAGTGAATCTCTTATGACCTGTGATTATGAATATCCCGTATTTTCTTTTTGGCCAATATTGATTCTATAGTAGTTTGGTGTTTCACTGAAGACTCGTAGTTGCTGCCACTTGTTCCTGGAATGTCTGTCCCTGAAATATTCATTGTGTTTCCTTTTCTTATTTGCAACTTTTGTTTCTTTCGAATGAACATTCCGAAGGTGGTTTAACATATTAGTTGTTGTAAAGGTTTTTGCTGATTTGCGATCCTTTCATGTGATGGTTTGACATAATTTGCAATCAACTGTATTCTTATTCTTGGGATTGCCATCAAAATACTTCCTGAATAAACTGGTTGCCATAATGGTTGAAAGTTGTTGTCAATATTTAGTTAATTTTTTACGCATTAAAATTATGTCTGATATCTAATTAGTAATTAAAAAAAACGTTTACAAGTGTTTTTGATATAGATGTACATAATAATACTTTGATAAGTATGTTTTAACTTAAATAAGGATGGTATAATAAAATTGTGGGGTCTGCGTTTGCGCCTGGCCTCCATAGAATGGAAATAGGCACAAACTTTAATAAAGACTTTTCATATCTATCTGCATAAGTATACTTTGATAATTATGTTTCAGTTTGAAGAAATATGGTATAATAAAATTATGGGGTGTTCGTTCGCGTCTGACCTCCATAGAATGGAAATATGTCACAAAGTTTAACAAGGTTTTTTAATATAGATCCACAGACTATTGTGATAAGTGTTTCAGTGTGAATAGGTATGGTATAATAAATTATGGTGTTTATCTATTTTATTTTTACTTTCATCATATTTTTATTTGGTTTTGATACCCCCAAATTCGAAGCTATCTCTTTACAACCCTTCCTTTTCATAACCTATCATACTTTCATAAATCAGAGTCCATTTTGTGTAGGCTCTTTTTGAACCCAGCCAACGACGGGTACTTTTGCTCGTATTGGGCGAATGAACTTTTTTCTGGGTCAACGGCCAACTAGCACCGTGTATATTTGTGTGTGTGTATATGTGTATTGGGGTAGAGAGGGCTCCCGTAAGACGTGGTGAAGGCAACCTTTCTAGGAGAAGCAAATCTCTAATTTAAAAAAACATAAAGCGGAAGACCAGTACCCGCATTAAGCTGGTCTGCAGTTTAACTTGTTGCTGGCTATCTTGCTCTTGCTTGTTGCTGAGTCTCAACATTTGGAACCGCGAGAGAGACTTAGCTGTCGTACAAAGCTAAGACTCTGTAACATCATATTTGTATAGATACTCCCTCAGACATTTGGAATCATGGATTTTAAATGTCTGAGGGAGTGGCACTCGTCTGACAAGACGTTGCAATCATATATATATATATATGCTCGTATATATATATATATATATATATATATATATATATATATATATATATGGGCTTACATTTTTGGATTTTACCGTTATTGGATATGTTACCTTTCACCAGACTATCCATTCATGTGAAATCACCTTTTTCTTCACCATATTCCCTTTGCTTCACTTTTTTTGTTATCAAATAAGATCTTTGACTTACTTGCAGTTTCATCAAATACTTTTGTATGCAAAATCCGATCCCGCATTTTGCTAATTCCTACCCCCTGATGAGAAGGAAAGTATTTCTTTGAAACTCCGCGGATTAAGGACTATCCACTTATTAAGTGTTTCTTTTTCAGAGTAAATATGTTTTTAACTTTTTTTCAAAGTGTTTTTTAACATGTTTTATTAACTATTTGCTCATATATATATATATATATATATATATATATATATATATATATATATATATATATATATATATATATATATCCTTTCTTTTTTTCTCTGTCAGAAACCACGCAACGAATCAGGTTTCTATTATTAAATTTACTCGTTTGTAAAAGTTGTGTAACTCTTTTAATCTCTTTTCACCGTTCGCCTAAAAATCGTTGCAAAGCATGAAATATAAATGTAGGTAATAGACCAGTATAATACAATCAAGTCTTCTTGGCGTGATTAATTTATATATAAGGAAGTTCTTGCGGTTTTTAATTCAGATGAACATATCTCGGCCCAAACAAAAATTAATTGATCGAAATAAACACCATCAGAATCAACACACATTCGCCAACGCAAAACAAATGTATTCATGCCAGTAACGTAAAAAAAGCAATAATAAACGAAAACTTGAAATACATGAAGCATTACTCATAAAAAAAACTATTAAATTGTAAATCACAGCTTTTAAGCATTGTATATATATTTTATCCGCGTTCTTAACACGTTAAAAACGAATTTTTATTTTCACACATGAGACGGTTCACTAGTTCAAGAAATTTAAATATAATTTTAACTGAAGCATCCAGATTTTAAACGAAACAGTAACCAAAAACTGCCTGAAGACGACTGATGAAACTCAGTTGAAAGTATTCACCCACCCCAAAAAACAGATGTACGAAGACAACTATGGAACTATCTTGTACAGACTCGAGCGAGAAAAAAGAACAACAACGCGAAAAATTACAAAAACGCCCATGAAGCAAAAACACCCCGTGCTGTTTAACTGTTTAATACTCATCTCTCCCTCTCTCCCCTCCCTCCCTCTGTCTCTCCCTCCCTCTCTTTCTCTGTCTCTCTCTTTCTCTGTCTCTCTCTCTCGCTCTCTCTCATATATATATATATATATATATATATATATATATATATATATATATATATATATATATATATATATATATATATAATAAATGACAAAAAACCTATATTCCAAAATCCATGATGTTGACCATCTTATAATTTATTCCTTTGATTCAGTTGACTTTTACAATTCTGGACAGTATCTGTTTCGTAGCCAAAATCAATTATTTAATTATTATATCAATCAGTGAATCTATTATGCCCTTAACTCACCAGAAGAAATAGCAACAATCAATCCGCCAAAAGGAAATGAAGTGTGATTTGACATGATTAAAATCCGAAAATTGGAAAAGAAGCTGCCTATACCTTTAATATGTTTCCATTACGCCATTTTTAATTTATCAAACAAAGTCACTGTTATGAGATTAAATGGTAATAAACAAAAGGAACACAGGATTTTTTAGAAACGAAACATGTATTCATATATATTAACATGTATTCACATAAATTACAGGCAAAGTGAATTGAGAAAATTCATTCCTCAACGTTAGGACGTTTGCACACGCCCAGCTTGGTCGTGTGGCAATCTCAGACTGCTGGGCGCCGGTATTCGGTACCAGAAATGCCGTCACTAGAGGAAGTGACGTCATGAGATAGTCCATTAATTCCCTGGAGGAGCGTCTCCAACACCCCCCCTCCCAAGCTTTTTGTTCATAAAAGCTGTCAGTACCTCTTCTTTTTAGGGTTTACCATCAATGGCTCGGTAAACTTTCTCTTACAGATCGACCGCCGTAGTTCAGGTGTTGGTGTAGGAGGTTCAAGATCAAAAGTTTCGAAGACAGTGTCTATCGGCTCATCTTCCAATGGTGGACTGTTGCTGGTTTCAACTGATCGACATCTTAGTTGGTTCCGGTGATGTTTGTGGGTATATGTTGATCCTTGGACAATATATACCATGTCACCGACTCTCTTAGTAATTGTACCCACCTCCCAGAATGATGTGTTGTTTTTATAACTTTTGAAAAACACTTTTTAACCTGATCTGAAACGTTTACTGGGTACACAAGTGGTCACTAGTGGCTTTGACTGTTTGGGTAAGAGCTTGTCAAAACGGATCTCACTGTACGCGCAAACTTTGTTTCTGCAGGTGAGACTGCTGTTGGTGTGTTCGGGTTGGGTGTCATCTTATACATGTGTAGAAATTGTTGAAGTGCTTCATCTGTTGGTGCCCCTTGAGCCTTCTTCGGTGCTCTTTTTAGAGTGACCACGAAGCGTTCCGCTGGCCCATTCGACCTCGGATGGTATTGGGGAATGGTGATATGATTAATTTGGAACGTATCACAAAAACGTTTGAACTCAGCAGACGTAAACTGGGTTCACTTACGATGCAATCGACTACACCGAAACGTGTGAACAGTTCATGTAAGAAATTTATAGTCGTTCCAGTTTTCGGTATTTTGCACTGCAATACCTCAGGCCACTTGGTGAAGCTATTGACTACGATTACATAATAATTGTCCTCATATATCTGATAGAAAGCGTCAAACGTCCCATCCAATTCCGGTTGGTAGTTGAACGTTTCTATAGCGTTCCATATTGTACTTTGGGAAAAAGCAAAACTGTCTTCCTTTCTATCGAATATTTTTAACAATAGTTCTTATTGTCTCTGTTGTTAAAGTAATATCCCCTCCTCCAAGCTTGTTGCCTTTCTTGAAATTGTAACTGGAGCTGTTTATCACGTTCTTTTGAATTTTCTTCAGCTTTCTACTCCTGGTCCATTTGAGCCTTTATTAGCTGTATTAATACTGCTTTAACGTCTTCTATCTTTTAATCGATTTTCCAAACGCGCGGAAAAAAATATTTTCGTTTTTGAGTGGAGAAGAGAGATAAAATAATAAAAAAGAAAATGTCTTTTCTTTGAGTGTGACGTATTAAGAGGGAGCAATTTATCCCTTGCTTCTTGGTAAACCCTTAAAGAGATAATCCAATATGAGGGTGGACAGAAAAATTACTTGCGACCCCCCCCAAATATATGTATATATACTGTGATGCCATACAGTTACAAAAGAATAAAATGATTGTGGGATTATCTGTCAGTTAACTAAAATGGCTAGTTTTTTATGTGTGTGTGTGTGTGTGTGTGTGTGTGTGTGAATTGTCTCCACGCAACAGAAAAAAGTTTTTAACTTTAGAACCAACAGTTAAAAATAGAATATTTCAGAAAATTCCACTCAACGAAAAAAGTATTTCTTGTTTTTTTTTAGTCCAAGTAAAACAAAAAGGGAAAAAGAAAAGAAACATTTCTCTCTCGTTAAAATATGCATAAAGTTAGCAGCAGAACAAAGTAAAAAAACTTTTCATTAATTTGAAAAATGTTCAAATTTGCATACGCCTAATAGTCGACCTTTTACGATAGAATTGTTCACGCGGTGAAAATTAGGTTAGCATTTTTCTCTTTTTCTTTTTTCTTTCTTCTTTTAATAAGCAACCAATTAATTTTTAAGCATTAACAAAATACGCTTAGCCAGATTCTTTGCAATTTAAATATAGAGACAAAAAGATTAACTTAAAATTTCTTCGATAACTTTGCCATGTGTTCGTTTCTGTTTCTTTTTTTAGGACGTAATTGCCAGTCGACTTCTTAGCTTGTAAATCCGTCATACTTTTGAAGTCAATTAGAATTTTGTTTTTTCTTTTTTTGTGGAGTTAACCTGTGTGAAAGTCGAATCCTCGCCGCCAGTTGTTATGGGGTTAAATGACAATAAACGAAAATAACACAGGATTTTTTGAAACGAACATGTATTCACATAAATTACAGGCAAAGACAGTTGGGAAAATACATTCCTCAACGGTAGGACGTTTGCACACGTCCAGCTTGGTCGCATGCCAATCTCAGACTGCCGGGCACCGGTACTCGATACCGGAAATGACGTCACTAGAGAAAGTGACGCCATGAGATAGTTCATTAATCCTCTGGAGGGGCGTCTCCAACAGTCACTAAACCCAACTATTCGTACTAACTATCTACATTAATTCATAAATCTTCTACCAAACTCTTCTATTTAAAAACCAGTAAATTTATTAATTCTAATTTGTGTATACATACTTATGAAAATAACATCAATAAATCATAAACTATTATACATGTTTGCATATACGAAACTAAACTAAACTAAAAAAACAAAAAACGATTGATCTTTACGGTTATCCTAAATAAGTAATTGATTTGAATTTAAAACAATCCATAATTCAGTTCTGTCGACTATTGTAATCAAGCTTATTATTATTCCAGTTGTATTTCTTAAAATCACTCAATTCAAAACCTATAATTACGTTAGGCTAAGTTTAAAAATTTGCTGAAGACTCCTTTGTTTATCGTAATTGTAAATAGTTAAACTTAATTTAATTTAAAGTTGAATCAAATCTAACGATATATTAACTTTTCTTATATTTATTTTTTACCATTCATACTATAACCCATAGTCATCCATATTCAACTAATAATAATTTTAATATAGTACTAATGTCTTTCACTTAATGTTATTAAAAAATTAAATCGATTTATATTAGAAATTAATACACTAATCCGTCCAATATAAAATGTTATTATTAAAATTATTTCCATCGATAGTTATGAAGTTATACTTTATTTCTTGAATTGTAAATTAATTGGTTACTTACATTTATCTTCATTTTAATTCATTTATTTATACATTTATATTTATATTTAATTTTAATTTAATAATTTTAATTTAATTATAATTTTATTTAATTATAATATTATTTAATATATATATATATATATATATATATATATATATATATATATATATGGTAAGTTATAAAATATATATGTCGATTAAGCTACACTGAATATTTCGCGTTTCATCTACTCTAGGACTCTTCAGGCTTATGTGCGAATTTTGTGGTTGTCTGTCGTTTTTATATACGCATCTTCTATTGAGATTTTAGTTAGCCAATCAGCTTTCTAATATCCACCGCGCTCTTCCTATCAGCCAATGAACATGCACTTACCGGACAAAGGCTTATTTGACCTCTGGTTGACCCGTTCCTTTGTGTGCGCTCTATTTAGCCTGGATATCTAGTTTCTTGACCTGTTAAAAATTTTCTTTTACATGAAGGCCACCACTTATCAAGGCCCAAGGGCAACTCGGGGATAAGGGTTATTGTGTACAGTAATCAATGGGATAGTGTAGTAATAGTATTGGAGATTTGATAAGGTGTCATTACTTAAGGGGGCAGTTCATCAGGAATTTGTTTGTGTTGGACTTGAAGATATCCCGGTTGAAGTCGGGAGGGAAACAGCAAGCGGAACAGAGTTCCACAGGCGTGCAGTTCTAAGAAAGAAGCTTTGTTCATGGAATCTAGGTTAGGTTTTTTTTTAGTTTACATACATACATACATACATACATATATGTGTGATAGTTTATGTATATTCATGTTTATTTAATTTATTTATTTGTTTATTTTCTATTGTTTTTGCTAGTTTTAAAATTATTTTGTATCGCTATTTTAGAGTAAATTTTATCATGTGAACACAGTTGTTTGCTATTTCTCTTCTACAGTTTAATAGATGTTGGGTTCTTTAAAGTACAGGATAGCACATTTTTCATGAAGGCATAATCTACATAGGTCGTCTAGGTCTCTACATGTGGTAGCTTGTCTTATTATTTTCCATTCGACTACCAGCGAATGTCCGCTTTCCTTGAGTTCCCAGTATTTATTTGCTAGTATTGTTTTTATACGGTGTTTTTTATTGTTGAATATACTTTTGTGGTCATAGTATCGAGTTTTGAAATCTAAGGAAGTCATACCTACGTAATATTTCTTGTTATTCGTGTTTTCTTTCGCAAATATTGTGGCCTGGTAAACTACGCTTTTGGTTAGACATTTATTTTGAAGTGGGCAAAATGTGCGGTGTCTACAGTTGCGTTTATCTTGTTCATTATTCGTATTTTTATTTTTATTTCTAATATGGTGGTTGTGGTTGTTGTCCTGCGTTGGTTTATTATTATTATTATTATTATTATTATTATTATTATTATTATTATTATTATTATTATTATTATTATTATTTTCATTATTATTATTATTATTATTATTATTATTATTTTTGCTAGTGTTAGTTTTATTTTTGTCATGGTGTCCACTTTTTTATTGTTTATTTTGTTGTTGTTTACATTGATTTTTTAAAATATTTTGTTATTATGTGCTCCAACTATCATCTCTAAATTTTCGCAGCAGCTGTAGGATAACTATAAGGTATTTTTATTGAAAATTTTGTGTAAGGGGTCGGTTGCGGGGAAGTGTTTTTCAATTAGATCGAGAAATTTCTTGCCAAGTTTTGTTTTTAACATTTGATTGCATGGGGTTGTATACAAAATTAAAAAGAACTATAATTTGGTATACAACCCCAAAAATTTATACTTTCGTATATTATTTTTATGTGAGTAAATGGAGTATATATATATATATATATATATATATATATATATATATATATATATATATATATATATATATATATATATATATATATATATATATATATATATATATATAGGAGGCGCATTTTTCCGCTCTGGATTAAACTACCGTAGGTTAACAACAACAGATGGCACATAAAAACTCATTACGTTATTATTATTAACTATAGAACGCAATTACATACACATTAATACGTAATATTAAAACATTACTTTCATTCCGATGAGCGCCATGTTCATCATCGTCGTAATCTATAGAGAAAGTAACTATATTTTCATCCGCTCTTACACAAGTCCTCTGATGACCTCATTCTACACCGCGTCCATTTATTCTATTTTTTACGTTCTTGTGTGTTCTCCATTTACAAAAATAACGCAGTATGCACCACTTTAGTTTACATATTTCATTTCCTAAGGATCGTTTGAATAAATTCACGGTACTTGTGCATAATTTGAACCAGACGTAACTTAATGTCCGATCGGCGTTGCTTGGAACACGACGTTTACCCCGAGCTCCGTCGATTATGAAAGCGTAACAAACGCTGCTAAAAAATGAAGGATACATGAAAATTTTAACAGAAGAAATAAACAAAACAAAAAATAACCATAAAAAACGACCCACAGTAACAAGTTCTTTGTTTTATTTTTTTAATATAAGTTTTTTTTACTGCAATTTGTTTTTTTTTTTGTAAAATAAGTTTTTTACTCTAATTTGTTTTGTTTTTTTGTAATATATGTTTTTCTCTGTAATTTTTTTGTAATATAAGTTTTTTTACTGAAATTTGTTTTGTTTTTGTAATATAAGTTTTTTACTGTAATTTGTTTTGTTTTTTTTGTAATATAATTTTTTAACTTTAATTTGTTTTTTATAATATAAGTTTTTTGCTGTAATTTTTTTTGTTTTTTTTGTAATATAATTTTTTAACTTTAATTTGTTTTTTATAATATAAGTTTTTACTGTAATTTGTTTTGTTTTTTGTAATATAATTTTTTTTACTTTAATTTGTTTTTTTGCAATATAAGTTTTTTTGGGCGATGATACACTTCTCGCCACATAAATGTTTTTTCAACAATTATTTTTTTCTTGACAATATGACACCGCTTGTTCCGGCGTCATCAAATATTTTCCCAAACTGGAGATTTTCATTTTTTTGTTTACAGTTTTCAGAAAAAGGCTGCTACAGGTGTGTGCTGCTTAATGAATTTAATGATTTATATTTCTTCCAATTTTTGTTTCGAAAAGTTCGTCTGCTACTTTGCAGTGCATTGATTGGCTAATCGACGCTTTAGGTCACATTACCATCAAACCTGAGCGCATGACGTCATATTCCGAGCAAAGCCGATCGGACTGCGTTACGTCTGGTTCAAATTATGCGCAAGTACGAAATTCACAATAATGTAAATTTAAAGTGTTGTATAATTATTTCTAAAAAAAGATACAATAACACTAAAAATTATCTTTTTCCTAACACGTAAGTTACATTTATCGTTGATTTAATTGTGAATCACTTAACGCGTTTTCGAGCACGGTAACGACAGAGAGAGAAAGAGAGAGAGAGAGAGAAAGAGAGAGAAAGAGAGGGAGGGAGGGACCTATATCTGTTTTTGTTTTCATTCAAACACACTTTTTATTTACTTTAGACACTCCTAATAATTTAATAAAAAAAACAAAGATATTGTAAAACTTGAATTTAACTCGAAAATACTATTTACAAAAATAGCACGGTAACATAAGTGCATAAGCACCACTTTATTTTACATATTTAATTTCCTAAGAACTGTTTGAATAAATTCACAGTGATTGAAACTGAAAGTGTTGTGTAATTATTGTATTTATTTTTTAGAAATAAATAACTGTTACCATGACTAAAAGTTCATTATTTTTTAGTACTTATTTTTTTTTTTTAGAAATCATTACACCATACTTTAAATTTAAATCATTGTGAATTTATTCAAATGGTCCTTTGGAAATGAAATATGTAAAATAAAGTGGTGATTATGAACTTACCGTTTTATCTTTTAAAATAGTATTTTCAAGTTAAATTCAAGTTTGACATTTTTTTAAATTGTTAGGTAAAAGTACAAAGTAGTTACAATACACCCGCCAGTTCGGTGACATAACTGCACGCACGCTAAGTCAATCCCCATCCAAAAGTATATATAATAAAATTCTTATATAAACTCAAGGTTTACGGTATCTTTTTTGTTTATTAAATTGTTAAGTGAAAGTACAGGATAGTTACATAACACCCGTCAGCCCGGTAACATAAGTGCATGAGTACATAAGTACGAAAAAATTGTTTTTTAATATCGTATTCAGCTAAATCTATAAAAGGCGGCACTTAATTAAATGGTTTCTTTTATTGTCGCTACACTGTAATCACGCAATCAAAATTTTACCAGACGAAAAATTCGGAGGCAGAAAAGTCACGAGAACCAAGATCGCATTTATGTTACAAGAACAGAAGCCTGTTCTTGTGAGTAAATATGAAATAGGATAGTCAAGGATTCGAACTTGCGAAGCAAGACTTGGAATTGAGAATTCCAATCATAAGTTACAATAAATACAGAATGTCCAGTTAAATTGTTGATTCTGTTAAAATATTTAATAAATACAATTTGGATGGAAACTATTTACATTCTTAGAAAGAAAACATAATAGAAATTTGGGTTACAGAATTAATAAATAGGTTACATTCCTTTATGAAACAAAGAGAATGGAAAATGTGATTGTAAAGTGAGTTACGTAAAATTAGATTAGAGAAGGATTCATGCATGGGTCTCATATATACGTGCTCGGTCATGCAATGACGTCATGAGTTATGAATTTAGTTAGATAAGTGAGAATCAGAATCAGTCAGTAAGAAGAAGCCAGAGAAGGAAGTCAGATCAGAGAAGCAGAGGAGATCAGACCGATTCTCCGTTAGAGTCAAGGCACCCTCTGGAAGCTAGAGGGTTTAGAGATAACCATGTAACAACTTTGAATCCCTGAAATACAGAATCATGTCCGACCGGTCATAGAAGAAATAAACGTATCATCATGTGTTTTTATAACTGCCGTCTTGTGTTGTGTCATTCTACCAAAACAAAGGTAAAGTGAAATTGTATTAATATGAACTTTGTGTTTATAAAAATGTACAACTGTCAAACGTAAATGTAAAAAGCACTCTCGGTCTATCTATCAAGATATTAAAAAATCTCTTCTAGTTGAATTACAGGCTTGGTGCTCTTCTAGTAACATGTACACTGTCTATTATATATATATACAGAACTGCCTCTCTCTTTATATATACCCTGTTTATGTCTCCAATATGTTATCTCCACAAACATGAACATATTAAGACATGAACACTCAACAATAAGAACACTCCTAAGACTGTCTCTATCACTCTAAGACTCTTACAAACAGGAACAACAACAAATATATAAGTCGCCATCTAAACAAGAACACTAAATAAGAACAACGGAACATACGCTCATATTTGGTACCTTCTATAAAAATAAAACTCAGTACGTAACATTTACATTGTCCACAAATAAGTAGTTTTTCGAATAAAAAAATCATTCTCGATTACCTACGTTATTTGTGAACTTTTTGTGTTTACATAAAAAAACAACACATTATCATTGTATGCGAATAGATAGTTTTTATAATATTAATCAATATAACTTTATTATTTTTCCTATTAGAATAAAAAATCCCGTTGGGTTAATTCAAGGTGATTAAGCACAAAATTATTTTATAGAAAATACAGTTGCGAAATTATTAAAAAAAAAAAAAAAAAAATTGGGCTTCCATACGTATTTGTTACCTATTTGCGCCATAAAAAGACTAATATGTAATAGAAATTTTCGGGTCTGGATTATGGAGTAGATGACATTCCCCTTTCTTTCATTTTTACAGCTTTTTCTTTGATCGACGCACACCCTATAACAAAAACTTAAAGATCAACACGAATTTCTTACAAACACGGATTAAAAACACTCTCTGCGAACATGTTCAGAATGGCTTTCAAATTAATAACATTATTTCAGCACGGTAACAAAAATACATAAATACCCAATATTTACATTTTTTTCGACCGACACAGCAAATCCAAAATTACAAGGTTGATTCTTAGTATTTGCGCGTGGGGAGCATGACAACGATTATCAGATCCTAATAAATAATTTCATGGATAAGATCGCCTTTTAGTTCGTTATTTCCATGGAAGGTGCTCGTCTGAGCTCCAATCTCTAGTCCCTCCTCGCAAATCTTTTACGAAAAACACCCGTCTAGTTGAAACCACTGTCCAAAAATTTCCCCACTCTTTATCTGTGCCTAAATCAAAACGTAGATTTCATCAACAAAGCTTCTTTCTTTGAACTGCACGCATGTGGAACTCTGTTCCGTCTGCCTGCTTCCCACCTGACTACAACCTGGATGTCTTCAAGTCCAACGTAAACAAATTTCTGATGAACCGCCCGCTTAAGTAGACATTTTTATTAAATCCCCACACTAACGTACTATACATGCAATAACCTTTATCCCTGAGTGGCTTCCGGGCCTTGATAAGTGGTGACTACTTTGTAAAAAAAGAAGAAAACTACCTCAAAAAAGAAAGAAAAGAGTAATAAATAATAAATAGTATTTTTAAGTTGAATTAAATTGTGTCTGAAGTAAATAAAAAGTGTTTTAAATGAAAACAAAAACAGATATAGGTCTCTCTCTCTCCCAAGAAAGAAAAGTATGTCGATAACTTCATTGCTTGGCCTTCGGATCCGGATCAAAGTGTAGTATCTGTTCCGGCAGATACTGCAAGCTATGACTGGCTATGACTAGCTATGACTAGCAAAGACCGGATGTGGGGGCAACCCCACATGCCTGACCATTAACCAGCTCCCATTTCCCACCTCTCGGGAGCTGGTCCCCTTTTTCCCTTCCCCCTCCCTTCACTCCTCACATTAAAAATCGGCCTTGTGCCTAATTTGCTCGGTGGGGGAGCAAATAAATACCATCTGTTCTTCAGATGCTGCACTTCAATTTCTTGTTCTCTGTCAGTGGAGGAGAAATCCTTCGCGAATGAGACAATTTTAATTTTTGTTCCTTTTCTCCACGTTAAAAAACTAACTCTGTCCCGTGGGGAGGCATTGTAAATAGGAACTTCATTGCCCGAGAACTTCTATTAAATATTAATCTTTTTATGACAGAAATAGGTAAAAAATACGTATTAAATTTGGGGCAGATACTTTGACAACCCGCCACTCACAAAATGGAGTGTCTATTTCGACATCCGTTCTTAACGGGGGTAGGTTGGGAGTGTCCATTCCAAAAGCCATTCTTAGCATGAGGATGTTGGGAGTGTCTATTCCAAAAGCTGTTCCTAACTTGAGGAGGTTGGGGTTTGGGGTTGGGTGTTGGGCAATACCAACAACAGCTGTACTTAAACTTTTTTACGAGGGTGGGACATGCTTCCACCGGGGAGCACCGGTTAATGGGCCCTGCTAGTATATATATATATATATATATATATATTAGTCCTCGCGCGAAAGAGCAGGACACAAAATGTTTTAAATAATAATAATAATAATAATAATAATAATAATAATAATAATAATAATAATAATAATAACAACAAAGACTTTCGCTGGCAAGGACTACTATTGACCGTAACCAGTTATACAGTCTTTTTGAACTTTTCATCTCTATTTTCCTCGTTATGTACTGAATATTTGTTAATGAAACCTATATGAAATATGTTCCTTATTAAATTTTAAAGATTTTCTATTCTGAAAGAAGTTCTAAAAAATTTAATCTAAAAAAAGTTATTTTAAAGTTTTTGTTAAAAAAAATTCAAATTTTGTCATTATTCAGATCTGTATTACAAAGACGGAGTTGCAAAAAATGAGTTGTGGTGTGAGAAGAAATACAAACTGAAACAGAGAGAATATTCAGACCTGTAATAATACAAAGCGGGGGTTGCAAAAATGAGTTTTGGTGTGAGGAGAAATACAAACTGAAATAGAGAGAAGAAGAGTTTTAAAATATAATCTTAAAAAGATAAGATACAAGTTAGAAAAGCATTTCATCTAAGGCATGAAAATTGTTAAGCAAAATGTTTTTACTATAGTTGCAATTTAAAAACATTACCTTCCATCTAGCAATTAATGATATAGATATAAAATTTTCAGTGATTTTTTTTAAAAAGTGCAACAGAATGTACATTATATATATTATTCCTTAATTGAAATTCATTTTTGAGATGAGCATTATATATATTAATTTTTATTTTTATTTCGGACTACTAGTCTCATCTAATTAATTAATATATATAATGCTCATCTAAAAAATTAATTCCAATTAAGGAATAATATATATATAGCAATCGGTACGGACCCGACTATGAAAGATCAGATAATAAAATAAACGTGGACTTCAAAGAATACAACCTTGATCGCCCCTCGGGGCCCGTAGCGCAGTTGATAGAGACGTTGAATCTCTACAGTTCCAGATGAACATTGTCTGAAGATAGCGGTTTCAATCCCACCCAAAGCGTGCCAGAGGTTAATTGGCCAAAAATGTGGTGAGACGACAACAACTACGGATGGCAGTGATGGCTGAGAATGCAGTTAGGAGATTCGAAGTTCCTATCCGTCGCGGTTACCACCTGACGAAGGCAAGAGGAATTAGTTGGCCGAAACGTTGTGAATAAACAATCCAATAAAAAAATGGAAAACAACAACTAATAAAGATGAGACTAGTAGTCCGAAATAAAAATAAAAATTAATATAGAATGTACATTACATAAAATAAATAAAAGGTAATTTTTTGATTCAATTTAAATTAAATTTTTATACCTTACTTTGTAAAATTTACAAAAGTGCACATTAAAGATAAATAAATTTCAAATTAAATCTTGTACCTTTATTTTTAAAGCCTATAGTAAAAATATTTTGTTTAACAATTTTCATGCTTTACATGGAATGCTTTTCTAACTTTATATATATATATATATATATATATATATATATATATATATATATATATATATATATATATATATATATATATATGCATGAGTGGCGTCACCAACAGTTGTTATATTTTTTATACTCATTTTATTATTTCATATTTCTATTTTTTATTGATTAATTATTTGGACCACTGAAATAATTTTTTGAAATAGTGTTAACGCGTTTCGGACGTTCATCGAAATCTCAAAGTAATAAAAAAGGATTAGAAAAATTGCAGGTTTGACCGTAACTCCGACGTTTTCTCAATGCAACAATGCTTCAGTTAACTAAAAATGTCATATATATATATATATATGTATATATATATATATATATATATATATATATATATATATATATATATATACATATATTGTTGATTTATTTAATTTTTTTAATTAGCAATTCCCTGGTATTTAATTTTTACGCTCACCTGAGCGTTTTGAGGGAGTTTCCTGTCCTTTGTTAATATTTTTATATCGTTCCTTTTTTGGGGACGTATTTATTATTATTATTATTATTATTATTATTATTATTATTATTATTGCTATTATTATTTTTATTATTATTATCATTATTATCATTATTATTATTATTATTAATTTTATTTATTAAACATTTGAATATTTTATTCAATCATTTATTAAATAAAACTTTTATCATTTCAAGTTCAAATGAACAGCTATAGCAAGAATTTTTTTTTACATGGAAGTCACCACTTATCAAGTCCTGGAAGCCACTAAGGGTTATTGCGTGTACAATAATCAATGGGATAGTATCGTAGTAATTGTTAGTATTGGAGATTTTATAAAGTATCTTACTTAAGGGGAGGCGATTCATTAGGAATTTGTTTATGTTGGACTTGAAGATATCCAAGTTCGAATACTAAAACCTCATTGTCACAGCTAGTGAATTTCAAACATGCAATCTGGACGTAAGAATATATAAGACGAACGATATGCAATAAAATTCTGTTTTGAACTTGGAAAATGTCACATAAACGTATGGAATACTTCAGACTGCGTTTTGATCATCTTTCATGAATAGAGCATCAGTTTTTGAGTGGCATAAGAGATTCAAGGAAGGCAGGGAGTTTGTGAGGGATGATTAAAGGTGAGAAAGGAGTAAGGAAAGTCAGAACATCAGAGTTGATTGGCCAAATAAAGAATTTCGTGGATAAGAACTGTCGTGTGTCTATAGAAACCATAAGTGTACAATTTGATGTCAACGTGGAAACTGTACACACACCTACTCGCGAGGAATTTAAGATACGGAAGATTTGCGCGAAGTTTGTCCCAAAGGTGCTCAGAGACGATCTGAAAAAAAAAGACGTTGTCATGACTATTTGATCAAGATGGCATCAAGAACGTTCTTCATCTACTCCATAATCCAGACCTTGATCCGTGTGACTTTTGGTTATTCCATAAGCACAAGAAAATCTTTAGAGGCTGTCGTTATGTGACAATTGAGGAGATAAAAGAGTCTGTGGCGAGGGTCATTGACACGCTCACGTAAGAGGAATTCCATAGTTGTGAGTTCCAGAAGTGGGAACGGTACAATAAGTGCATTGCCCCCGGAAAAGATTACTTCGAAGGTGACTATAGTTTCATGTGTGTACAATCAATAAAAGTCCCCATTCAAAAAAGTCCGGAATTTATTGAAGGCACCGTGTACTTACAGAATGTAATCGTTTACAGTAACCCCTAATGTGTTTCACGTTTCTTTACTAATATTTTTTATTATTCGCGAAAAATTCTTTAGTTAATGTATGTTTTGCATGATAAGAATCTGAATGCCCAACTGGGTTGAAATTAATGATGGGCCGATTCCAACATTTTCCCCGATTCTGATACAATTACCGACTCGGTACTAAATTCCCGATTTCGATACAACTTATAAAATTGTTATTTTCCAATTACCGTAAAAACACATGTGCATATATCTTCTCAAACGCAAAGACACACTTGTGGTAGTAATCTTTGCATTTTAGCTTTACTGGTACTTTAAAATTAACAAATATTTATTATTTTATTATTACTACCAGAAAATTTTGTTTAAAACAAAAATTAAGTATTAGGAATCGTTTTTGGCATCGGAAAATACGCACAATTTTTTCCGATACCGATTCCGATACCCCCAAAAGTTCCAATTTTCCCGATTCCCGATTCCGATTAATCGCCCCAACACTAGTTGAAATCTGGGAATTTATTCGTGCATCACCGAATGTCTATTTTATTTAAACAACCATAACTTCTTAAGCTTTGCAATACGTTTAGGATTTTTGTCTTATTTAAAGACCCAAATTTGTCTCAAGACAAAATATTTCTATAATATGTTTCGTCCATTCTCGATGTCTCCACAAGTAAGGCATTAACGAACTCTGCATCATGATTGATTCGCTTTTAAACCTTACTCTTAGATTTCGGTTTTACTAATATTTTTTTAAATACAGAAATATTTATGACTAGCCTGGGTACCCGGCGTTGTTCGGTTGTTTGGAGGTGTGTGTTGAGCAAAAAAAAAAAAAAAAGAAACAAAAAAAATAATAAATAAGAATGTGGTAGTAGGAGGCAGGCTCGAACGTGAACCCCCCCCAAAAAAAACAACAAAAAACGTGACACCCATCGCAAAACCGGAAGTGACAAAGGTTTAAATTAAGGCTAGTCAATCGAAAAGAAGGAATGACTTTCGAAAATATCGGCAAAAAAGCAACCCCTCCCTGTAGAAAAGTGCCCAGGTAAGGGTGAAGGAATTAATGTTTTTGGCCAATTTTTCGATATTTGTCGTTCAAAGGGCCGAGCTTCATACTGATACCGAACTCCTTCGCCTGTCAAAAGTTTTAGGTAGAGATACATACATACATACATACATACATACATTTAAACAGACAGGTGAGATTTATATTATAGAAGATGTTATCATTATTACGAGTAATAGAAATGAAATCTTAAGCAAAGATAAAAATGAAACAATTAAAAGAATACTTTTTTCAATCGAAAATAAGCACAAAATTTGCCGATTCCGATACCTCAAAGAGTTCCGATTTTTTTATTATCGATTCCGATTAATCGTTCCAACACTAATATATACATTGGCCGGACGTAAAATACATTTAAATATATTTTAATCCATGCAAATTTCGTATTTATTAATATAGAGACATTTTTTTTATTATGATGATCAATATATATAGTAGTGATTTCAAAATTTAAAAATAAGTGCCATCAGCTAGAATCTAACCCGAAACATAACTCGACCGCCTTATCATATGTGCTTTGTCCTAACGCATAAAATACTTAAAAAAATTACGTTGTAAAACCTATAAATGTATATTTGCGCATGCGTAGACAAGTACTTAAAGTTGGTTACGCCTGCCAAGTTCCAATTTTTGCAATTTTGATCCCTTAGCTGCTGTTTAATCTGAATTTTTTTTTTATAATAAAAATCATTTTTTAAACGATTTAAAGCAATTAATGCGAAATTGGTAGCATTACAGATCTGATCTCTCAAGTTAGAATTATTGTGGCCTTATCTGCCCTCGTTTTTATTTTTGTAAGACTGCGACACACCCCTTTCTGGTTACTCATAAAATTTTATGTTCATAATTAAAAATAAAACTATTGATCAATTTGCGTGACTTTTGGAATATGACATCTTCTTTCCGTGACGGGTACATCCATCATAAAGATATTTTTTGTATTTTCTTTAAAATAAGGTTGACTTCTAACCAAGGCCTTAAAATAACGTTCAACAGTTATAATTTTGAAAGGTTGTAAATAGTTCATACCATTATACTCTGTCCTTTTATCTATTTTATTTATTTTTTACGTGCCTACTCTCTATCACTCTCTAATATGCTTCCTTTCTTTCTTTTATACTTTTGCTTCTCGCATTCTGATTTATCACAAAAGACGCACAGCGAACACGTTTTCTACTCCCAAATATGACTTACTCAAAAAAGGTACGTAACTGTTATTCTCTTTTTCATGTTCACCTAAAATTCGTTTTAAGTAACGTAATTTATTTATTTATATTACACATTTCTCCTCTTAATCATCGATTATCAAAAAATAACGATACAAACATTGCAAATATAGCAATTTGAACATATCAAAAACAGATGTGTCAGATTTTCATGAGTGTTTATTTTCGATCAATTGTCATTCTCTGCTCTTAGTTGTTTCTAAATGTTATTTTGCCATTAAACTGGTATATATGCGTAATTATATATATATATATATATATATATATATATATATATATATATATATATATATATATATATATATATATATATACTATTTGTTTTTCTTGTAAAAAATATATTATTTATATAACTGTTCTTATTATAAAAAAATACCCTTGGGGGGAGAGAGAGAGAGAGAGAGAGAGAGAGAGAGAGAGAGAGAGAGAGAGAGAGAGAGAGAGAGAGAGAGTTGGAAAGAAACTACTTCATTTATTCACATAAATTTAATCTACGAAAGTATAGAATTATGCGTAAACTTTAAAAGTGCTCAATACGTAGGTAGAGCTAGTTAGTAATTTATAAAATATATATGGCGATTAAGCTACACTGAATATTCTGCGTTTCATCCAACTATAGGATTCGTCAGGCTTATCCTATAGTTGGATGAAACGCAGAATATTCAGTGTAGCTTAATCGCCATATATATTTTATAAATTACTATATATATATATATATATATATATATATATATATATATATATATATATATATATATATATATATATATATATATATATATATATCAGTGGCGTATCTAGGGTATGGCAGGCATGGCCCGTGCCATGGGCGCCACTCTGACATGGGCGCAAAAATTGCTTGACAAAAATTAAAATTAGTAGTTAGGTATATCTAAGGTATAAATTATTAAGAAGGGGCGCACATTCAAACTTTGCCATGGACGCCATTTTACATAGGTACGCCACTGATATATATATATATATATATATATATATATATATATATATATATATATATATATATATATATATATATATTATATATATATATATATATACTAGCAGGCTGTCTGGCATTGCTCAGTCGTAAAATACGCTTAAATATGATATTTTGATTAATGCAGATGTCGTATTAACTGTTATATTATATTGGACCTAATATATAGTAATGATTTAAAAAGTTAAAAAAATAGAATGACTCGTGCGCCACTACCGAAAATCGAAACCAAAACGTTTAACATACGATTTACTTTTTCCTTTGACGTTAATGCCTGAGCTTTGAAGACATGTTTGCTGCTAGTCTAAAAATTCAAACATGAACCCAGAGCTATTGTGTAATGCATGCATATTCTTAATGCCGTCGTTCGACCTTCATCTGGCAAATTCCATTTCTTTAATTTTTACACTTTTGTCACATTTTATCTGACTAAAACCCAAATATAAAATTTTGCATGGGTTCTAATACCCTATAAATTAGATTTCATGCCTGTAGACCAAAAACCTGACAGAGGAGTTTGGCAGGCAAAATTTTTTAAACATATATACGCATGCAAAAAACATATATAGAAAGACGCATACATAAATATATATAGAAGAAGGTTGTGTTTACTATAAACTTTTTACGCAAATATTACGCAACTATAAATCATGTAGAATATCTGCATGAATATAATTACACGTAATAGTTAACTAAAGATGATCATCGCATAAGAAACCGAAATAATTACAATAAATGTTTAAAAAATATGCAAATTAGCTAGATATTTTGCAGATGAATGCAACTCCACGAACCATATATAACAAAGTTGTATTTTCTTTTTAAATAAATAGAAAAAAATGTTTAAGCAACATTAGGACTGACCAGTACTAAAATGTGAATTTGGGAATTCTATGTGCTGTATGTGCTCTCTGCTTATATCGGCATTGTTTCTGGTCAGTCTTTGGCCTCTACTTGCCACTGGGTCAAATAGTGCCGATTCAAGAGATATGCGGTTGTTTTGTGCAACCCTTGCTTCATAATTACACGCGGCGCTACCCTTACATGGATGTCCATTGTCTCTTAAAATGAAGAAATCGACACACACGCACACACACACACACACACACACACACACACACACACACACACACACACACACACATATATATATATATATATATAATTTGAAGGCATTTAAAATACATCGGACAGTTGATAAGCTTTACGACAGCGAGATTTAGTTCATTTTAGTTTTTTTTAAAGACGGTAAAAATGCGTAGAAGCCTTCGTGATAATTCAGAAACCTTCAAGTTTTGTGAAATTTTATCACTAGACATCAGATATCAATTTATAAATATTCTCAAACTTTAAGGTTGTTTCAAGTATATTAAATGTTTTTTGGAGTGCGCAATCTCTTATTTGAAAATTCAAATATTTCAAATAAACATTATAAAAAATTCATTATTAAAATTAATTAATAAAATTAATGGAATCAAAATTCATCAAATCTTGTTTCATTCGAAATAAGATTTCATGAATTTTAATTACTAATTAAAACCATTTAAACCAAATACTTCAGTTTTCGACATTTCCAGAATAAAACCCAGTTAATGGATTTCGATTACAATTAGAATAAGCGCCCATGACAGGATTAGTATATATTGATTTTACTTGTCATAATAGGACAAAACTCTTCGATTTGGGGATTTATTTATTTATATCACACATTTCTCCTTTTCATCGTTGATTATCGAATAGACGTAGCTAATATCACCACATAAACCTATTAAAAAATAGACGTAGCAAATATCACCACATAAACCTATTAAAAATAGACGTAATAAATATCACCACATAAACCTATTACAAAATAGACGTAACAAATATCACCACATAAACCTATTAAAAAATAGACGTAATAAATATCACCACATAAACCTATTAAAAAAAAGACGTAACAAATATCACCACATAAACCTATTAAAAAATAGACGTAGCAAATATCACCACATACACCTATTACAAAATAGACGTAGAAAATATCACCACATACACCTATTAAAAAATATACGTAGCAAATATCACCACATAAACCTATTACAAAATAGACGTAGAAAATATCACACCATAAACCTATTAAAAATAGACGTAGCAAATATAACCACATAAACCTATTAAAAAATAGACGTAGCAAATATCACCACATAAACCTATTAAAAAATAGACGTAGCAAATATCACCACACAAACCTATTAAAAAATAGACGTAACAAATATCACCACATAAACCTATTACAAAATAGACGTAGCAAATATCACCACATAAACCTATTAAAAAAACGCAATAAATATCACCACATAAACCTATTAAAAAATAGACGTAGCAAATATCACCACACAAACCTATTAAAAAATAGACGTAACAAATATCACCACATAAACCTATTACAAAATAGACGTAGCAAATATCACCACATAAACCTATTAAAAAAACGCAATAAATATCACCACATAAACCTATTAAAAAAACGCAATAAATATCACCACATAAACCTATTAAAACATAGACGTAACAAATATCACCACAGAAACCTATTAAATAATAGACGTAACAAATATCACCACATAAACCTATTAAAAAATAGACGTAGCAAATATCACCACATAAACCTATTAAAAAAACGCAATAAATATCACCACATAAACCTATTAAAAAATAGACGTAACAAATATCACTACATAAACCTTTTTAAAAAATAGACGTAACAAATATCACGACATAAACCTAATAAAAAATAGACGTAGCAAATATCACCACATAAACCTATTAAAACATGGACGTAGCAAATATAACCACATAAACCTATTAAAAAATAGACGTAGAAAATATCACCACATAAACCTAATAAAAAATAGACGTAGCAAATATCACCACATGAACCTATTATAAAATAGACGTAACAAATATCACCACATAAACCTAGTAAAAAATAGACGTAACAAATATCACCACATAAACCTATTAAAAAATAGACGTAACAAATACCACTACATAAACCTATTTAAAATAGACGAAGCAAATATCACCACATAAACCTATTAAAAAATAGACGTAACAAATATCACCACATAAACCTATTACAAAATAGACGTAATAAATATCACTACATAAACCTATTAAATAGACGTAGCAAATATAACCACATAAACCTATTAAAAAATAGACGTAACCAATATCACTACATAAACCTATTAAAAATAGACGTAGCAAATATGACCACAAAAAACTATTAAAAAATAGACGTCATAAATATCACTACATAAACATATTAATAATAGACGTAACAAATATCACCACATAAACCTATTAAAAAATAGACGTAACAAATATCACCACATAAACCTATTAAAAAATAGACGTAACAAATATCATTACGTAAACCTATTAAAAATAGACGTAGCAAATATGACCACATAAACCTATTAAAAAATAGACGTAACAAATATCACCACATAAACCTAATAAAAAATAGACGAAGCATAAATGACCACACAAACCTATTAAAAAATACACGTAACAAATATCACCACATAAACCTATTAAAAAAATAGACGTAGCAACTATCACCACATAAACCTAATAAAAAATAGACGTAGCAAATATGACCACATAAACCTATTAAAAAATAGACGTAATAAATATCACCACATAAACCTAATAAAAAATAGACGTAAAAAAAAACACCACATAAACCTATTTAAAAATAGACGTAATAAATATCACCACATAAACCTATTAAAAAAAGACGTAGAAAATATCACCACATAAACCTATTAAAAAAAGAAGAAAATATCACCACATAAACCTATTAAAAAATAGACGTAACAAATATCACCACATAAACCTATTAAAAAATAGACGTAGAAAGTATCACCACATAAACCTATTAAAAATAGACGTAGCTAATATCACCACATAAACCTATTAAAAAATAGACGTAACAAATATCATTATATAAACCTATTAAAAATAGACGTAGAAAATATCACCACATAAACCTATTAAAAAATAGACGTAACAAATATCACAACATAAACCTATTAAAAATAGACGTAAAAAATTTCACCACATAAACCTATTAAAAATAGACGTAGAAAATATCACCACATAAACCTATTAAAAAATATACGAAGCAAATATCACCACATAAACCTATTAAAAAATAGACGTAACAAATATCACCACATAAACCTAATAAAAAATAGACGTAGCAAATATCACCACATAAACCTATTAAAAATAGACGTAGCAAATATCACCACATAAACCTATTAAACAAAAGACGTAACAAATATCACCATATAAACCTATTAAAAAATAGACGTAGAAAATATCACCACATAAACCTATTTAAAAATAGACGTAGAAAATATCACCACATAAACCTATTAAAAAATAGACGAAGCAAATATCACCACATAAACCTATTAAAAAATAGACGTAGTAAATATCACCACATAAACGTATTTAAAAATAGACGTAGCAAATATCACCACATAAACCTATTAGAAATAGACGTAGCAAATATTACCACATAAACCTAATCAAAAATAGACGTAGCAAATATCACCACATAAACCTATTAAAAAATAGACGAAGCAAATATCACCACATAAACCTATTAAAAAATAGACGTAGCAAATATCACCACATAAACCTATTAGAAATAGACGTAGAAAATATCACCACATAAACCTAATCAAAAATAGACGTAGCAAATATCACCACATAAACCTATTAAAAAATAGACGAAGCAAATATCACCACATAAACGTATTAAAAAATAGACGTAGCAAATATCACCACATAAACCTATTAGAAATAGACGTAGCAAATATCACCACATAAACCTATTAAAAAATAGACGAAGCAAATATCACAACATAAACGTATTAAAAAATAGACGTAGCAAATATCACCACATAAACCTATTAGAAATAGACGTAGCAAGTATCACCACATAAACCTATTAGAAATAGAGTTAGCAAATATCACCACATAAACCTATTAGAAAATAGACGTAGCAAATATCACAACATAAACCTAATCAAAAATAGACGTAGCAAATACCATACATAAACTAATTAAAAAATAGACGTAGCAAATATCACCACATAAACCTATTAAAAAATAGACGTAGCAAATATCACCACATAAACTAAGTAAAAAATAGACGAAGCAAATATCACCGCACAAACCTATTAAAAACAGACGTAGCAAATATCACCACATAAACCTATTAGAAATAGACGTAGCAAATATCACCACATAAACCTATTAAAAAATAGACGAAGCAAATATCACCACATAAACCTAATCAAAAATAAACGTAGCAAATATCACCACGTATACCTATTAAAAATAGACGTAGCAAATATCACCACATAAACCTATTAGAAATAGACGTAGCAAATATCACTACATAAACCTAATCAAAAATAGACGTAGCAAATATCACCACATAAACCTATTAGAAATAGACGTAGCAAATATCACCACATAAACCTATTAAAAATAGACGTAGCAAATATCACCACATAAACCTAATCAAAAATAGACGTAGCAAATATCACCACATAAACCTATTAGAAATAGACTAAGCAAATATCACCACATAAACCTATTAAAAATAGACGTAGCAAATATCACCACATAAACCTAATCAAAAATAGACGTAGCAAATATCACCACATAAACCTAATCAAAAATAGACGTAGCAAATATCACCACATAAACCTATTAAAAATAGACGTAGCAAATATCACCACATAAACCTAATAAAAAATACACGTAGCAAATATCACTACATAAACCTATTAAAAATAGACGTAGCAAATATCACCACATAAACCTATTAGAAATAGACGTAGCAAATATCACCACATAAACCTATTAAAAATAGACGTAGCAAATATCACCACATAAACCTATTAGAAATAGACGTAGCAAATATCACCACATAAACCTAATCAAAAATAGACGAAGCAAATATAACCACATAAACCTATTAAAAAATAGACGTAGCAAATATCACCGCATAAACCTATTAAAAAATAGACGAAGCAAATATCACCACATAAACCTATTAAAAAATAGACGTAACAAATATCACCACATAAACCTATCAAAAAATAGACGTAGCAAATATCACTACATAAACCTAATCAAAAATAGACGTAGCAAATATCACCACATAAACCTATTAGAAATAGACGTAGCAAATATCACCACATAAACCTATTAAAAATAGACGTAGCAAATATCACCACATAAACCTTATCAAAAATAGACGTAGCAAATATCACCACATAAACCTAATCAAAAATAGACGTAGCAAATATCACCACATAAACCTATTAAAAATAGACGTAGCAAATATCACCACATAAACCTAATAAAAAATAGACGTAGCAAATATCACTACATAAACCTATTAAAAATAGACGTAGCAAATATCACCACATAAACCTATTAGAAATAGACGTAGCAAATATCACCACATAAACCTATTAAAAATAGACGTAGCAAATATCACCACATAAACCTATTAGAAATAGACGTAGCAAATATCACCACATAAACCTAATCAAAAATAGACGAAGCAAATATCACCACATAAACCTATTAAAAAATAGACGTAGCAAATATCACCGCATAAACCTATTAAAAAATAGACGAAGCAAATATCACCACATAAACCTATTAAAAAATAGACGTAACAAATATCACCACATAAACCTCTCAAAAAATAGACGTAGCAAATATCACCACATAAACCTATTAAAAATAGACGTAGCAAATATCACAACAAAAACCTAATAAAAAATAGACTAACCAAATATCACCACATAAACCTATTAAAAATAGATGTAGAAAATATAACCACATAAACCTATTAAAAAATAGACGTAACAAATATCACCACATACTCCTATTAAAAATAGACGTAACAAATATCACCACATAAACCTATTAAAAATAGACGTAACAAATATCACCACATAAACTAATTAAAAAATAGACGTAGAAAATATCACCACATAAACCTATTAAAAAATAGACGCAGCAAATATCACCACATAAACCTATTAAAAAATAGACGTAGCAAATATCACTACATAAACCTATTAAAAAATAGACGTAACAAATATCACCACATAAATCTAATAAAAAATACACGTAGCATATATGACTACATAAACCTATTAAAAAATAGACGTAACAAATATCACCACATAAACCTATTAAAAACAGACGTAGCAAATATCACCACATAAACCAAATAAAAAATAGACGTAACAAATATCACCACATAAACCTATTTAAAAATAGACGCAGCAAATATCACCACATAAACCTATTAAAAAATAGACGTAATAAATGTCAACACATAAACCTATTAATAAATATACGTAGTAAATATCACCACATAAACCTATTAAAAATAGACGCAGCAAATATCACCACATAAACCTATCAAAAAATAGACGTAACAAATATCACCACATAAACCTAATAAAAAATAGACGTAAAAAATATCACCACATAAACCTATTTAAAAATAGACGTAATAAATATCACCACATAAACCTATTAAAAAAAAGAAGAAAATATCACCACAGAAACCTATTAAAAAATAGACGTAACAAATATCACCACATAAACCTATTAAAAAATAGACGTAGCAAGTATCACTACATAAACCTATTAAAAATAAACGTAGCAAATATCACCACATAAACCTATTAAAAAATAGACGTAACAAATATCACCATATAAACCTCTTAAAAATAGACGTAGAAAATATCACCACAGAAACCTATTAAAAAATAGACGTAGCAAATATCACCACATAAACCTATCAAAAAATAGACGTACTAAATATCACCACATAAACCTATTAAAAAATAGACGTAACAAATATCACCACATAAACCTATTAAAAATAGACGTAGCAAATATCACCACATAAACCTAATAAAAAATAGACGTAGCAAATATCACCACATAAACCTAATCAAAAATAGACGTAATAAATATCACCACATAAGCCTAATAAAAAATAGACGTAAAAAATATCACCACATAAACCTATTTAAAAATAGACGTAATAAATATCACCACATAAACCTATTAAAAATAGACGTAGAAAATATCACCACATAAACTAATTAAAAAATAGACGTAGCAAATATCACCACATAAACCTATTAAAAAATAGACGTAACAAATATCACCACATAAACCTATTAAAAAATAGACGTAGCAAGTATCACCACATAAACCTATTAAAAATAGACGTAGCAAATATCACCACATAAACCTATTAAAAATAGACGTTACAAATATCACCATATAAACCTATTAAAAAATAGACGTAAAAAATATCACCACAGAAACCTATTAAAAAATAGACGTAACAAATATCACCATATACACCTATTAAAAAAAAGACGTAATAAATATCACCACATAAACCTATTAAAAAATAGACGTAACAAATATCACCACATAAACCTATTAAAAAAAAGGAGTAAAAAATTTTACCACATAAACCTATTAAAAAATAGACGTAGAAAATATCACCAAAAAAAAACCATTAAAAAATATACGAAGCAAATATCACAACATAAACCTATTAAAAATAGACGTAACAAATATCACCACATAAACCTATTAAAACATAGACGTAGCAAATATCACCACATAAACCTAATAAAAAATAGACGAAGCAAATATCACCACATAAACCTATTAAAAAATAGACGTAACAAATATCACCACCTAAACCTATTAAAAAATAGACGTAGAAAATATAACCACATAAACCTATTAAAAAATAGAAGTAACAAATATCACCACATACTCCTATTAAAAATAGACGTAACAAATATCACCACATAAACCTATTAAAAATAGACGTAGCAAATATCACCACATAAACTAATTAAAAAATAGACGTAGAAAATATCACCACATAAACCTATTAAAAAATAGACGAAGCAAATATCACCACATAAACCTATTAATAAATAGACGTTGCAAATATCACCACATAAACGTATTTAAAAATAGACGTAGCAAATATCACCACATAAACCTATTAAAAATAGACGTAGAAAATATCACCACATAAACCTATTAAAAAATAGACGTCACAAATATCACCATATAAACCTATAAAAAATTGACGTAGCAAATATCATCACACAAACCTATTAAAAAATAGACGTAACAAATATCACCACATAAACCTATTAAAAATAGACGTAGAAAATATCACCACATGAACCTATAAAAAAATAGACGCAGCAAATATCACCACATAAACCTATTAAAAAATAGACGTAGCAAATATCACCACAAAAAGCAATTAATAATATACGCACAAAATATCACCGCATAAACCTATTAAAAAATAGACGTAGCAAATATCACTACATAAACCTATTAAAAAATAGACGTAACAAATATCACCACATAAATCTAATAAAAAATACACGTAGCATATATGACCACATAAACCTATTTAAAAATAGACGCAGCAAATATCACCACATAAACCTATTAAAAAATAGACGTAATAAATATCACCACATAAACCTATTAATAAATATACGTAGCAAATATCACCACATAAACCTATTAAAAATAGACGCAGCAAATATCACCACATAAACCTATTAAAAAATAGACGTAGCAAATATCACTACATAAACCTTTTAAAAAATAGACGTAACAAATATGACCACATAAACCTATTAAAAAATAGACGTAATCAATATCACCACATAAACCTAATAAAAAATAGACGTAAAAAATATCACCACATAAACCTATTAAAAATAGACGTAATAAATATCACCACATAAACCTATTAAAAATAGACGTAATAAATATCACCACATAAACCTATTAAAAAAAGACGTAGAAAATATCACCACATAAACCTATTAAAAAAAAGAAGAAAATATCACCACAGAAACCTATTAAAAAATAGACGTAAAAAATATCACCACATAAACCTATTAAAAAATAGACGTAACAAATATCACCACATAAACCTATTAAAAATTAGACGTAGCAAATATCACCACATAAACCTATTAAAAATAGACGTAGCAAATATCACCACATAAACCTATTAAAAAATAGACGTAAAAAATATCACCATATAAACCTATTAAAAAATAGAAGTAAAAAATATCACCATATAAACCTATTAAAAAATAGACGTAGAAAATATCACCACATAAACCTATTAAAAAAAAGAAGAAAATATCACCACATAAACCTATTAAAAAATAGACGAAGCAAATATCACCACATAAACCTATTAAAAAATAGACGTAGCAAATATCACCACATAAACCTATTAAAAATAGACGTAGCAAATATCACCACATAAACCTATTAAAAAATAGACGTAAAAAATATCACCATATAAACCTATTAAAAAATAGAAGTAACAAATATCACCATATAAACCTATTAAAAAATAGACGTAGAAAATATCACCACATAAACCTATTAAAAAAAAGAAGAAAATATCACCACATAAACCTATTAAAAAATAGACGTAACAAATATCACCACATAAACCTATTAAAAAATAGACGTAGCAAATATCACCACATAAACCTATTAAAAATAGACGTAGCAAATATCACCACATAAACCTATTAAAAAATAGACGTAAAAAATATCACCATATAAACCTATTAAAAAATAGAAGTAACAAATATCACCATATAAACCTATTAAAAAATAGACGTAGAAAATATCACCACATAAACCTATTAAAAAATAGACGTAAAAAATATCACCATATAAACCTATTAAAAAATAGAAGTAACAAATATCACCATATAAACCTATTAAAAAATAGACGTAGAAAATATCACCACATAAACCTATTAAAAAATAGACGTAAAAAATATCACCATATAAACCTATTAAAAAATAGAAGTAACAAATATCACCATATAAACCTATTAAAAAATAGACGTAGAAAATATCACCACATAAACCTATTTAAAAATAGACGTAACAAATATAACCACATAAACCTATTAAAAAATAGACGTAGAAAATATCACCACATAAACCTATTAAAAAATAGACGTAACAAATATCACCACATAAACCTATTAAAAAATAGTCGTAAGAAATATCACCACATCAACTAATTAAAAAATAGACGTAGAAAATATCACCACATAAACCTATTAAAAAATAGACGAAGCAAATATCACCACATTAACCTATTAAAAAATAGACGTAACAAATATCACCGCATAAACGTATTTAAAAATATACGTAGCAAATATCACTACATAAACCTATTAAAAATAGACGTAGCAAATATCACCACATAAACCTATTAAAAAATAGACGTAACAAATATCACCATATAAACCTATTAAAAAATAGACGTAGCAAATATGCTCACATAAACCTATTAAAAATAGACGCAGAAAATATCACCACATAAACCTATTAAAAGATAGACGCAGCAAATATCACCACATAAACCTATTACAAAATAAACGTAGCAAATATCACCACATAAACCTATTAAAAAATAGACGTAGCAAATTTCACTACATAAACCTATTAAAAAATTGACGTAACAAATATCACCACATAAACCTATTAAAAAATAGACGTAACAAATATCACCACATAAACCTATTAAAAAATAGACGCAGCAAATATCACCACATAAACCTATTACAAAATAAACGTAGCAAATATCACCACATAATGCAATTAATAAATATACGTAGCAAATATTACCACATAAACCTTTTAAAAAATAGACGTAACAAATATCACCACATAAACCTAATCAAAAATAGACGTAATAAATATCACCACATAAACCTATTAAAAAATAGACGTAACAAATATCACCACATTAACCTATTAAAAAATAGACGTAACAAATATCACTACATAAACCTATTAAAAAATAGACGTAACAAATATCACCACATAAACCTATTAAAAATAGACGTAGCAAATATCACCACATAAACCTATTTAAAAAATTGACGTAGAAAATATCACCACATAAACCTATTAAAAATAGACGTAGAAAATATCACCACATAAACCTATTAAAAAATAGACGTAACAAATATCACCACATAAACTTATTAAAAATAGACGTAGCAAATATCACCACATAAACCTAATTAAAAATAGACGTAGAAAATATCACCACATAAACCTATTAAAAATAGACGTAGCATATATGACCACATAAACCTATTAAAAAATAGACGTAGCAAATATCACCACATAAACCTATTAAAAATAGACGTAGAAAATATCACCACATAAATTTATTAAAAATAGACGTAGAAAATATAACCACATAAACCTTTTAAAAAATAGACGTAACAAATATCACCACATAAACCTATTAAAAATAGACGTAGAAAATATCACCACATAAACCTATTTAAAAATAGACGTAGAAAATATCACCACATAAACCTATTTAAAAATAGACGTAGCAAATATCACCACATAAGAGAGAGAGAGAGAGAGAGAGAGAGAGAGAGAGAGAGAGAGAGAGAGAGAGAGAGAGAGAGAGTTGGAAAGAAACTACTTCATTTATTCACATAAATTTAATCTACGAAAGTATAGAATTATGCGTAAACTTTAAAAGTGCTCAATACGTAGGTAGAGCTAGTTAGTAATTTATAAAATATATATGGCGATTAAGCTACACTGAATATTCTGCGTTTCATCCAACTATAGGATTCGTCAGGCTTATCCTATAGTTGGATGAAACGCAGAATATTCAGTGTAGCTTAATCGCCATATATATTTTATAAATTACTATATATATATATATATATATATATATATATATATATATATATATATATATATATATATATATATATATCAGTGGCGTATCTAGGGTATGGCAGGCATGGCCCGTGCCATGGGCGCCACTCTGACATGGGCGCAAAAATTGCTTGACAAAAATTAAAATTAGTAGTTAGGTATATCTAAGGTATAAATTATTAAGAAGGGGCGCACATTCAAACTTTGCCATGGACGCCATTTTACATAGGTACGCCACTGATATATATATATATATATATATATATATATATATATATATATATATATATATATATATATATATATATATATATATATATATATACTAGCAGGCTGTCTGGCATTGCTCAGTCGTAAAATACGCTTAAATATGATATTTTGATTAATGCAGATGTCGTATTCACTGTTATATTATATTGGACCTAATATATAGTAATGATTTAAAAAGTTAAAAAAATAGAATGACTCGTGCGCCACTACCGAGAATCGAAACCAAAACGTTTAACATACGATTTACTTTTTCCTTTGACGTTAATGCCTGAGCTTTGAAGACATGTTTGCTGCTAGTCTAAAAATTCAAACATGAACCCAGAGCTATTGTGTAATGCATGCATATTCTTAATGCCGTCGTTCGACCTTCATCTGGCAAATTCCATTTCTTTAATTTTTACACTTTTGTCACATTTTATCTGACTAAAACCCAAATATAAAATTTTGCATGGGTTCTAATACCCTATAAATTAGATTTCATGCCTGTAGACCAAAAACCTGACAGAGGAGTTTGGCAGGCAAAATTTTTTAAACATATATACGCATGCAAAAAACATATATAGAAAGACGCATACATAAATATATATAGAAGAAGGTTGTGTTTACTATAAACTTTTTACGCAAATATTACGCAACTATAAATCATGTAGAATATCTGCATGAATATAATTACACGTAATAGTTAACTAAAGATGATCATCGCATAAGAAACCGAAATAATTACAATAAATGTTTAAAAAATATGCAAATTAGCTAGATCTTTTGCAGATGAATGCAACTCCACGAACCATATAAAACAAAGTTGTATTTTCTTTTTAAATAAATAGAAAAAAATGTTTAAGCAACATTAGGACTGACCAGTACTAAAATGTGAATTTGGGAATTCTATGTGCTGTATGTGCTCTCTGCTTATATCGGCATTGTTTCTGGTCAGTCTTTGGCCTCTACTTGCCACTGGACCAAATAGTGCCGATTCAAGAGATATGCGGTTGTTTTGTGCAACCCTTGCTTCATAATTACACGCGGCGCTACCCTTACATGGATGTCCATTGTCTCTTAAAATGAAGAAATCGACACACACGCACACACACACACACACACACACACACACACACACACACATATATATATATATATATATATAATTTGAAGGCATTTAAAATACATCGGACAGTTGATAAGCTTAACGACAGCGAGATTTAGTTCATTTTAGTTTTTTTTAAAGACGGTAAAAATGCGTAGAAGCCTTCGTGGTAATTCAGAAACCTTCAAGTTTTGCGAAATTTTATCACTAGACATCAGATATCAATTTATAAATATTCTCAAACTTTAAGGTTGTTTCAAGTATATTAAATGTTTTTTGGAGTGCGCAATCTCTTATTTGAAAATTCGAATATTTCAAACAAACATTATAAAAAATTCATTATTAAAATTAATTAATAAAATTAATGGAATCAAAATTAATCAAATCTTGTTTCATTCGAAATAAGATTTCATGAATTTTAATTACTAATTAAAACCATTTAAACCAAATACTTCAATTTTCGACATTTCCAGAATAAAAACCAGTTAATGGATTTCGATTAAAATTAGAATAAGCGCCCATGACAGGATTAGTATATATTGATTTTACTTGTCATAATAGGACAAAACTCTTCGATTTGGGGATTTATTTATTTATATCACACATTTCTCCTTTTCATCGTTGATTATCGAATAGACGTAGCTAATATCACCACATAAACCTATTAAAAAATAGACGTAGCTAATATCACCACATAAACCTATTAAAAAATAGACGTAGCTAATATCACCACATAAACCTATTAAAAAATAGACGTAGCTAATATCACCACATAAACCTATTAAAAAATAGAAGTAACAAATATCACCACATAAACCTATTAAAAAATAGACGTAGCTAATATCACCACATAAACCTATTAAAAAATAGACGTAGCTAATATCACCACATAAACCTATTAAAAAATAGACGTAGCTAATATCACCACATAAACCTATTAAAAAATAGAAGTAACAAATATCACCACATAAACCTATTAAAAAATAGACGTAGCAAATATCACCACATAAACCTATTAAAAAATATACGTAGCAAATATCACCACATAAACCTATTAAAAAAAAGAAGTAACAAGTATCACCACATAAACCTATTAAAAATAGACGTAGCAAATATCACCACATAAACCTATTAAAAATAGACGTAGCAAATATCACCACATAAACCTATTAAAAATAGACGTAGCAAATATCACTACATAAACCTATTAAAAAATAGACGTAGAAAATATCACCACATAAACCTAGTAAAAAATAGACGTAACAAATATCACCACATAAACGTATTTAAAAATAGACGTAGCAAATATCACCACATAAACCTATTTAAAAATAGACGTAGCAAATATCACTACATAAACCTATTAAAAAATATACGTAGCAAATATCACCACATAAACCTATTAAAAATAGACGTAGCTAATATCACCACATAAACCTATTAAAAATAGACGTAGCAAATATCACCACATAAACCTATTAAAAATAGACGTAGCAAATATCACCACATAAACCTATTAAAAATAGACGTAGCTAATATCACCACATAAACCTATTAAAAAATAGACGTAGCTAATATCACCACATAAACCTATTAAAAAATAGACGTAGCTAATATCACCACATAAACCTATTAAAAAATAGACGTAGCTAATATCACCACATAAACCTATTAAAAAATAGACGTAGCTAATATCACCACATAAACCTATTAAAAAATAGACGTAGCTAATATCACCACATAAACCTATTAAAAAATAGACGTAGCTAATATCACCACATAAACCTATTAAAAATAGACGTAACAAATATCACCACATAAACCTATTAAAAATAGACGTAGCAAATATCACTACATAAACCTATTAAAAAATAGACGTAGAAAATATCACCACATAAACCTATTAAAAAATAGACGTAACAAATATCACCACATAAACGTATTTAAAAATAGACGTAGCAAATATCACCACATAAACCTATTTAAAAATAGACGTAGCAAATATCACTACATAAACCTATTAAAAAATATACGTAGCAAATATCACCACATAAACCTATTAAAAATAGACGTAGCTAATATCACCACATAAACCTATTAAAAAATAGACGTAGCTAATATCACCACATAAACCTATTAAAAAATAGACGTAGCTAATATCACCACATAAACCTATTAAAAAATAGACGTAGCTAATATCACCACATAAACCTATTAAAAAATAGACGTAGCTAATATCACCACATAAACCTATTAAAAAATAGACGTAGCAAATATCACCACATAAACCTATTAAAAAATATACGTAGCAAATATCACCACATAAACCTATTAAAAAATAGAAGTAACAAGTATCACCACATAAACCTATTAAAAATAGACGTAGCAAATATCACCACATAAACCTAGTAAAAAATAGACGTAGCAAATATCACTACATAAACCTATTAAAAAATAGACGTAGCAAATATCACCACATAAACCTATTAAAAATAGACGTAGCAAATATCACCACATAAACCTATTAAAAATAGACGTAACAAATATCACCACATAAACCTATTAAAAATAGACGTAGCAAATATCACTACATAAACCTATTAAAAAATAGACGTAGAAAATATCACCACATAAACCTAGTAAAAAATAGACGTAACAAATATCACCACATAAACGTATTTAAAAATAGACGTAGCAAATATCACCACATAAACCTATTTAAAAATAGACGTAGCAAATATCACTACATAAACCTATTAAAAAATAGACGTAGCAAATATCACCACATAAACCTATTAAAAATAGACGTAGCAAATATCACCACATAAACCTATTAAAAATAGACGTAACAAATATCACCACATAAACCTATTAAAAATAGACGTAGCAAATATCACCACATAAACCTATTAAAAATAGACGTAGCAAATATCACCACATAAACCTATTAAAAATAGACGTAACAAATATCACCACATAAACCTATTAAAAATAGACGTAGCAAATATCACTACATAAACCTATTAAAAAATAGACGTAGAAAATATCACCACATAAACCTATTAAAAATAGACGTAACAAATATCACCACATAAACGTATTTAAAAATAGACGTAGCAAATATCACTACATAAACCTATTAAAAATAGACGTAACAAATATCACCACATAAACCTATTAAAAATAGACGTAGAAAATATCACCACATAAACCTATTAAAAAATAGACGTAGCAAATATCATCACATAAACCTATTTAAAATAGACGTAACAAATATCACTACATAAACCTATTAAAAATAGACGTAGCAAATATCACCACATAAACCTATTAAAAAAGGTATATAACATTTTTATCAATGTTTTATTCCGATCTTTTGCCTTTCTCTGCGTTTCGTTATTTTGCAAATAATCTTATATCTATATAAGTGAACGTGTCTGTGTGTATGTGTCTCTTTCTACGTGTCTGTGTACATTTCCGTACACAATAACGCTGTCAATTTTAAGTCTACAGACTCGAAATTTGATATAGAGGATACTGAGATTTTGGAAAATCTATGTGATTGGTTTTCGGATAGAAATTTGTCTGTTAAGGGGTCAAAGTTCAACGATTTGACTTTTGCGAACTCTACCAATCTCCTCCGGCAATTTTGGGTCTAAACACTTGAAATTTAAGATATAGGTTCCTTGGACATGGATGTCACTTCATAACTTGATTTGAGCCCAAAACAATAAATGTAAAGGGGTCAAAAAGGTGTCAAAGTTTAAAAAAATTGATCTCTGCGGTCTCTACCAAATTACACAGACAATTTCTGGTCTAAATATTTTAAATTTTGCATAAAGGGTATTCAGAGATAGGGCAAGCTTTTTCATCGGTTTGGGTCGAAAATATTTAGTTATCAATATATAAATGTATGTATATATGTATACTTGCATGTCTGCCTAAAACTTTCGACAGAGGCAACGGATTTTACCAAGATCAGTATCGTTTTGAAGGTCGACCTTTCATACGACAAATATCGAAAAATTGGCTAAAAACCTTTATATCTTCACCTTTAACTAGGCACTTTTATTTAGGGGGGGGTTACTTTTTTCGCCGATATTTTGAAAGTTATCCTCTCCTTTAGATTCTGTAGCCTTAACTTAAAAAATATCGCTTCCGGTTTGGCGGTGGTCGTAACAGTATAGTCGTCAGGTTTTTACTCCGTTCTCTTCCTCTTTTGCGATACGGGTTCGACCCTGCCTTCCTACAACCACTTTTTTTTTGTTCAACAGACACATCCAAACACCCGGGCAATGCCTGCTGAAATGCTAGTATATATATATATATATATATATATATATATATATATATATATATATATATATATATATATATATACTAGCATTTCGGCCCGGCGTTGCCCGGTGTTTGGAGGTGTGTGCTGAGCAAAAAGAAAAAAAAAAGGTCATTTTTTAAACTTTGACCCTTATTATGACCACTTAACACTTATTATTTTCGGCTCAAATCAAGTTATGAAGTTACATCCATGTCCAAGGAACCTATATCTAAAATTTCAAGTATTTATACCCAAAATTGTCGGAGGAGTTCGGTAGAGTTCTTGTCTTAGATGTGTGTTTTGGGTCATTGTCATGCTGGAGCACTGCTCTGCGACTCAGTTTCTGGAGGGAGTGGATCATGCTCTACTGCAGTATTTAACAGTACATGTTGGAGATTGTGTTTCGCTCAATGAAATGTAACTCTCGAATACTTGCAGCACTCATGCAACCCCAGACCATAACGTATGCACATAAAGTTAGGAACAGTACATAGAGCCCGAGCAAAGCCGGACTGAACTGCTAGCAGATAATAAAAGTCATAAGCGACACATAGCTGTTAAGTATAGGAGAGTAAAAATAGGGGAATAAAATGGATTTAAAAAATTAAAATATAAAAATAAAAATGAAAAAGAATTAAGTACAAAGAATATAAAGATATATATAAGCCAAGTGACAAAAAGGAAAATGTATATATATATATATAAAAATGAAAATATGACAACTGGGAAAGTACACAGATGGAGGAAGTTCTATATATGGCAGGAAGTGGAAATGTTTTGCATAGTTGTTTGAGGTCTTATTCGAGTGCAGAGCAGTATCGAAATATTTTTCAAAAGAACAAATAAAAAGAAGTTCCTCTGTGAAAAATACAGCCTTCGTCCAGTTTAGATGGTGGGTCAAAGAAACGTGTTCTTTTGGTGATGGAAACTTTGAAATTTTTTAGAATATTAGAACTGGGCTGAAAAAATATAACGAGAGACATTACCTTCAGGATGTACTTTTTAGTTCTATGTTTATCATGGCCGGTGTGGAAATATGTTGGCCTTTGGTTGATAATGCGGATGTTAGTGAGTTCAGTTTGCGTATCCCAAAACATTTTATGCATTGTTATAATTACTTTAAAAGGCCGAAACCAAAAGTTTATGAGATAAAATGGAGTCAAGTAAGTGAAAATAGGCAGTAATACTCGTGTTATCAGACACAGGAGTATAAGACAAAGTAAGTGTGAAAATAGGAACAAAGAGGTGAAGGAGTATGAGTATGGGGAGGCGATAGATCTTAGTTTAGATCTGTTTTAGTTAGAGGTGAAGGTTTGTTATCGAGATTTTGGTATTTTTTTACGACCTGCCCCAGCATAGCATAAATACCCACAACCAACCCATGTTAAGAAATGCTTTCGGAATAAACCCCTTCCCAACCTCCCCATGTTAAGAACGGTTTTCGAGTTGAGGGGATGTTTATTTATGAAGCTGTTCTTAACATGGGGAGGTTGGTTATTTTTATACGCTGGGACACGTCGTAAAAATGTAGATTTATTTACGTCGTAAAAATTTAGATTTTATTTATTTCTTTTTATATCGCAGATGGCACTTATATTGGGGCTATATGTCTTGGATAATAGCCGTGAAAATTCTTTACGTTAACTAAAAAATATTTCACGTTATAATGGGCCAAATCTACTAGAAATTAATGTTGAATTTGTATGAAGAGATGGCCATTATAGGCTTCTATTTGTAAGGAAAGGATAACTTCTAGAGTTTGGGGAGACCAATATGATGTTTCTAGATATTAGGATTGAGCTATAGAGGGAAGGGTGTGGCTGTGGCTGTTGCTGATAAATATAAATTCAGGCTTTAAGTGGAGAAAAATAAGGGATTATGAGTAAAAGTTGTCTAGAGGGCATATTGGGGAGACTTTGATAAGTAATGCTAAATAAAGAGGATATATAAGAATATTACATTACTAATGCACATCAACATGAGATGGATAGGTTAATTGCTGGATAGTTTCTATCAGACAAGTGGGAGAGGGGGGAAGACTATACTGGTAATATTTCTATTCTGTTGTTAAAAACAAATTAGTGATGTGGAAAGTAAAAAAAAAGGCGGGTTGGGGGTTCCAATTGTCAGATACTAGGCGCTAGACTTATGAAAGAGGTTAGCCAACCGTTTAGAATAATCGAGAGAATTGTGATTAGAGAGTCAGGTGAGGTGTAAGTCAGAACGTCGATCCAAGGTATTACAACTATTCGGGCACTTTCGCGGTTGTCGTATTTTCATTTTCTTTCTTTTTTTTTCTTCTCTTTTTGTCATTTGACTCCTTAGATTATTTTTTTCTTTTTGTCACTTGACTCCTTAGATTATTTTTTTGTTACATGAGAAGGGCTGTCCCCATTTCATGTAAGTATAAAAAATAGAGAGATTTAGTTAAAATGAAAATGAAATAGAATAGACGAAATTCGAACCTCGTAATTTAGGTTTAGAAATAGATTACGAGAGAGAATTAACAAATGGAATGTAAAAACAAACCATTGTTTAGCTTAGAGATAAAATAGTTTTAAGAAAAGAATGTGCGTTGTCAATTCTCTTATGAAAATTCAATTGAAGAATGCAACTATAAGATAATTTAATAAACATGTTTTTAACATATTGGAAAAATAGGTTACTGGGAATATAGGTTAAAATTCCTTTTGTAAACAAAGGAAAAAGTTTTGGACACGCATTTCCAGAACACGTGAAAGAAGACACATATTTTAACATGTGTATGATGTGATGGAAAATGGGAAGTTCTCGATATAGTTAGAAACTTTAGAGTTAAGCAAGGAGAAACTGGGGGAGTCAGAGAGAGAGAGAGAGAGATAGAGAGAGAGAGAGAGAGAGAGAGAGAGAGAGAGAGAGAGAGAGAGAGAGAGAGAGAGAGAGAGTCTGAGGACGACAGACGACAGTCCAGACATGGACATTCGAACGTCTAGAAACGAGACGGTCACCTTTGAAACTTAGAATGTGAAACTTGAATTCTTGACTATGAAAACCACGGCCGGTCGAAAAAGAAATAAGCCCATCATGTGTTTTTATAAACGTCGTCTTTGTGTTGTAATTCTACCAAAAGGTAAAGTGAAAATTGTTATTATATGTCTTGTATATCATGTGTTTTAAAATGTCTTTACATACACGTCTCGACATCTCATATCTACAATGTGAACACTAAGACTGTCTGAACACTGTTTCCTCACTCAAAGAGCGTCTATTACACTTCTAAGTATGAACATTTTATATATATGAATCTCGTCATAACACGAACAATCTCTCAACAACATCTCTCTCTAAGACTCTCTAAACATCACTTTTAATAAGACTTAACAACGAACAATAATAATAACAATTAATAATAATAATAATAATAATAATAATAATAATAATAATAATAATAATAATAATGAGATATATAACATCTTTTTCTCTTTTTGTCACTTGACTCCTTAGATCTTTATATTCTTTGTACTTACATATTTTTTATTTTTATTTTCTTATTTTTATATCCATTTTATTCTATGTTTACTCTTCTATATTTGACAGCTATGTATCTATTAGAATTGTTATCGTCTATTATTACTCTAGAATTCTAACATTTGTATATATATTCATTCCATACGCCTTTGCATTTTTACTCCCCTTTTTTTCTACCATCTGATTATCCTCTATCTCGTTTAATTAAATACTTTCTTTATTGTATACCTCATATTTTATCCTTTCACAATCATTGTCTTACTATTATTCCTAATAATTTATATTTCTTTTAAGTACAGTTATAATTTCAGATACCTCTTCTAAAATATACCGATATAGCACAAACTCCCTATTTCATGTATACCCCTTCCATAGCTATAACCCATCTACACGTATGATTAAATAAACACTTTCTTTTAACTAATCTTATATTCTCCCCGAGAGTTTAATGTTATATACAGTACCTGCATCATATAATAAAAGCTATACTCCTCCTTTATCAGGGAGATCAATTTAGTTCCCCCAAACAACCTCAATATTTTATTTCAATCTTAATGTAACTATCGCAAGACGTCGCATCCTTATTTTGTTACCTAGCGTCGTCTCTCCTCTTCTGAAGAGAAGCGCTAGGCTTCGAAATACCATGGTATAAAGAGGTTTTACTTACCCAACATTCCCAATTGCTGTCTACCCTTATTGAATAAATGAATAAATCTCTCTATATATATTTAGTATATATTTTTCGCGCATATTTTATTGAAGATAATCTTCGTTCTTCTTTTTATGATCTTTCTTTCGAATTTTTCTTGCTTTTGTACAAGTATTTTTGTCGGTGGATCCAAAGTTCTTACAAAGTCCCCTAGTTTACCGAACGTTTTCGGTCTCGATTGACCATCGTCAGGGTTGTTCTTCCTGTGCATCTTCCAAACAATACAAAGAACTTTTAAAAAATAACACTAACATATTAAAAACTTGCAATAATTACCAACGACTAACAAAGCTAGAAGCATTAATAATAAAAAGTAACAATCCAACCATTAATAAAATAAACTTTGACAACAGCAGCTGAATTCTCCACCTATTCTAACACGATAAAGGTGAAGAGGAAGGAAAAAAATTCAAATTAGGCGAAACTACACATAGTAAATTATTAATAAAGACAGTAAAACGAAAGAGAACAAATCAATCAATAAGAAGGATATAGCTGGCTTCCATAGAATATAATGATCGAGTGGGGATTGTTAACTTGGTTATTATTAGTTTGGTCTATAATTTTAATTCTTGGTTTAATTTGTTTATCGAATAAGAAATTAGGGAACTGGTTATTAATTAAGACCCTTTTGAGATTTTTTAATTACAGTCATTAATAATAAGATCAGAATCAACATTTACTACAAGAAATTAACAACTACTAACCTTATAGTTAAAAACAACATTTTCCCGACCCCCCCCCAAAGCCCCCAAAACAAACAAAAAAACCCCCAAAAAACAAAAAACAACAAAAACAAAAAACAAGACAAAAAAAAAAACAAAAAAACATGGAAAATTACAAAAAAAAAAAAAAAACATGGAAAATTACAAAAAAAAAAAATCATTAAGCAAAAACATTCCGTGCTATTTAACAATATCTATCTGAACATATATATATATATATATATATATATATATATATATATATATATATATATATATATAGAACATATATATATATATATATATATATATATATATATAAATATATATATATATGTGTGTGTGTTTGCGCGCGCGTGAGTGTGTGTGTATTAGAGCGAGGTATTCGAATTGGCACACAGGCTTTAAAAATGATGACGTTTTGAGCGTCCTGTTGTTAGAAAAAAAATTAAAAAAAGAAAAATATACGTAAATCTTTATCGAAAGTGGAAAGAAAAAAAATGCCCCCTGAAAATAGTTATTGTCAGCCAGATTTTAAGATTCATACATTTTTTTGAATGACTCTCATTGAACTGTCTTTACGAGCATATTATTTCTATTTCTGTAACGTATGTGTATATGTTTACGTATTTCTATACACAGTATTTATACTCACACTAATTAACCGATCATTATGAATTTTGAAGCACAACTGTCAGGCGGATAGATAGGTAATGTGAGCTGTATTTTGTTTCATTTAGTGGAATGTAAAAAGAAAAAAAAACTATGTCCGTTCATGAGAGTTTTGATAGCTCCGATTTTTATGAAATTCCAGACACACAGTTTATTATTATTACATGTTGGTTTTAATCTTCGTAAGGGATTATAAGATCGTTCTGTTTGATGGACCTGATCACCTTTCCTAAGAAAAATCTGGTCTATAAGGGGTATTGGGTATTTAAAAATTGTTAAGTGTTCGTTTAAAGTTCGTAACAATCTGATCCGGCCCTTTTTCTTCCTTACTGCGAAGACTCAGCTGTTGAAACCTTTTGAATCCTTGCATGATTAAATAACACCCTCTGATATCATTCGCCGGATTTTATCAGTGACGTCTACTTCCATTATTTATGCTATATGCTGTTGTTTTACGAGATTCCAATCATGGGTATCCACACTGGCCTGATTAATGTACTCGTTTAAGGCCCCTCTGTACCTATGATATTCTGGTAGTCTTTCAGCAAGTCTGCCATCCGTTCCAGTTCATCTCTATTCGTGTGTTGCAGTAGCTGTGCAATCATGTGTTCATGTAGCCAGTATTTTCCTAGTGTCATAGTGGCGCGCGCCCGACTTTGCCCGGGCGTAAAATGCGCTTAAATATGATATTTTAATTTGTCCATATTTCGTACATATTATTACAGAGTTGTGATTTGAACAGTAAAAAGAAAGTATTTGGGCGCCATCAGCTAGAATCGAAACCAAGGCTTGTACAATGTACAAATCGTATAACGATATTTTCAATTTTGGTCCATTTTTGACCCCTTAAAAATTATTTTAACTGGCCAAAGACCCATAAAAGAACGATCCGTAAAAATACAATGATTTGAGGCCCCTAGCATTGCCCGCGACTTTTAGTTTCGGAGGGGATATAGTTTGAAAATATGAAGACGGGCAGATAGATAGACAGCCAGATATAACCGTTTATATATTAGATTTATGTTCTTTGTTCTTTTTTTTAATATATATATATATATATATATATATATAGAGAGAGAGAGAGAGAGAGAGAGTGAGTGAGAGAGAGAGAGAAATAAAAGGGAACACACCAAATTATGTGTTCATCAACGTTTCGTCTTTATTCCGATACTTCTGGATGAAATAAAGACGAAACGTTGATGAATACATAAATCAGTTTGCTCCTTTTTATTTCTCTAAGTTGTCGGAATACTATTTCCATTATTCTCATCACATATAAAATTGTTATACCGGCCTTTCTATGCATAAGGGAAATTACACCGGTTCTCACTATGTATATAGTGCCAGTAATGTCTACACCAGTGAGAAGGAGCGACAGTACTTCACTGCCTAGCTGAGCGCTAGTCAATTATACCTGTATTCCTATCTTTGTACCTGTGATGTTAATAGACAAACGAAGTATATATATATATATATATATATATATATATATATATATATATATATATATATATTCGTTTCTTATCGTTAAGCACTTTCAGTTGAATTAAAGTCGGTCAATTTAGCTCTTATGCATAGATCATCGTATAACGATTAGATCACTGTCTGACTGACGTAAATGAACATTTAAAATTAAGATGTTTAAATTCAACGTTATTTCACGCGGTTAATGGTAGCCGAATAGATTAGGTCTTCGCTAATCGAGCCAGAGATGTCTCGTGTTGCGGGGTTCAAATCGTTCGACTGGTATTAATCGTGACACGCTGCACTGAAGATTCCCGAAAGGATGAAACAATAGTGTCTGTAGGTATTTAATTATTATAGTAAAAAATAATTATATATCTTTTTGCTATTCTTAACACTTCTTTGCCTGAAAACACACCCATACATTATTCTATTCGAATTTTAGCAATTTTTATCATCCAATCTCTCCACTCTAGCCTCAACAACCCAAGTTATGCAACTGACATACTATCTTCTTATAACTCTAGTTTAGTACTTTGACTGTCATTTCTAACTCTCCACAACAAGTATGAAACAGTTTTAAGTTACTTTATTGAATATTTTGTGCTGGAGATTAGTTTTGAAAAAGTTTTTCGAGCAGAAGTAGTGACTTGCCAATTTTATTTTATAGCCGCTGGTTATAGCATGACGTGAACCGAATTATGTTTTTCTTTTCTCTTACTTTATTATAATTTTTCATTACTTATATTTACTCTCGATATTATTAAGGAGAAGTACATACTGAACAGGGCTGGGGCGAGCACGCAGCTCTGTTTGATTTTGCGATTATTTGGAAACCGGTTCCCCATACTGAACTCGCCTATGGGTTTTCTTTCGCAAATATTGTGGCCTGGTAAACTATGCTTTTGGTTAGAAAAACCAAAAGCGTAGTTTAATATATATATATATATATATATATATGTGTGTGTGTGTGTGTGTGTGTGCATATATGTATGTACACACATATATATATATATTTATATATAAACTAACATTAAAAAACACTAACCTAGCGACAACTGGTATGGAGGTTGCCCCCACAAGGTCTCATATATGGGGCTGCCCCCACATATGGTCTTTGCTTGCAGTATCTGTTCCGGAAGATACTACACTTTGATCCCGGCCCGAAGGCCAAGAACAACAGAAAAAAGGCAAGCCTCTTTTCTGTTTATTTAATGTATTTATTTGCTTCCCAACCAAAGCAAATTAGGCACAAGGCCGTTTTTAATGTGGGGTAAAAATAAGCTCCCCTAAAAGTAGGCAAAAAGGGGGGCACTCTGGTTACCAAAAATAATAATTGTCCCAGTATAGAGGGTTTCCCCTCCATTGACTTGTACAAATTATCTTAAGTGCAGCATCTACAGAACAGATACTACACTTTGATCCCGACCAGAAGGTCAAGAACAACATGGTATTTATTTGCTCCCTCACCGAGCAAATTAGGCACATGGCCGATTTTTAATGTGAGGAGTGAAGGGGAAATGGGGACCAACTCCCCGGGGACTAGGGGAGCTGGATATTGACAATTGGTATGAAGGGTTGCCCCTACATTGACCAAGGTCTTATATATGGGGTTGCCCCCACATATGGTCTTTGCTTTGTCCCCTTTCCAGGGTTTTATAAGAGTTATTCCCCTTTTCCATTTTTCTCGGGTTTTATTGAGTTATTGCCCCTTTTCCATTTTTTTCATCAATTCGATAATAGTTCAAATTTTTTTCCACAGAGTTACAGTCACAAGAGTTTTTTTTCACTTCACTGCCATCAACAGCACAGTCTCGTAATAAAGGGTATGCAGCCCTAATCAGGGTTCTCACAGGACCCGCTTTTTATTAAGCTAGGGGAATCTTTCTCGCCTTAAGCCGTCGTAGTTGAACCTTCACCTTTTATTTCACAGTTCAAATCTCCCTTATAAGCATCTTGTAAGAATTTCTTTCACTGAGGCCTTCTTCTCACCTCAATAGACGGTCATTCAAGGTATCGTTGGGATTTTCTTTCGACGGTTCTCAGCTCAGCGTCCCGCAAGAATTTTGGGTAAAACAGAGAGAAAAGAAAAGAAAAGATCTTCAAGTCGTCTTCAGTTGCTTTGGATTTCAGCATCAGGGAGGTCTTCGGGTTGCACTTCATTTTCGTTAACACCAGCAGCCGCATTTTCCAGAATCACAGGCGGGCTCGAACCAGCCTCTCTCCCGCCATCTGTGCAATCAGCCTCGAGATGCTCACCACCTTGCTCTCTTCTCACATTCGCTCTTTTCACGCACCATACAACAGCACAATTATCATTACTAGCGTGCTCACTTCCGCTCCAATACCAATGCCTTATGAAGCCTATCCCAAGCTTCTGTAATCTCCAGACCGTTTAATCTGGCCTGCAATTCACTCAAATCTATTCGTCTAAATCCTCCCATAGCTTTTGGTAGCCTAAGTCGGGTATGTGGCGGTGAACGATGGATGAGGGAGTCCCAGAGGTCAGTGAGGTTAGTCAATTGATCATTCGTCCACTCTACCTCAGGTGCTTTTAATAAATACCGTTCCTCAACCTGATAATATGCAGGTAACCCTATGCCCTTTCCCCGGGCTCCACAACCCCTGTCCAGTTCTACCATAGTTAAAGGTGGTTCCACCTTGATTATCCCAGCAGCGGTTTTACCGCATACCTTAGACAATTCCATCTTCTGTTGCGTGGATACCAACCAGGTGCCTTCAGCTACTCCTATAGTCAGTGGCAAAATACCTTCACTTGCAACTTCAACCTTGCAGTGCTATTTATCACTCTCTCATGCCCCTGAAATAATCCCAACACACACAACTCATGAGTTTTACTAATAGTTTTATGGGTCCAGATAGTAAGCGCTCTTCATAGAACCCCACAAAAATATTCGCCATGGTCGGTCCAAGTACTGAGCCCATGGCCACACCATCTTTTTGCCGATACATAATATTGTTGAAATTAAATTCTACAGATGTCGTGGCAAATTTCATAAGTTCAATAAAGATGTTTTCAGGAATAGGAAGAGGTGATATCCGGCTCCGATATAAAATATCTGCACAGATATCTATAGTTTCCAAAACAGGGACACAAGTAAAAAAATTGCTAATGTTATAAGAGCACATAAATCTATTAACAATCTTAGACTTTTTAATAAAGTCAGCAAAATAAAATGAATCTTTAAGACAATATTTACTATAATGTTGTAAAACAGGTTATATAATGTCAAAGATCCATTTTGAGACCTTATGGTGCGATGACCCTACCATGGAGAGAATGGGCCATAATGGGATATTCGCTTTATGGGTTTTAGGGAGACCATATAACCTTGGGCGGATAGATCCAGACGGTCCTATCTCACTAGCTACGTTCGTTGGAAGTACACCGTTTTTGACCCACTTGACCAGTTTCTTTTGAAATTTGGTTTCCAAGCAGGCGGTTGAATCATGAGTTGCGACAGGGCCCAATTTTTCAAATTTGTCTTTGTCATCTAGTATTACTGACAGTTTGTCAACGTACTCATGATGGTTTAGTATAACCATCCCTGATCCTTTATCTGGTCTAGTAATGACTAATCATGTGTCTTGTCGTAGGGTTTTAATAACAGCAAAATGCTCTTTGCGCCATTTAAACTCAGAATGCGACACTGGTGTACTGGCGTAACTGTGAGCAAGGTCATTGAATTTTGCCTTGAGATCCCTAGTTTTGGTTTCAGAGACTGGTGCAAGTCTCTCCGCTTGGGCATTGAGGATTTCAAATTTAGAAAATACATTTTCCCGTTTAACACCCGTTTAAATTGAATAAAACGCAATTTTAATCGCTTTTTCATTCTTTGTTTTAAAAATTCCCTCGATACAGTTTGAGAAGCGAGGGTCGAAACCGGTCAGCTGACTTCCCATTTCTCTTTCTTTCCTCTCCTGTTCTCCTTTTTTCTCCATTTTTCGAGAAAAGATTAAAGGAATATATATATATATATATATATATATATATTTATATATATACAAATTTACTTTTAATCATGAATGATAAAAGTCTTCCCTTCCTAATTGCAATATTTAAATTGTGTATCCCTAAAAACATTATGATATATATATATATATATATATATATATATATATATATATATATATATATATATTTAAAAGAGTGTAGCCATCAACAATTGTGTTTTTTTTAAAGGTTTTCATCCTATTTTTATTTTAAAATATTTTTATAACGCGTTTCGAGCTTAGGGTGTGCTCTCTTCAGATGTTTTCGTAAAAAGTTTTTCTTTAAAATGGGAGTCTGTAGAGTTATTTTTACCTCCGCTAATACTAAATGTGTCTTTCAGAGTGATGTGTGGTCTCAGACATTCTGACTCCAACTGTAAGTGTTCAAAGTGTCCGGTCAAAGTTAGATTCAAAGAAGGGTTTTTGGTCCATTCGATGAAGGTTTTCATGGGTTTTTTAGGGTTCTTTTTAAAGACTTTCTTTCCCCATGTATAGCACACCCTCACACACGAAACAAAAAAAGCACAATAAAGCACACGCACACTTTCACGGGTGCGCGCGTCCATACCCAGTACAGTACCATTTCTCTAAACTAAACAAACAATTAGAAATTGTACGTATGTATGTATGTGTGTGTACGCGCGTGGGTGCATGTATGTGTGTGTGTGTGTGTGTGTGTGAGTGTGTACATATGATTATGTGTGTGAGTGTGTACATATGATTGTGTGTGTGTGTGTAGATATATATATCATCTGTTATCTATGCTACATCTTGTTTGTGTGTATACGTGCACTTATGTTTGGGTGACCGAATCCATGTATGCATATGTGCTTGGATTAGAAAAGAAATGAAACTTCAACCAATATATACATAAGGTGGGATATATGAATATGTATGTGTATGTGTGATTGCGAGTGCATGTGCCCATATATATATATAGGTGGATGAATGTATACGCATCCGTATGTGTGTGTGTGTATATATATTACATATGTATGCACATGTATGAGTGGGTAAATGTGTTCGTGTGGATATGGATATACACGTATGTGTGAGCCCCTGCATATGTCTGTGTGTGTGCATGTGTGTGTGTATGTGTATGTGCCTACATAGTATGTGGATGTTTGTGAGTGTATATGCGCATGCATGTATGTGTGTATATATATGTGTGTATGTGCGTGTATATGTGTGTATATATATCTTCTCCTGCCTATTCTCCATCTTACTTGTGTGTGTGTGGGTGAGTGTATTTTATGTCTGAATGATTAAGCGCATATTTACATGCGTGTTTCGGTTGGAGAAAAAAAAGTATATATATATATATATATATATATATATATATATATATATAAAATAAAAAAATAAAAAAATAAAAAATAAAAATAATTGACGTGTTAGTGATGGATGTGTGTGAGTACGTGTGTGAGTGTGTAGGTGGGTATGTATATATGTATGCTCCTACATATATTTCTATGTATGTGCGTATGTGTATGTGTATGTGCCTGCGTGCGTGTGCTTATGCATGTGTACATGTACATGAATGTATATGTATGCATGTGTGATTGTGTGTGAGTGTGTGCTATACATGGGGAAAGAAAGTCTTTATAAAGAACCCTAAAAAACCCATTAAAACCTTCATCGAATGGACCAAAACCCTTCTTTGAATCTAACTTTGACCGGACACTTTGAACACTTACAGTTGGAGTCAGAATGTCTGAGACCACACATCACTCTGAAAGACACATTTAGTATCAGCGGAGGTAAAAATAACTCTACAGACTCCCATTTTAAAGAAAAACTTTTTACGAAAACATCTGAAGAGAGCACACCCTAAGCTCGACAAAAAAACCCACAATTGTTGATGGCTACACTCTTTTAAATATACATTTTTTCTCTCGTTGGAACTACACAACCATCACTTTTAATATATATATATACATATATATATATATATATATATATATATATATATGTGTGTGTGTGTGTGTGTGTGTGTGTGTGTGTGTGTATTAAAATATTTATTTGTTTGAAAATAGTTTAAAACATTCTAATTCCTATAATTAGCCCTCATCTATATATACTAAATTTATAGATGTAACGAATGAAATCGAATAAAATTTAAAGTTTCAATATCAGATGAATTCCTATCAAAGTCCAGCGTCTAAAATTCGGCTGATTTCAAGTTATAAGTTGAATATATTCATGCTCAGCCTTCTTCAGTATGTACTTATGTATTTGATAAGAAAGACAGCCCGAAAGAAGAAAAAAATAATTAAAATGATTTCTTTTTAAATGTGTCAAAAGTCACTGTCTCTTCGCTTGTATGTCTGGCTGTCCGTCTGTCGGTCTATTACGCATAAGTTTGAAATATTAATTCCATTGCTAAACGAGTAAAATGGACGGATCTTTTAAATATCTGCTATTAATGATTATTTTAATCCTAATTTTTATGATTCTGTTTTTAATGTATATTTGCAACATTCTGAATAATTCTCTTCTTTCTCTATTGCAGATTCTCATCGTCTGCATCATGTTATTCATTCCTTATTTGATGCTTATTTATCTCGGACAAATACCATCATTGCATCCTAAAATGATCATTTCAAAATACATATCCAACTATCATAAGATAAATATAAAATGGTTTTGGAAAGGCCAAGAAGTAAATACCAATTCTTCGACCAATCAAAATCAAAGTTTATTTGATAAATCCTCAAGCAATAAAAGCAGAGAAGCTATTGTGAAAAAAAACCATAATAGCTAAACCAAAAGTTCGAAAAAAATACCTAATTTATCATTGCATCCGCGGTGGATGTGGAGGGTTTGGGGATAGACAAAAAGGGATTGTTTCTGTGTTTTTATTGGCAAATATAACGAAACGAAAGTTTGGTTTAATTTTCAGCAAGCCATGCGATATTCGACAATACTTATATCCTAACGAAATACAATGGGACATTCCTAGTAACGAATACGCCAACCTGACCAAAAAAACTTTAATATATATGAAACGAAAAGATTTGAAGACAGTAGAAAGGTCAAATTTAACAAACTTATTTAACGCCGATGTTATATTTTTAAAAACAAATTATGTTGTATTTGATTACATAAAAAGAAATAAAAACCATAAATCACAGCTGAAATGGTTACAAAACGTAACTTATTCACAATATTTTGCCGAAAGTTATTGGAAAATATTCAAACCTAGTGATAACATTACACGCAAATTTGAAGAAATTGTAAAAACTTCTCATCTTACGAATAGCACCAAATTGATATGTGCTCACATACGAATAGGCCGTAATCCAACGATGCCCCACGATCCTCCAAGAAATAGCCCGAAAAGTGTGAAAGTTGTTTGGGATTTTCTTCATCGATACAATGACACAAGTCTTCACAAGATTTTTGTCGCCACGGATTCGGAAAATGTTCGAAAAGAAGCTCTACAGCTTTTTGCCAATCAGACTGTGACGGAGCCGGCGGGGAAAATTCTCCACATCGATGCACATAGCAACGCGTCTCCTACCGTATGCCAGGGAATGGAAAAGGTATTACTCGACCAGTACGTTTTGATGCACTGTGATGTGTTGGTGCACAGCCGTAGCGGCTTTGGTGAGAACGCAGCTCGCCTAATGAAGAACAAAGGAGAAATATACATCTTCAAGGGAGGCACTATATCACCATCGGACATTCTTTATCGCAAATTTGTTCACAGTTTCTCAAAATGGGCAGACTAATAGGAAAAGTATATACAATCGTCTGTGTCATGCGGGTGAATATATTTTGTGATATACAATTAAGTGAACTATGGCAGACGACAACTTACAGATGAAACAAATATTGAGTAAAAGTGCACACCATGGATGACATTTTGTTTTCCAATGTTTTTTTTTTTTCAAAGATGTAAAACTTCGTTATTACAATTATCTGTTTGATGAATACTACTGATATTATTTTGTTATTTAATGTAAAAAAGTGTTTGCTGCTCATTTTCGTCGTTTTAATTTGTTATATTCATTTTATTTTATTACATTTTATTATTAGTAGTAAAAAATATGGATGGCCAGTGAATCATAAATAACTTTTTAATGACATATTTGTACCGTACGCGGGTGTCCCGAATCAAAATGTGTTTTAGAATTGAATTAAGTTTAACATTAAGATTATCATTTCATAAATATGTAATTTTTGTCGATTAAAATATTGATAGGAAGTAGAGACATAGAATATCAATGAGAATTCATACAATTGCAAGCAAATATGGTCGCCATTGAGAATATAGATAGTCAGTAGTTAGAACGAGGCGATATTTTGGATTATCAACTTATACACCCGCAGAAATAATACTTTAATACTATAATATTTTTGTATAAAAGCAAGCCATCATTTTTACCATTAAATTTAATAATTCATGTATATTTTGGAAAACAGAAATGGTCGTTTTGTGCAAAATAGAAATTCATTTTAAAAAAATAAATTCATACGTTTATATCTTTGGCCGACAAGCAAAAATCATATGGTAGCCTGTTTTCAAATTTTTCTTTAGAAACAAATTTTTCTTTAGAAACAAACTTTTCTTCAGATCTAAATGCTAATATTCATGTCAATACATTAATATATTTTGTTAAAAAAGTTATAATGTTTAATGACAAAATTAACAAATATTTCAGAGAATGCAATAGTAGTAGATAGTAGTTTGCTTGAAGCATTGTTGTTAAAGAAATATATAGAAGTTTTAAAAGCCAAAAACAATGCGAATAAAGACCGGAATAATGGAAGTAAAGAAAAGAAAAACAAACAAAAGTAGACTGGCATGTTTGAGTATAGAAATGTCTAACTGTTTATTCGTCTATCATTACTCACCTCAATGTACAATTATTTTATAAGCAAGTTGCTGGTATGTCCGGTGTATGTAAAGTCTGTGGGTGGTATGGAACTTTGATTAATTTCGGGAGAAAGGGACCTCCCTTTTTCAAAATAGAAAACAAAAGTAAATTCAAGATGGCGGAAGAGAATGTGGCAGGACTGCAGAAAAGGTCAGGGTCGTAGAAAGATGTGGATATTTAGCCTATGGAGTTGGGGGTAATTTATATTACTTATTTATTTATTTTTTATTTCTGTTGTAAGCATTGGTTATATATATATATATATATATATATATATATATATATTATTTTTCTTTTATATAATATTGTATAATTTATTATTATTATTATTATTATTATTATTATTATTATTATTATTATTATTATTATTATTATTATGCGGACAGGGGTTTTCATTCTTTACAATAATAGTATCGCAGTGAAGATTCACGTGACCTATTGTGTGAGATAACAGTGGTAGACCTTATTTTATCTCTTTTTATAACATTATTATTATTATTACTATTATTATTATTATTATTATTATTATTATTATTATATATATATATATATATGTGTGTGTGTGTGTGTGTGTTTTATACTAGTTTGTATTAAATCTATTTTTTTCGATGCTGTTGTTGATGTTTTTATTTTATGTTCTTTTGTTTATAGTTTTTTTTGTTTTTTTTTTGTTTTATCTTTTATGTATCTGTATTCGTGTGTAAAGAAAGGTAATTCGGGCTTATTTTTTATGTATTTTTATTTGTTTTTTTAGCTATACGTATATATGCACTTATTTATATATATTTTTTAAATATGCAGTAATTATAGTATATTATATAGTAGGGAGATAATTCTGCTTAACTTTATTGCTTGTATCTTTTCTTTTCTTTCTTTCTTTTTTTTATCTTTCTAAAGTTTAGTAAATGTATACATATTATATGTACCTACTACACATGCACGGACGCCCGTACATAACACACACACACACATAAATACAAATATACCATACGTACATACCATATATATACTATATGAAGAGTAGATAATACAGTGGATGTGTTATCGGCAGCTCCAGTAACTCTCGCTTCTCCTATTTTGTCATTCAGTCCTCATTCAATGAGTGATTTTTCTGACAAAGGGTGAAGAAAAAGCTGCTTAAAGGTTGGTAGTACTTGGTGACCAGTAGCTTGAGATGTCGGAAATTTTTCTGTCTCTGTCTGTCCCATGTAACTAGTAAGGGTGCTGGAGGTAAACGGTTTGTCTGGGCTGACGTTATCCGCCTGATAGTCAGGGACCCAAACCTTGGATTAACCACTAAGGAGGCTGTCCTATCAGCAGGCGCAAAGTACTGGGACTGCTGTATTGCCATTTGGTGAGTGGATCTGGACCATGCAGTTGTTTCTGGTGGGGCCTCTCGATGCCATACTAATGGGTAATTGTTACGGCTTTACCTTTTCGTGCGCTACAAAAAAAAATTCCTGTCTTTTTCTCTCTTACTTTCCCTCTCTGTACTGCTCTAACCAAGTATGCCGACCTATTCCACAAATCCCAAAACCTCAACATGAAATATCTCCAGAATAAAAACCCGATTAAACCTAGAGCCCCATCTTCCAATGTAGACCCCTACTACCAGGTCTCCTTCTCCAACATCAGGGGTCTACGTTCCAACCTTCCAGAGGTTGAAACCCAATTACAGGAGACGAAACCGAACATATTATTTCTAAGTGAAACTGGAATAGGGCCGACCACTTCCCTAGATGAGTTCATAATTAACGGATACTCTAATTTAACAGCTAAATCTGACACCCAAGATCGCCATGGGTATGGAATATGTACCTACATTAAGGATGGCTTCCCGTGTGGCAGGGATATCTCTAGAGAAGATCCTAATTTACCCTATATGTGCTTCAGGGTTGCACTTGCTAACACCACTGCATTTATATTTGCCCTCTATCGGCCCCACAACAGCGGAGTTACTATCTTTAAGAGCATATCTGAGAAAATAGACCACATACTGTTTTCACATCCCTCGGCTAACATCCACACCTGTGGTGACTTCAACGTCCACAACGTGGAATGGCTGAACCATTCAAATAAGACAAATGATGAGGGGAGGTTTTGTCATGATTTTGCCATTGCTTATGACCTCACTCAGATTATTCACGAACCCACCCGTGTTCCCGATACACCTGGTTAATATGCAAGCCTCCTAGACCTTTTTCTCTCAACTTCCCCTGAGCTATGTTCATGTTCCGTTCATTCTCCTCTAGGATTCTCCGACCACTCCGTCGTATCAGTTAAGATAAAAACGAAATGTAAGAAGCCCCCAGACGTACCCCTCCACCGTACTGTATACCGATACTCTATGGCTGACTGGGATAGCTTCCGTACATTCATATCTGATTTACCTCTGCACTTCATGTTTAAAAAGGAAGTGTCCTCTATAGTATCAGACCTGAGCGAATGGTTAATTGTAGGCATAGACCAATTCATACCATCTAAAAAATTCCAACAAAAACCCAACAGCCAGCCATGGTACTCCCCAGAATGTGCTGCTGCTATCGTGCACAGAAATCACTTTTTCCATAACTACCAACGTAATAGATACACTGAGACTAAAGCTGCTTTCAGGACTGCCAGCAACCACTGTAAAAGAGTAATAAAAAATGCAAGAGAGCTATATGCCCAGTCTGTTAAATCCAAGGTAGCTGATCAGCGGCTTGGTTCCCACCAGTTTTGGCAAATAACAAATAGGATCCTGAACAGAAGTGTGCGTTCTATCCCAACCATTATCAATGGACCAGAGGTCATCTCGTCAGCGTCAGACAAGGCCAAACTATTTGACAAGAACTTTGCAGCTAATTCTACCCTATTCGACGAAGGCCATCAACTCCCCATATTTCCTCCTATAACACAGAACAAGCTAGGTAACATACAAATATCCGTGCATGAGGTCGCCAAGCTAATCAAGAACCTAGATTCCAGTAAAGCAACTGGCTCTGATGGCATCCCAATTATAGTGTTAAAAAAGCTTCAACCAGAACTTTCTCCCATACTTACGAAACTATTTGGCTTTTATATAGATAGAGAATTCCATCAGTAGTGAGATATCCTCTGGAGCTGTAGAAGGATCCCACCATCTTTCCAGTGACCTTGGCAACAGACTTGATGTACGTGTTCCATTTCAGATCAGGAGTAAAGGTCAAACCCAGAAGCTTGTCAAAACACGGGGCCTCACCCAGACGAGAGCCATCCATCACAATTGATACCAGATGGGGATCAGAGCGTTGATGATGTAAGGATAGAAGTTTGGTTTTGGATGCATTAAAGGTAACCAGCCACGTCTTCCCCCACCGAACCACGCTCTCGAGATCAGAGGAGAGAGAATCCGAGAGAACTTGGTCGTTTACAGCCTTTGATGTGTTGCCGTAGATGGTCGTGTAATCAGGATAGATGTCAACGAATGATTTTGGTAGTAAAGGTTAGTCTTTATTGTTTTGGGATATTTCTGTGGGAGCAAATATGTGACCAGGTTCTATTGATAGTGTTCTCTATTTGGGTAACAGTGATATTGTTGGCTGGGGTGTAGAGGTTGGTGTTGCTAAGGTGGTCTTGGGCGAGGGCGAGGGAGCCATAAGAGTACATATACATTAGGGTAGGTCGATTTTGGCATTATGACTAGGTCTATGCAGAGAAAGTTGTTAAATAGCATTCAGAATAACAACACAAAATACTTTTTTTCTAAAACTCCATCGTTTTTTGCTAAAATGAATTTAAACATTGAAAAACTCAATAAGCTGCATTTATGTCGCAGGGTGCCGGTGTTAAATCAAAGAATAAGCATGTCATATTCATGCCGGTTTTGAAGAAAACATATGAAGGGAGTATAAACAATACGTTTTTTCTTTTGTTTGTAATATCTATTTTATTTTTAGAAAACTAATTGAGTGTCGATATAAAAAGACACCCTGCAAAATATTTCATTTAAAATGAATTAAACAACTAATAAACCAGGGCTTTATTTTATCCGGTTAATATTTCTGTCTACACTGCCAAGTAATCGGCTTCATTTTCGTGTTCACACGTGTGTTTACTTTGTTAACCGGAGCTTAATTCAAATATAGAAATTATTACATTTTGCATTTTATATCTTAGCAAACTTTTATTTCTTTTTTTGATATTTACCAATTTTTCCAAATTTTAAATTTAATTCATAATTTCCTTTGTTTAATTTCTTACCATATCATAAAATATGCATTTTGCAGATATTTTTCTAACCATGAGTCAGAAACGAACTATTTCTACAAAATTTGTGGGCCCACCTTTTCCATTAAATACAACAGAATCCCTACTTTCCGTCAGATTATTCAATATGGTTTTTACATGGAGAATTCTCGCCCAAAGTTAAATAAATTTGCCCTTTCAAAATTAATGGCAAATGATGTTAAAGATATTTGGAAGGCAGTAAATTCCAGTTTGCCCCTATTAACTCATAAATGGATTGTACACAAATTGCAGGACACCTGCTTTAAAAAAACTATGCAAATAAATAGAAACGTTTTATCCGCATATGCCAAAAGTCTTCTGGTCAATTACAAATTGACAAATTATTTGATATTTCATCTTGTTTGTGTGACCTGCCAATTGCAAGTTGTCATGCCAAAAATATTAAATGCAAAAAAGAAAATTGTCAGTCAAAGCATATTGTCTGTACCTGTCCTATGAAAAAAAGGTTAGTTTATTCTATTTTTTTAAATTTCTCTTGTTTGTTTGAAAAAAACTTTTTAATGAAAATTATAGACATCTTAAATTAAATTAATTTCCATACTTGTATTTTATGTGAACCAGTGAGAAAAGAAATTAAAATTTTTTTACGTAAAATAGAATTTATTTCTAAGATTAGCGTAGATTAGAATAAACATTTGTCGAATTTTCTAATTCAGGTTCCTGTGGGGGAGAGAGTATTTGAAGGACCAAAGAAATAAAATAAAACTCGAAGGCAATTTTCAATTGAGACCTGTTGATAAAGCTGCAGTCGCAAAATCTAAAAAGTTAACTGTGTTAGGAGAAAAGCAAGTTGATTCACCCCCCCCGCCTATTGCTTCAACATCCCATGACAAGAATATCATTCTGACATCAGAAAATAGTGATGGAACAGATGAAAGTTTTGAACCAGAGGAAGAATGTAAGAATATTTACAGCCTGATAAAAATTCCTCGTTATGCCATTGAACTCATCAGAGGTGATGTCTCATCAAACCTAGGTGCAAGTCTTGCAAATGCTTTTCTTTTGGATCTACAGGCTGCGGGCCTTCTAAAATCAAATATTGATTTAAGGAAATTTGTTTTCTTGATAAATCCAAAATTGACAGAGAAAAAGAAAGATCAAAAAACAATGCCTATCAAAAACATAATCAAAAAATTAGAAATCTTGTCTGCATTGGTGATGATGGGAAACACGATAAAGACACTTTATTTTACATTGAAATTGTCGATGAAAAAGGAAACAAAAATCGAAGAAAAGCTAAAGGACAAGAGCATCACTTGACATTTACGAAAGAGATGGGTTGTGGAAGTAAGGGGTGTATCTAAGACATAGAGTGATTCCTACTGTTAGAGCAACAGGTGCTGTTCTGACAGATGAAGTTCACAAAGTTCTAGAAGAGTATGAGAGTGTCAATACTTTAAAGGCTGTCCTTCTAGACACCACAAGCACCAAGACTGGTTTCCTCACTAGAAAACAAGCTGTATAGAAAAATATACACTATTGGTTGTTCTCTACACCAGAATGAGCTTCTTTTTAGGGCATTATTTCAATTCCTTGATGGAAGTGCACGAAGCCCAACATCATTTACGGGTCAACTCGGAAAATGATGTGCCAACAATTACCATCATTTACTCAAAGTTGACGTTTTACCAGTGAGTAGTCCTCTGGAGGGCAGGTATTCTGAACTAACAGAAAATGATCTCACTGGTGACCAAAGACTACTTTTAGAGTATGCTGTTGGTATTTCAAGGGGTAAAGTAGACCCTCAGTATACAGCATGAAGGATCTGACCTTTAAATCAGGCAAAATGGCTTACTCTGGCAATCCGATTAATGTGTTTGTGGACCCATAAAATTTATCCATCTGAATTGACCAGAAAAATGCACCAGCTGATTAGTTTTATTGTAGAAGTGTATACAGTCAGCTGGTTTGAAATTAAACTGGATAATAAATTTCATAACCAGAAAATGTATATTTTTAAAATGATTGGGCAAATAAAAAAGCAGCCTCCAGAAATTCAGAAAATTGCTTTAAGCAATCTTCAGTTTAATGCTTTTGCCCTTTTGCCAGAGAATATTCTGTTCTCTTTATTAAAATCAGATGAAATGGAAGTGAGGGAAGAAGCTATAAGAAGAATTTTAACCATTAGGTAAGTAAACATTCATATAAAACGGATCAAATTGTTTATTTCGATTTATACATTCATTTTCAATTATTAAATTAAAAAAAAAATTAATTAAAATAAAATTGTGTTCATTTGTTCAAGTTAATAAAATTATTTGACTTCTCTTTTCTTTTTCAGTAGTGGGGAACCAGTGAGAAAGCGTTTAAAAAATATCAACAATAAATTTTGACGCTTTATATTTATCAAAGTGGAGGTTCAGAGCCAGCACTAACTGAAGAATTATCATATACTTTAGTAATTATTTATGAGCGGCAGAAAGCCAGAGTTACCTGATTTGCCTGCACATTCACAAAGTGTGGAAAGTGCTGTAAAAGTGACATCAGAAGCCTGCCAATCAGTCTATGGACTTGAAGTAAGACATGACATATCATTGCTAAGATTTTATGCCATGAAATGAGGCCATTTTTTGCTTCTAAAGGATCCTATAGGGAGAATTTTGATATTATGGTAAAAAAATAGCTTTTTTACTTGCCAATTGTTTTGTGTTTTTTATACAAGCATAGATAACTGCCTAGAGATAGGTAAATAATTTGTTTTAGGTTTTATTAAGACTTTTTTCCAAACGGAATAAAAACTTCTTTTTTTTCATTGATAGTGAAAAGAATTGAATTATGCAGTTATAAAACAAAGTAAAATGCAGCATTTATAGAATTTTGTAATTGTCGCCACCTCAGTATGGGGGGGGGGCAATTATAATTTTGTTTAATATTTAGCATATCAGTCATTATATCGTTTATTTAAATATATAAAAACAACTTGTTATGATTGAAACTGCAAAATACTAAATAATTTCTCACAAATCTTTCACAGATAAGGATTTTTTCCGTATCTCAAAGTAGACGATCTTTAAAATCAAATTAGCATCCGATGCCTGATGTTAGAAACCTAGTTTTTTTATATTTGTACTCCCCATATGTTTGTGCAACTTTCTCTGCTTCAACCTTTTACATTTTCCAAAAAAAGTTGAAAATCAACCTACCCTAATATACATATGCATATATATATATATATATATATATATATATATATATATATATATATATATATATATATATATATATTTAAATATAATGGGCGGAAATCTCTCGAGATCTATTTCAGCTATCATCTCATCAAGAGAAAATCCATAGCGTAAAATAATAATACTATGTCGAAAGTAAAGAGTTCTGATGGGGAACTATTGAATGTATTTTCAAAAAGGTTTCGGATTTTAAATCCCCTAAAAGGTTTGGACCTTTGAAATGCCCGGTTTATTTAAAATTACTGTCGATTGGGGAAAAGAGTAACAGACTTTTCAAACAGATTCGCAGAAGTATTTATGACTGCTTTTATTCTGTGTCCTTGCATTTGGTATATACTACGAGACCTGCTTTTCCTTCTTTTCGCAAGGATAGTTTGCCTTAAATCCAAAACAGCAATATTGTATATCAATTCAAATGCCAATGCGATGCTGGTTATGTTGGGCGAGCATCCTTGCATCTTTTGACTCGTATAAACCAACATGTTTCATCGAAGATCAGACAAGGGAGGATGTGGTCTGGTAGTCTCCCTCCTTCTGCAGCCTTGGACTCTGCTATTGGCCAGCATTTGGTTGACAACCAGTGTTGTGCCGATAGATATAAAATAGAATGGTTCGAGGTGCTACATAGAGCGGACCCCAGAAACCATTTAAAGATTTTGGAGTCTGTCTCTATTGCGGTGCGGAAACCTTCTTTGTGCCGCCAGAAAGAAACATCTAACGCATTGTTTCTCTTTGGGAACTTTGAATCTTTTCTCCCGTTTTTTCCCCCCTCGTTGTGCCAATATTTTAATCGTTTTTTAAACGTTAATAAACTTTATTTTTGTGCCCCCGTAATTTTTGGCACATTCAATAGTTCCCCATTAGAACTCTTTACTTTCGACATAGTATTATTATTTTACGTTATGGATTTTCTCCTGATGAGATGATAGATGAAAGAGCTCTCGAGAGACTTGCGCCCATTATATTTAAAACTTTGTTTAAATTCTGTATCTCTAAACACACACACACACACACACACACACACACACACACACACACACACACACACACACACACACACACACACAAATATATAATGGGTTAAGAAATTCCAACGAAAGAAAGATGTATATTTAAATAATCCATATACATATACACACGCACACATAAATCAGAACCGACACATTAAAACACGCACACGCGCGCGCATACAACCACACACAGACATAACACCCCTATCTCTAATACAACACACTGAACAATACCAACCCTACTTAACCTCGAAACCAACAACACTAGGAAACACCTAGAACCATAGTATAATATCTGTTCCAACACCTCGCTCCCCCCTCAGTCAGTGGAGGAGAAATCCCTCATGACTGAGACAACTATCATCCCTTCTATCATCCCCCTCCATACCTATACCCCTCCAATTGGCCCCTCCCCTCTGGGGAACAAGATCTTCCCCACACTAGGAACCGATCCTGGGTCTGGCCATACCCACATGGGGAGACAAATAAATAGAAACATTTTAAAATCCCCTATACATATTTTTAAATACACCCCTCTATCTAAACAAAAAGAATACCCGAAAAAGACTGAAATGAAAAACCACAATACTAAAATCCAAGAATCCAAAAAATAAATATCAAAATAGAATGAAAGCACCCCTACCCTTATTTCAGAAGAGATGGTTCTCCCCCCCCTCCTCGCACATACACATTAGTAACGACCTTGGATCACATTCACCTTCCCAGGGAAGCAAATAACCTCATAATACTATAAAACAGCACACACATTCTCAAACCAATAAAAGAAAACACACACACACACGCACGCACACACACACACACACACACACACACACACACACACACACACACACACACACACCCTACTCTACCCTACCCTAAAGAAAAAGAAAGAAAAAACACAAGCAGAAAGAGAGAGTGAGAGAGAAAAACACAACACAGGAGTGACCACAGCCGAGATATATTATAAAAATTAAGGCGAGATATTATTAACATTAATATCTCGGCGGCCTCGCCACAGCCGAGGTCGGCGGCCTCGCCACAGCCCAATAAAAGGGTAATACAAATTGAACATTCCTATGAATAGTAGACACTTACACGTCTCCACCCCTTGGAAACATTTCAAATGAACTACGAAAATGCTATTTTTACATCTCCAACACATTTCAAAATAATTTCTGACGAGGACGCTTCACAGAACGCCTGAAACGCATTAAAAACGATTTCAAATATTTAAAAACATTATTACAATGATCTAAAGATAATTCTCAATGAAAAACCAAGACACGGAATAATAAAATAATGTTAAAAAATACACATTGTTGGTGACTACCCCCTTACTAAACTAAAACCAAGACTTAAAGAACTCGGTTGATAGCAGCAAAAAGTGTATTTCATTGTTAGTTACAATTGTTTCAAGACCATTTCGACAAATTCAAACAATATGTCGTTCGAAAATTTACACAAGAACAGCCTTTCTTCAGACTTATTAAATAAAAAACACTTTAACAATGAAACATTAAGGAAAAGAAACATTTCCTTTATGAGGGAAGGAAAACAAGCGGGGACACTTTACCTTTTCGCATCCTTTGTAAAGTGTTTTTTAAAGATTTATATATCTACTTAGTTTCGTATCTTTATATATAAAAAAAATAAAGCTAAATATCCTTTTTACAAATTTATATATCTACCTATTTTCGTATCTTTATTAAAAAAACGAATTTCAAACTAAATATCAAACGATGTTGCTACTAATTACCTATGCCCATTAAATATGTTTTATTAATACGATTTATCGATTTCTTAAATTAGATTTCTATATTTATTTATTTATTTAACTTATTTTTTAAAATATTTATTTTTTTATTTTTTATTTTTCTTCTTAATTTCTTCTTTTTCCATTTTTAATTTTTAATTTTATTATTTTTTGGATCGGACTAATCAACTAGGTTGAATAGTTACGAAATCACGTAAGTTTCGTATTGGGAATTTGCTCTATTTATTTACAAAATTATCTGCATGTTTATTTATGCGATTTAGGACAGGTTAAGTTTAAATAAGGAAATAAAGTCTAAACATTACTTTATATTTAGTTAATTTTCATTCTTCATTTAAAAATAAAGATCTCGATCTATTTATTATTTTTATCTTGTTTTAATTTTATATTTTTTAATTATATATATATATATATATATATATATATATTCCCTTTTTCCTTCTTTCCTTCCTCTTCTTCCCTTTTTTCATTTTTTTCCTGTTAAGATTTATGATTATTGGATAGTTTAGAAATAGATGGGATATAATTCAGTAAGTCCGGAATTAAAAAAGAATTAATTGAAGTCATAAGATACCAAAATACTAATAATTATTCCTAACGATAAAGGGGAAATAACCAGGGCCGTTCGGTGTGTCTAGTTTGGTAAATTCCTGATATTCATTTATGATTTATTTATTAATTCAACTGATCCAATTAGAACTATGCTAATTTATTTAAATTATAAGCTTTAAAAGCTCATCATATCCATAAATTAACCTACGTTTGCCAACAAACCATAATTTGCTGAGGTTATGCATGGCTTCAATACAAAATAATGCTTCAAGAATTAAGTTCTAAAATACTTATCCGATAGTTCTAAAATACTTATCCGATAGTAATACATGTCCCATTAATAAGTATTCAACTAGTAAAACTAATCTTTAGCTCCATGTATGTTTTACTTCAATGAAAGTCGGGGTTAACTTTGGTTTTTGGGATTAAAACGGTTATAAATAGATTAATATCTAAAAGCTATAATTTTTCAAGTTTTACTGAACGAAAAACAGTATCAATTAATTCCCATTCCTTAATTACTATTTTTTTGCTAATTATTTGCTAAGTATTGCTAATCCTTGTTAATCCTTATTATAAATCTAAATTTCTTATCTAGTAGTCCATGATTTTTATTTCTAAACTATGTTTGTAATGCAGAATTGTAGGATCCAGATTTGCTTGCTAGATTTGAATCAACCATTACAACTGATTTACATCATTCTTAGCTATTTAACGCTATATAAACTTTGGCTCTGCACCTAAGAACCTTTATTTTTCCCAGAATGTTTTTTTTTTTTATCTCAGCTACATTTAAGACGTGATAGCAAAAATCTATTCCTGTGAAGACAGCCCTGTATAGCATCTAGCCTTTTATTTAATACTAGCGGGGGTACCCGGCGTTGCTCGAGTGTTTGTTTCCGGGACGGGGGGGAGTTTTAAAAAATGTTATGGTAGGTAAGTAGGAAGGATCAAATCCGGAGTCATGAGTAAAAGTAGGAAAATAAAGTGTGAAAAAAAAACAAAAAAAAAAAACATCTGCAACGTTAACAGTTCGGCCACCAAGAAAAGTCCATTCCAGTTGTTTAGAAAAAAAAAAAACGACTACGGTAGGTCGGCGCGAACGTGAAAATATAATGTGAATTGTCCAGCACGCTAACCACTACGCCACAGAACACTGCAGCTTAGTTTAGTGATTTTAAATAACTTCACATGAAAGAACTACGAAGCCAAACCGGTTTTCTCTTCTCAACTGTTTCTTGTGAACGATCCCCAAACGGTGTTAAGTGGTGGCAGGGGGAGGAGGAATTTATTAGAGAGAAAATATTTTACCACTTCCATTGATCTTAACCGATTTTGGCCGTGACTTCTCAGCAGAAAAGGTATAGAAATCTAAGATTATCGAGGAATTTGAGAAATAATAAGCCTATAACACACCTCAGATATTGTTCTGCCGTTTGTGCATATTATATTTGCATGAAATATCTTGATTTTTAATCCTATTAAGGTCAAAATCCGACGGGAAAAAATGAGTTCATTTTATTTATATAGAGATTTCTTCTTTAGAATTTACTATGTAGAAGATTGCACCTTCTTACATCCCCTATCTACTATTGACCATTTCAATTCAAAATCTTTTTTGTTTCTATGAAGTTCCCTGACCCAATCACCTAATGCAGTTGTATTCCTCTTTTTATTTCTAATTATAATTCTTGTACCTCCTTCTATCATTAACACTTTCTCTATTAGTTTCCATCACAGGTTCATTTTTGAAGGATACAATATGCTTTCTGTATTTTTCCTTAAACTCGCACCCGTGGCCCCAAGATATACCTTCTTAATATTATCGGTCTTAATCTCACATTTGTACACTATTTCTGAGGTTAAGCATTTACCATACAACGGACAGTTACCAGGTATTCTGCAGTTACAATTTCTCTCTAAGACACGTTCATCCGATGCTGACTCGTTATTATTAATTATTCTGCTTATTTTCCTGTTATTAGAGCTTATTATAGTGCTAGCTAAGTTGGCTGAGGTAGAGAAAGATAGTTTTACTGAGTTCCTGTTAATTATTTTGCTTAATCTATTCTCAGGTGGGAAATTTTTTATCAATTATTCTGTAAAATTCCCTAGGTATATCATTTTGGATATGCACGCTAAACGGCAGATCGAACCAAACCTCTTTCTTGCGTCTGTTTCTTTTATTAATATTACCCCCTCATGATTACCTGTTTCACTGCTAGTATTACTCTCAGTGCTTACATCCCTTTTATCCTTATACACTTAGGATGATTCGATTGATAATCAATATAGAATAATTTTTAGTTAGGTTTGTGATAGGGTTCACATGTGTTATCACTTAGACTAAGAGTAATGTCTAGGAAGTTTACTTTTTTGTAATTGCTGTCGATTGTTATTTCTAATCCCATTTCTTTAAAAAAAACTTTTGATATTTTCACTCAATATTTCAGTAATGCGATCGCTGTTATTAACTATAAAGAGTGCGTCATCCCTATATAACCCCCCATTTAAACCAGGTATTTTTCTGTTTAACTCCTTTAGTAAGAACAATCCTACCAAGTCGGTAACCACGCGGAATTTCCCCGTTATATCTGATTTTCTAGCTATTTGTATACTTTCAATTTCTAACTTAGTCACGTCCGTTTCCTCTTCAGCTAGTTTAAAGCCTTCCTTGAACAGAGGAATTTACACCGATTAGCACTATAAATAGCGCTAGTAATTCCAACACCGGTGAGAGAGATGCGACTGCACTTCAACTGCTAGCCGAGTGCCCAGCAGATATACACGCTTTCCTATCTTTGTACATTATGGTTAATACACTTGTTCCTTAACCGAACCTCGACTTGATTGTTCTTATTTTCACTGTTGTTCTACGACACAACAGATTGGCGACAAGGAATCGAAACGACCATCATTGCAGAGAATCACCAAAAGTGATTGAAATAAAGATTCGTAAAATCTTTACGGCAGAACACCTTCGTCATTTCAACAGGTATTTGAATACGCAAGGATTACCAGCGAATTGATTACTACAATAGTAATTTGGCGACGGGAAACAAACTTGCTCTACATCGAAAAAACGCGAATGTTGTTAATTATTTAATAATTGAACAAACTTACCAAGTGTTTTAAAAAGGAAAAAAGGGTTCCCTTTTTCTTCACCAGAAGCCATTTTTCCTACGGTAAGAATTTTCTTCGGCAAAGTTAAATGTCCAAAACCGAATAGCAAATACCGTGTAAGCTTATCTTTATTTCGATAACATCTGGGAATTGAAAAAAAAAAAGAAAAAAACACGCTTGACTTTGTCAAGAGAAAAAGAGACAGACCGTGAAAAATAATTATTCGCGTGCATCATTTGCGCTCAGCAAACACGTAAAGCATCAAGTCATTTTTGCAAAAGGCAAAGGATATGACCTTCACCTTCACCGAGGTGCACGACTTATATGATCTTCACCGAGGTGCGCGACTTGACACACAAAAAAAACAGCCTCTTAATCACCTGCTAACGCACGCGTCACTGTAACGTCCAATGACAACAACAACAACAACAACAACAACAACAACAACCTTCTCACTCGACCTGCCTTTTATACCACTATCTCAATCCCTTCTCTTGCGCATGCGCCTGTAGATTCCTGACAACCTCGATACTTCCGCTTATAAAAACCCAAGTTTTGTTGTCGCGCATGCCTATACAAGGCACAAACACGTGGGCGTTTGTTTTGTTGGTAAGTACTACCCCCCGCTGATCTGATGATCACATAGAGTGCACTCCGGGGGTGGCCCCTTAGTTCATAGGCTTCTGCGAAGGGTGGTATTTACAATCTCGGATTCAGGTTCTGGTTCTGGTTCTGGGTGTGGTTCTGGTTCTGGTTCTGATCCTGCCTGATCAGACGAACTACAACTACCACTCTCTTGCTCGGTGACCTCACTCATCAGCAGCTCATCATCTGATGATTCATCGCTCTCTGTAGTTGTGGGATGTACTTCACTAGCTGGGTGAAGATCGCGCACATAGCCTGGGGTTCCATCAACAAGGACCGACTGCTGGCTGACCACTCCAGATATTCGTCCTCGCTTGAACTTGGTGGTGCACCGGTTACCAGGGGGTCTAACCCAAACTGGAACCCCTACCTTGTATTTGTCATGACTCTCCTCGTCGATTGGTTGGACAGTGTCAATGCCCTTTATCCTAACACGGTGTTTGTGTATGGCATTGGCCGGTGCTGTTGTTAGTGTCTTCCCATCCTTTGGTGTGATGTTATACCAATACGTGGCCTCCGTAATGGTGCATTGCTTTCTGGCAGCAATTCTCTTGATGCTGCGATGGCTCCTCTCAGCAATGCCATTCTCTCAGCTTGCTGGCGCACACGTCAGCGTCGGCAGTGTACGTCTCAATGTATCTATTGAGTTCACGATAGTCCAGCACCGGACGAACTTTTGATTTGTTATGCTGGACTACCGCCATTAAGGGAATCAGACCCTTGGGTGGTCCCAGCTTGTTGGGGTAGGGGATCAGCCATCCATCCTGGATCCATGCCTCAAGTTCCTTCTCGTATTCATTACGGGCCTTGTCGGGTATCGAGTACTCTGCAATGCTATTCTTGAGTTCCGTTGGCGCCCTTCCTTCTGTCCACTTCCACGATGCAATCCATGTTTTTTGGTGAGGGTCGTAGTCCACCTTAAAATCAGGCCGATCAATGTGAACTGCAGCACACACTGGGGTTTCCAAAAATCGCACAGTCCCATCTCTTCCGATAACCACTCCCCCCAGTGCCTTAATAGCATCATATCCTAACAGTACATCGAATCCCAGCAAATCCCCTCGCATCACCAGCATATTAATGCCTGCGGCCACACCAGAGTCTGTGTGGACTTTGACAGTTCCGGCTCCACAGCAAGCTTGCGTATTGCCACCTATTGTGGTTACTTTGATTGTCTGCTTTGTCCAGTTTCGACACAACTTGGCACTCATGATGGTGTGTGAGCACCCGGAGTCGAGAAGAGCTGAACAAGGCACTTGGTCCACGTACACATTTATTGTCGGTTGCGCCTCAATTAAATCTTGTCCGGGGAACAGGGCGGCGCTGACGTCCTGCCCCTGATGCATTTCCCGCACAATTTTGGGATAAATGTCCATAACTACCACATTGGAAACAGCGCGGGTGCCCCCGCCCCTTGTTAGTACAATTTCTTGCGAAATGGCCTCGCTGGCCGCAGCAGAAACATCTCCCATTGGTCGTGGGTCTCAAACTGGGACTCTTTTCAGCATTAGTCTTGGCTGCCTGCGCCATCATTACAACCGGTTCCCTCAGGTCCTCCTCATCTCTGATAATGGCTCGAGCGCGTTCTAGCAAATGTTCCATGGCAAATGCCTTGTATAAAGCATTTTTTATACAGGTAACATCAGCCTTCTCCACGGCACTAAGTTGCTGATATACACTTAGGGCGCCTCCAGCCAACCTCAGGGGAATCACGGTATGCACCCCCTTTACTTCACAGAGGTTGCAGGTCAGCTCAACCCTTTCGACCCAGTCGACAACAGAAGTGGATCCGTCGAATTCGGGTATCAGTTTTAAATCAAACTTTGCCCCAGCCATAGTTGTCCAGGAAAAGAGACAAAACGAAATAGCCGAAATAGCTTATGACCTTCACCTTCACCTTCACCGAGGTGCACGACTTATATGATCTTCACCGAGGTGCGCGACTTGACACAAAAAAAACAGCCTCTTAATCACCTGCTAACGCACGCGTCACTGTAACGTCCAATGACAACAACAACAACAACCTTCTCACTCGACCTGCCTTTTATACCACTATCTCAATCCCTTCTCTTGCGCATGCGCCTGTAGATTCTTGACAACCTCGATACTTCCGCTTATAAAAACCCAAGTTTTGTTGTCGCGCATGCCTATACAAGGCACAAACACGTGGGCGTTTGTTTTGTTGGTAAAAAAACAGCAACAAAAAAAAAGTTTCCCATACGAATTCATCGGATATTTAAAGCGACGGATTTTATTTTTGCTACGTAAAAACGCGTGCAAATAAAAAAAATGTTAAACAAATGTTATTTCGCTGGATTGTTTCTGTTAAGACTAGAAATATAGCGTTCAACAAATTAAGTTACAAAAGGACAGCTAAAATGTTGTTCTTCAAGCAAAAGAATTGGTAAAGAAAACTTGGTTGATTTTTATTTTACTAAGGAATATTTCTTTAATACAAGCGTAAATTGTAAATTTTAAACTGAATTCGTATGATGGATGCGAAATTCAAAGATTCACTGTTGGAATTGTTCCAATTCCATGCAGAGCAAAATCTCGCGTTGCAAAAGCAGCAAATTCAACAACAAGTAGAAAGAGAAGAGAGATTTAAACAAGCATTTGAAGAAAAAATGCTTCAACAACAGAAACGTTTTGGGGAAATATTGATGAAAACACAGAGGAACAAAGAAAAATTCTGGAGGCGACGCAGTTAACTAAAGCGGACGCAAGTTTAGATCAATTTTTCATAAGTTGTTACCAAACCAGGATAGGCCAAATCTAAAAAAAAAAAAAACAATAAAAAAACGGTATAAAGATTCACGAAAATAATAAGACTTTCTGGGAGTCCGGCATTGTTGAGAAACAAATAGGCAATATGGTCTACATGATTAAGGGACCAGACTTCGTGCACAAACGTCACACTAACCAAATTCGGGAAAGATACTCGAACAGTGAGGTGGCCAGATCGCCGGAGGAGGACATCATGGACACAGTGTTTACTTTTAAAGGCCCATACCAAAGAGAGCTCCGGAGAACAGAAGATCAAACAGAAAACGGAAATCAACAGAATTGATTAGGGTCAACCCAAAACAAAACCGTTATTAATGCATAAATTGACTTTTTCCTTTTTCTTTAAAATTGACCCAGTCACGCATGGATCGGGCGATATCGGCAATCATCAGTATCAGCCGCGAGCATTCTTCTAATATGGAAACGAAAACTCCACTTTATCTATTATTTGTTTTTTTTTTTCTTGTTTTATTTTGTGTGCTAAAATGCTATTTCTCTATTTTGACTTAATTTTGTCAAATATATTTTATTTCAGTCGGCCGTTAAATGCGAAAATATTCTAGAACCCCGCCCCACGAGACGAAAAAAAAAATTGTTTTTAGGATTTACTACTTAACTTTTCTGTATAAATATAAACGAACTCGTTCCCCAACCAGACTGCCATAAGGACAAAACGAAAAGCCGTCGACCACGATAGAAGTGTCTTTTGAATAAGAAATGTTTAATGAATATACCAACACGTAAAAGTCCGCCGCGGTATTTTTAAAATTTATTTTGGTGCTGAAAATCCTTGTTATAATTCTTTTGAGGTGTCTCCTGGACAAGAAAAAGGAAATTACAGTAATGTATTTTATTATTTCATTCGTAAACATGAGAGGGGACTTTTTCTTCAAATATCTTTAATTTCGTATTAGAGACTCGGACTTTACTAAGTAAATATTACTAATATCCTACACCCTCCTTTTAGAGAGTAGGCAACGCATTGTGGATGTGTTATCGGCAGCTCGCGGTACTCTCGCTTCTCCTTATTTGTCCCTCAGTCCTCATATCGAATGAGTGATCTTTCTGATAAAGGGTGAAGAAAAAATTGCTTTCCAGGACGGCAGTACTTCGTGAACAGTAGCCTGAGATATCAGAAATCTGTTTCTATGTCTATCCGTGTGGCCATGTCACTAGTAAAGGTGCAGGAGGTAAACGTTTCATCTGGGCTGACGTTATCCGCCTGATAGTCAGGGACCCGAATCTTGGATTAACCACTAAGGAGGCTGTCTTATCAGCAGGTGCAAAGTACTAGGGCTGCTGTATTGCCATTTGGTGAATGGATTCTGGACCATGCAGTTGTTTCTGGTGGGGCCTCTCGATGCCATACTAGTGAGAAATTGTTACGGCTTTACCTTATCATGTGCTACAAAAAAAATTCCCCAGATTTTTCTCGACTGCTTTCTCTCTCTGTCCTGCTCCAACCAAGTCTGACGAACTGTTCCACAAATCTCAAATCCTCAACATGAAATATCTCCAGAAAAAAATCACGAATAAACCTAGAACCCCATCTTCCAACGTAGACCCCTATTACCATATCTCCTTCTCCAACATCAGGGGTCTACGTTCTAACCGTCCAGAGGTTGAAACCCAATTACAGAAGACGATACCGGACGTATTCTTTCTAAGTGAAACTGGAATAGGGCCGACCACCTCCATAGACGGATTAATAATTAAAGGATACTCTAACTTAACATCTAAATCTGACACCCAAGATCGCCATGGGCATGGAATATGTGCCTACACTAAAGATGGCTTCCCGTGTGGTAGGGATATCTCCAGTGAAGACCCTAATTTACCTTATATGTGCCTCCTAGATGCACTTGCTTACACCACTGCATTTATATTTGCCCTCTATCGCCCCCACAACAGCGGAGTTACTATCTTTAAGAGCATATCTGAGAAAATTGACCACATCCTGTCTGTTCATCCTTCGGCTAACATTCATATTTGCGGTGACTTCAATGTTCATAATGTGGAATGGCTTACCCACTTAAACACGACAGATGATGAGGGGAGGTTCTGTCATGATTTCGCCATTGCCTATGACCTCACACAGATTATTCAAGAACCCACCCGTGTGCCCGATACTTCCGGTCAGTACGCTAGCCTTCTAGACCTTTTTCTCACAACTTCCCCTGAGCTATGTTTATGTTCCGTTCTGTCTCCTCTAGGATCTTCCGACCGCTCTGTTGTATCAGTTAAGATAAAAACGAAATGCAATAAGTCTTCAGACGTACCTCTCCACGTACGGTATATCGATACTCTACGGATGACTGGGATAGCTTCCGTATATTTATATCTGATCAACCCTTACATTCCAAGTTTAAAAAGGATGAATAGTATCAGACTTGATATATAGTATCAGACCTGACCGAATGGTTAATTGTAGGTATAGACGGATTCATACCATCCAAAAATTCCAACATAAACCTAACAGCCAGCCATGGTCCTCCCCAGAATGTGTTGCTGCCATTGCGCACAGAAATCACTTTTTCAATAACTACCAACGTAATAGATGCTCTGGGACTAGAACTGCTTTCAGGAACGCTAGCAACCACTGTAAAAGAGTAATAAAAATGTAAGAGAGCGATATGCCCAGTCCGTCAAATCCAAAGTTGCTGAGCAGCGGCTTGGTTCCCACCAGTTTTGGCAAATAGCAAATAGGATCCTGAACACAAGCATGCGTTCTATCCAACCATCATCAATGGACCTGAGGTCATCTCGTCAGCATCAGACAAGACCAAACTATTTGCCAAGAACTTTGCAGTTAATTCTACCCTACACGATTAAGGCCATCAACTCCCCGTATTTCCTCCTATAACAGACAACACGCTATACAACATACAAATATCTGTGCGTGAGGTCGCTAAGCTAATCAAGAATCTTGATTCCAGTAAAGCATCTGGCCCTGACGACATTCCAATTATAGTGCTGAAAAAGCTCCAACCAGAACTTGCCCCATACTTACAAAACTGTTTAAGCGTTTCCTTAAAGAGAAGTGCTTCCCAACACCCTGGAAAACCTCATCAGTATGCCCTGTATTTAAGAATTCAGGTGATAACTCGTCCCCCTCTCAGTACAGACCAATAAGTCTCCTGTGTGTCATGAGTATGTTGCTGGAATCCATATTAAACAAAGAAGTAGTCAACCACCTCAGAAATAACCTTCTTAGTGACATACAATATGGTTTCCGTTCTGCTAGATCTACAGCAGATGTGCCAACTGTTATATCTCATAGAATTAGTGAATCTCTCGACAAAGGCTTCCTTTCTAGGGCAATTGCTCTTGACATATCAAAGGCCTTCGAATAGGTATAGCATAAAGGCCTACTTCACAAGATTTCCATCTATGGTATAACTGGAAATGTTTTCTCGATCATTAAATGTCAATCCTGGGTTCAACTCTCTTCCTGATCGTTGACATCTATGCTGATGACATGACCATCTACGGCAACACATCAAATGCTGTAAATAACATAGTTCTCACTAATTCTCTCTCCTCTTATCTTGAGCGCGTGGTACAATGAGGGAACAGGTGGATGGTTACTTTTAATGCATCTAAAACCAGGCTCCTATCCTTACATCATCAACGCTCTTATCCCCATCTGACATCAATTGAAATGGACAGCTCTCGACTAGGGGAAGCTCCATGCTTTGATAAGCTGGGCTTGACCTTTACTCGTGATCTGAAATGGAACACGTACATCAAGTCTATTTCCAAGGTCGCTGGAAAAATGGTAGGACCCTTCTACCGCTCCAGAAGATATCTCACTGCTGAAGTAATTCTCTACTTATATAAAAGCCAAGTACGTCCAAGGATTGAGTACTGTTGCCACATCTGGGCAGGAGCTGCTAAAAACATTCTATCCTGCCTTGACAGAGTACAAAATAGACTTTGTGGCTTAGTAGGGATGACCTTTTCTCTTCCCTGCAACCTCTCTCCCACAGGAGAGACGTTGCGAGCCTGTCTTTGTTTTATAGTTACTTACATGGCAGGGGCTCGTCTGAACTCCAACCCCTCGTCCCCCCTCGCCGATCTTTCACGAAAAACACCCGTCTAGCTGAAACCACCGTAAAAATTTTTCCCCACTTTTTATCTGTGTCAAATCCAAAACGTAGATTCCATGAACAAAGCTTTTTCTTAGAAGTGCACACCTGTGGAACTCTGTTCCGTCTCCCTGTTTCCCACCTGACTACAACCTGGATGTCTTCAAGTCCAATATAAACAAATTCCTGATGAACCGCCCCCTTGAGTAGACACTTTATCAAATCTCAACAAGAACGTACTGTACACGCAATAACCCTTATCCCTGAGTGGCTTCCAGGCTTTGATAAGTGGTAACCACCTTGTAAAAAAAATAATCCCAGACGGGATATTTTCAAAGGCGGGGTGTTATACCGGCCTTCCCTGAACAGAGGAATTTACACCGATTAGCACTATAAATAGCGCTAGTAATTCCAACACCAGTGAGAGAGATGCGACTGCGCTTTAACTGCTAGCCGAGTGCCCAGCAGATATACACGCTTTCCTACCTTTATACATTATTGTAAATACACTTGTTCCTTAACCGAACCTCGACTTTATTGTTCTTATTTTCACTGTTGTTCTCGACACACACACACACACACACACACACACACACACACACACACACACACACACACACACACACACACACACACACACATATATGTGAAACGTATTTTTATCTGCTTTCGATGGCTTGAGTAAAGAGCAAAATAGATTCGCTGATCGATAAAATAATTAAGTGATTGATTTTGTGCTACAATACAGCTACTGTCAAGAATTAAAGAAATAAATTGTCAGATGGTCAACATCATGAACTTTTGTCATTCATTCATTGTATTGCTCTGTAATTACATTGAGCTTCGAAATAAGGATTGGTATATATTATAAGGAAATAAAGTATATTTTAGCATAAAAAATAAATAAATATATATATAATGCGTTTATATATATATATATATATATATATATATATATATATATATATATATATATATATATATATATATATATATATATAAAATAAAAATTACAATTAAATTTACCAAAATGATCCAAGATGGTAAAACTAAATTATATTTTAAATATTAAAGAATTAATATTTATAATGTTATCTCAGCCAGATCTAAAAACTCGATAAAACCAAATAGGAGATAGAATTTATTATAGGAGCAAACAGTTAATAAAACATGTTAAAAACACTTTGAAAAAGAGTTAAAAACATATTTAATCTGAAAAGGAAACACTTGATAAGTGGATAGTCCTTAATCCGCGGAGTTTCGAAGAAATACTTTCCTTCTCATCAGAGGGTAGGAATTAGCAAAATGCGGGATCAGATTTACAAAAGTATTTGATGAAACAACAAGTAAGTCAAAGATCTTATTTGAAAACAAAAAAGTGAAGCAGAGGGAATATTAAGCTGAATGTCTCTGTGTATGTCTGGTCACGAATAGGCACCTGTATGTTGACCATTATAGAAAACTGATCACATATAATGATAGAAGATGTATTGAGACACAGGAATGGGTATGTTTGATCTAGCATAATGATGATTCATTATAATTGTGGGGTCTGCATACGCGCCTGGTCCACAAAGTATGGAAATAAAAAATTTAAAAATTAAAAAAAAAACGTTTACAAGTGTTTTTGATATAGATGTACATAATAATACTTTGAAAAGTATGCTTTAACTTAAATAGGGATGGTATAATAAAATTGTGGGGTCTGCGTTCGTGCCTGCCCTCCATAAAATAGAAATAGGCACAAACTTTAATAAAGACTTTTCATATCTATCTGCGTAAGTATACTTTGATAATTATGTTTCAGTTTGAAGAAATATAGTATAATAAAATTATGGGGTGTTCGTTTGCGCCTGACCTCCATAGAATGGAAATATGTCACAAAGTTTAACAAGGTTTCTTTAATATAGATCCACAGAATATTGTGATAAGTATTTCAGTGTGAACAGGTATGGTATAATAAATCATGGGGTTTATCTATTTTATTTTTACTTTCATCATATTTTGCTTTGGTTTTGATACCCCCAAATTCGAAGCTATCTCTTTACAACCGTTCCTTTTCATAACCTATCATACTTTTATCAATCAGAGTCCATTTTCTGTAGGCTGTTTTTGAACCAAGTCAACGGCAGATACTTTTACTAGTATATATATATATATATATATATATATATATATATATATATATATATATACATTCATACACACACACGCACATGATTAAATGTCCGAAAATTGGAAATAGTTTGCTTTCCTTACGCCATTTTGAACTTTCTGTATTCAAAATGGCGTAATGTAAGCAAACTATAAGGTATTTGCAGCTTTTCTAATTTTCGGATTTTTTAATCATGTTATATTTCCTTTTTGTGGATTGATCGTTGCTATTTCTTCTGATGAGTTAAGGGAAAAATAGATTCACTGATTGATATAATAATTAAGTGAATTATTTTGCGCTACGACACTGTCAAGAATTGTGAATGTCAACTGAATTAAATGAATAAATTGTAAAATGGTCAACATCATGGATTTCGGAATATATATATATATATATATATATATATATATATATATATATATATATATATATTGGAATTTATTCATTATATGCTCTGTAATTACATTGAGCTTCTTAAATAAGGATGGTATATAAAAAAGGGGAATACAAGTGAATAAAGAATATTTCCACAGATATCTATCTATCTATCTATCTATCTATCTATCTCACACACACTCTCTCTCTTTCTCTCTCTCTCTATCTCTCTCTCTCTCTATATATATATATAAAGTATATTTCCAAATATATATATATATATATATATATATATATATATATATATATATATATGTACATAATATACATAAATAGCGCAAAGGTTAGAAGCTCTGACTGTCGAAGTGGCGAGTGGGTTTCGATCCTGGCCTGAGGTAGTTGCTTGTCTAACCGCACTGACGAACTGTGAAACAGCGAAACAGTACTGTATACAGACTGTAGACTGAGCATACAACTCTCTCGTGTTTTTTTATTACTCTTTTCTAATGGTTGCTGGCCATCCTAAAAGCGTGACAGAACCTCCCCTTATCATCTGTCTTGTTTGTTAACCATTCCACATTGTGAACATTGAAGTCTCCACATACGTGAATGTTAGCCGAAGGATGAGCAGATAGCATGTGGTAAATTTCCTCAGATAAGATCTTAAAGATAGTAACTCCGCTGTTATGAGGGCGATAGAGGGCAAATATAAACGAATGAGTAAGTGCAAATGATAGGGTATGGCATGAAGGTTTACTTCACAAGATCTCTAGTTATAGTATAGCTGGAAATGTCTTCTCAATTATTAAATCATTTCTTTCTGATAGATTCATAAGAGTAGTAGTTGATGGGCAAAAACCAGAAGCTCACAGTATTAATGCTGGAGTCCCTCAGGGGTCCATCCTGGGCCCAACTCTTTTCCTGATCTACATTAATGATCTTCCAAATCACATCCTTACATCATTTGTAGACATTTATGCTGATGACACTACCATTTATGGTAGCACATCTAAGTCAGTAAGTCTCTCCGATTCTTTCTCCTCTGATCTTGAGCACGTGGTACAATGGGGAAAGGAGTGGCTGGTTACTTTTAATGCATCTAAAACCAAGCTTCTATCTTTACATCATCAACGTCCTGATCCCCATCTGGCATCAGTTGAAATAAATGGTTCTCGTCTTGAGGAGGGCTCAAGTTTTGACAAGCTTCTGGGCTGGACCTTTACCCCTGATCTTAAATGGAACAGGTACATCAAATCTGTTGCCAAGGCCGCTGGAAAAATGGTGGGATCCTTCTATCGATCCAGTATATATCTCACTGCTGATGCAATTCTCTATCTATATAAGAGCCAGGTAGTCCAAGAATGGAATACTGTTGCCACATCTGGACAGGAGCTGCTAGAAAGGACTTGTCCTGCCTTGATAGAGTTCAAAATTGACTTCATAGTCTCGTAGGAGACATTCTTTTCTCTTCCCTGCAACCTCTATCTCACAGAAGAGATGTTGCGAGTTTGTCTCTGCTGTATCGTATCAACGGAGCTTCATTCTATGGTCCCCCCCTCCTCGGCAAACTTTCACACGCCTGTGGAATTGTTTCCGTTTTGCTCCTTTCCAACTGACTACAATATTGTTTTCAAGCCTAATGTAAACAAGTTCTTGATGAGCCGTCCCACTTGTTAACAAATTTACCGAATTTCCATTACTAACGATTACTATATTGTCCAATTTCTACTGTACACTGTTTAACCCTTATCCTCGAGTGGCTTCTTGGCCTTGATAAGTGGTGATGCCTATGTAACCCCCCCCCCCAAAAAAAAAACCCGGAAGCACATACGGGTAATTTCTTCTCGGGAGACGTCCCTACCATATAGAAAGCCATCTTTAATATAGGCACATATTCCATGCCCATGCCGATCTTGAGGGTCAGATTTAGATGTTAAGTTAGAGTATCCTTTAATTCTAAACTCTTCTACGAAAATAGTAGGTCCAATGCCCGTTTCGCTTAGGAATAATAGGTCTGGTTTAGTCTCCTGTAATTGGGTTTCTTATGTTGGATAAGGAGACATAGTAGTAGGGGTCTACTTTGGAAGTTGAAGATTTGAGTTTAATCGTGTGTTTTTTCTGGAAACTTTTCATGATGCCTTTTTTTATTTGTGGAATAGTTCGACAGACTTGCTTAGAGGCAAAGAAAGAAAGTAAAAGAGAAGAAGAAACGAAGAAATATATATATATATATATATATATATATATATATATATATATATATATATTAATTTTATTTATAAAAACATTAATGGCTACATATGTGCATTCATGTTTCTGTAATCACCCACGTCTTCAGTACTTAGTTGACCATAGCTAATGTTCTTAATTTACAGACTCCAAGACAAAAAAACTAAATTCTCAAGTACTTCATGCCATAAAAACCAAAAGTTAGGTTGGATGGGGGGAAAAGGAAATGAAAAAGATGTTTATTATCTTCAAAGACCTCACTTATCCTCTTACCGTTTTTTATGACTCCCACCCAGGTTGCATTCTAACTTGATAAACGAAATAGGAAAATGTATTGGGTGGAAATATCACTTTCGACGGTAATTCTTGGCCTGAAGACGTAATCCCCCAACGTGGGTGATTACAGAAACATGTATGCACATATGTAGCCATTAATGTTTGTATAAATAAAATTAATATACCTGCTCTGTTCACTCATTGAGCACTATTTTGGTAGACATATGTTGTTTCATTGGATGTACTTCTAGGAAACTAAACTCTACTGGCTATATATATATATATATATATATATATATATATATATATATATATATATATATATATATATATATATATTGTATCACATGATAAAGCCGTGACAATTACGCACTAATATGGCATCGAGAAACCCCACCAGAAGCTACTGCATGGTCCAGAATCCATTCACCAAATCGCAATACAGCAGCCCGAGTACTTTTCACCTGCTGATAGGACAGCCTCCTTAGTGGTTAATCCAAGGTTCGAGTTCCTGATTATCAGGTGGATAACGTCAGCCCAGATAAAACGTCTACTTCCAGCACCATTGATAGTGACGTGGCCACAAGCATAGACATAGAAACAGAAGATTTCCGACATCTCTGGCGACTGTTAACGCAAATCTACAATACATCTTTTTCTTCTTCCTTTTGTCAGAAATATCACCCATTAAAAATGAGGACTGAGTGACAGGAGCTGTCGATAACGCATCCACAATGCATTGTCTATTCTCCATTAAAAAAATAATATTAAGTAATGTACTTAATATAAGTCCAATTTACGCGTTTAAGAGAGAGAGAGAGAGAGAGAGAGAGTATGTAGATAAAGATGCCCTCTAACTGAAAACATTTTTTTAAATCGATTTATACTATATTTCAAATCAATTTGCTAGATTTTAATGAATACATGCATGAATGACAGAATCTGTTACCAAATAAAAAATAAAATAATAGATAAATTAAAGAACTGAAATAAATATAAAAAATAATTATGTAATGTTATGACCCTTTAGGCTGTGATCATAGCGTAGTATCAGTTAACTGTGGCAAGCGGGAGCAATTGTCAAACCATTATTATCATTGTTATTGTATTCTTGTTAATTGATTTGAGCGACGGATGGTCGCTGGATCAGTTATTATGGTTAGAAGAATAAACAATTAAATTGGCGAAGAACTGATTGGCGTGTAAATCGCAAAAGGAATGCGAAAATAGAAAATAGATGTAAACACTGCTGATGCAATTCTCTATCTATATAAGAGCCAGGTACGTCCAAGGATGGAATACTGTTGCCACATCTGGGCAGGAGCTGCTAGAAAGGACTTTTCCTGCCTTGATAGAGTTCAAAATAGACTTCGTAGCCTCGTAGGAGATGTCCTTTTCTCCTCCCTGCAACCTCTATCTCACAGAAGAGATGTTGCGAGTTTGTCTCTGATGTATCGTTATTTTCATGGAAAGTGTTCAACTGAGCTTCAATCTATGGTCCCCCCTCGCCAAACTTTCACAAGAAACACTCGTCTAGCTGTAAACACTATCAATAATTTCCCCCACTCTTTATCTGTGCCTAAACCTAAACGTAGATTCCATGAACAAAACTTCTTTCTTAGAACTGCACGCCTGTGGAATTGTCTTCCGTTTTCCTGCTTTCCGGCTGACTACAATATGGTTGTGTTCAAGTCTAAAGTTAATAAGTTCTTAATGAGCCGTTCCATATAAGTTATCAAATTTACCAAATTTTCATTACTAATGATTACTATATTGACCAATTTCTACTGTACACTCTTTAACCCTTATCCTTGAGTGGCCTCTGGGCCTTTATTATGTGGTGATGCCTATGTAAAAAAAAAACAAAACAAAACATTCTTTTGGATTTGGATAAACAAATAACTCGATGGAAACATTAGGTTGGTCTGAGACACGTAATTAGGTGACGTAAGAGAACACGTGATGTAGTTAGTTTTGGAGAGATGCAAGGAGTAGAGGATTGACCACCAGCGCAGACAGTCATCTGGACAAGGTTGGACAGGCAGCTAGGAGCGGGATGTATGAACAGAAAATGTAGAAACTGCAGATTCTGTGAAAACCAATTGAGACAACTTTAATAAATTTATATTATAAAAATATAAAAAGTTGTTTTAATGGTTTTCACAAAGAAGAACAGATGTCTCAATTGGCTTCATAGTTCGTCACGGAGCAGTGGGAAGATACAGATCTCTTCAATAAAAAAAGGTATGAAGCATTTATTATTATTCTTATATATGAACTGTAAAAATACCCCATGTAATAAGTCTCATACAACATGATTCAAGTTACACATCAATATCATGTCTCCTGGCTAACAACATTCAGACGATTTATACGTTTATTATCTGTCTGTTAAAAGAACAATATCTTACATCCACTAGACAACACATGACACGTTTTAATATATCATCTCCTCCAATATAAACCAATATACAACAAACGCCCAATTGGTGTCCGTTGACCAGTTCGCATCGACGATGCGATATCGAACCTGGGGTGAAAAATACAACGTGGAAGCAGGTCCTGAAAATGTAATGGAGATTTTGTGTCAAGAAAAAAAAAAGACAAGAAAAACACATAAAACACAATAAAATGTCTGGAAAAAAAAGAAAGAACAATAGAAAAAAAGCAATACACACGTACAACCTTTTCAGGAAGAAAGAAAAGAAAGACATACAGACACACAGATGTAAAACTTTATATATAGAAAATAGTAAGGAAAAATGTTTATCGTATTAGAAATAAGCTCGTTATGAACAGAAGAAAAATATCACTTAATGTAAAAATTATAAGGGGGAAAAAGAATTACGTTATTCTATTTAAAACAATGGACCGATGAGAAAGAGAGAGAGAGAGAGAGAGAGAGAGAGAGAGAGAGAGAGAGAGAGAGAGAGATAGTAAGAAAATGTAACGGGAGCACGCGCAGATGAAATTGTTTTGAATTGTGTCAATCATGATTTGAAATATTTACACCGTTGCAGAATTTTATAGAGAAAATGGCCATCGGTTGTTTTGAACTGGTTAAAAAAAAGAAAAGAAAAAAGAAAAAAGAATTGATGCTCTTTTTCAGGTCAGAAGCAATGGGCTGTTTCTGTAAATAGTGAACATTATTTTTCCAGTTTTAACGGCATTTTTGAACATTTTTTTAAGGACTGAAGAAGATTGTTTTATGCAATTACTTAGAAGTTAATGTTCATTGTTAGAAAAAATGTGTATTGATGATTTGATATTGTATTATATAATGTATAATTGTTGTTTTCCAGGAGTCTGCAAAATATTAATTAAAAAAAAAAGAAAGAAAAAAATCAGAAGATTAGATTAAGATAAAATGGTCGGTTTAGTCAAATTAGATTTTTAAAAAGGGGACAGGATTAAATTTACGTAGGCGGTTTACTATTTTTTTTTGGGAAGAGATTCACAGGACCCTGCAATGGGGATTTTTAAATAGGTTTTTCGATTATGAAAAATGCTATTTTCGCCATCTGTATGTAGCTTGATTAAGCTGACCGGTGTTACCGGTTGAAAGATCATATTCTTCGCATACAATAAAGATGGGAGTACTGCAGGCCTATGGGCTTAAAAGTCTTGTTGTAGCTGCAACGAGGGTATGCGATAGAATGCACCCACATAGATTAAGTTTGCAGATAGGGCTGCTTATGAGCTTCGGCTGATTGAAAATGCCCAATCTTGGGAGTAACAGAACTTCTAACACAAGAGCGACGTGTAGTGGTGACGTGGCCACTATGTAGTGGATCTGAAGTAGAAGAAAGAATAATAATAAAAAAGATAGAATATATGGCGCTGATACGTAAGAACTTTAGAAGTAAAATGTTCCCGTATTGTGAATTAAAGGTTTAAAGAATAACTCCTATATAAAAGAAGTCAAAATTTTTTGGAGATAAGGCGGGAGGCGCCTTGATATTGGAATTGGCATGGGATGCCTGAATGACAGCTGTTAACAAACATGAGGTTACTTTACCCACATCCCTTAATGATGCCATATGGGCCGTGAAAAAGGGTCCGGCCGAATAAATTATTTAAGACGGGAGACATAGAAAACGTATGTCTGCGCCGAATATCTATTTAAAAAAGGATGAAAATATATTGAAAATGCATATTATCTGACATTTTTCTGGCTCGCAGGTGTGAAGAATAAGGTGAGAATAGGGTGTATAGGAAAAATGTATGCCGTACATTTTTGAAAATAGGTGGGAAAGGAGTGTAATGTTATGACCCTTTAGGCTGTGATCATAGTGTAGTATCTGTTAACTGTGGCAAGCGGGAGCAATTTTCAAAACATTATTATTATTGTTATTGTATTCTTGTTAATTGATTTGAACGACGGATGGTCGCTGGATCAGATGTAAGCACCCTCGACAAACTCGACAGGCTACTAAATCCCACCCCACACTATAGAGATCCCTAGATGTAAAAGATCTTTTTACTCCAGTAGTTTCTTCCTCAGAACCGCTAGACTTTGGAATTCCATTCCAGCTCCCTGCTTCCCCAACTGTACTGTCATGCAGAAGTTCAAGTACAACATGAACCGACATTTTGCTGCCCAAATCCCTACATAATACCCCAGTAGTTGTTGCCCTGATAGTAGCCCCCTACACCAAAGTGGCAATGTGCCTTGTTTGGGGTGAAAATGTAATTTAAAAAAAAACAAAAAAACTTTTGTAAAGATACAAACTGATGCCAACAATACTATATTGATTTTATCTTCAAAACGATCATCGTATATATACATCTAAAATAGAAATTGCGACCTTTACACAAACTTCAAATATATCTCGACGGTTTCAATATTAGAAGTACATCGTCCCTCACCTTGACTACAGACTTGTGCAATAAGCCATGAAACTATTGTACCTAAAATTTCTCTCAAAACTGCAAAATACTGCTGCTTGTATACTAAGTACCTCCTATAGATACTTTACCTCCAAGATGACTGCCTTGTCTGTTTTGCATGACAAACCTTATTATTTTTTACTTAAATTCTCTTTCTCCTGATCACTAAAAAAACAAAACTGCTCTATTTCCTAAGTTGCCACTAAACCTAATCCGTCTCACGTAACTTAGAGGGGTCCGTGCTCTCCGCCCTTGACCCTAACAAACTCGTAAATCGATACCCATTAACACCTAAAATTTCCTAGGCATGCTCCTGATTATAACTCCCAACCCATAACCAAGCTTCTAAGTAAATACTTACTAGCCATAGTCCAATACATTGACTTAAAGTAATCTATAATGAACAGTAACCATTAATATCTCTTTATTAAGAGATAGTATTGCAATAATTATTACACAAACTAAACCGGTACTCATTGAAATAAAAACTTCCGGATATTAAGAGAAAGGCGAAGTCATTCTCCTTCATTGTAGTCTAAAGGCAACTTACTCAAATTGTCTAAAATTCCATGCATTCGTATACAATACTACTTATCCATCCATCTATACTTTAACTATACTTACAGAATATGCAATAACCTATATCTATCAGGTATAACTGTACTCCATATCAAATGTTCTCTTGTATCTATACTGAGCATATCTTATCTTTCAGTCTTACTAAATGTCCGGTTTGGGCACCAAATCAGAATTTCTAATAGAAAGTAGATCATACTCTAACACTTTATCCTAATCCTAAACCTACTAAACCATATCTAACCATACATTGCTAAACTTACAAAACTATATCTAACCATACATTAACTCGTCTCTCTCGATCCAATACTGTAGCAAATTTAGCTGCTTCCACTGCATGAATTTTTACCTATACCCTCTCCCAGTAAAAATGAAAATGGACAGCATAATAATGCCCTTTTTAAACCACACTTGAGGAGTGAAAATCTTCTGTAGAAGCTAACCTAAATGCCCGATTTTTCCAGGAGATATTAACCTAAATAACCAATAAATATTAACTACCCATGCGGGGTCGCAGAAATACCTGGATTAGGACCCACGCGCGGGGCGAACCCCCTCGGAGCTGATGGACCCGTAGGTCTTCCCAGGCCATCTGTCTAGGAGAAGGAAAACTCTGAAACTAAACCTAGGGGAGGGAGGTCTCTTCAGTCCTGGACGACAACCTTCCTAGAGCTGGTGACTCAAACAAATCACCGGTTGGCAAACCTAAACTGCTTAAGGAGGAGATAGACTCTGTCTATCGCCCGGCTTTCATACTCCTTCTTTGCCTATTGGCCAGGCGTAGAGGTACTATCACAGGGACTCGTCTGAATCACCCAGTGGTTGACCTTGTTTCCTGACTAGGGCAATGAACGCCGCTTTTCCCCACTCCCGCCACATCCCATCCCCTTAAACTGGACACAGTGGGGTGCTTCAGTGCCATATATGTCGGTGCAGTTGGACTGGGCTGGCTTTGCCTAATGGATTGAGGGTACCGGATTGACAGTTCCTGGCTGCTGTTTCCGACTGATAGTACAGGATCCCTTACTCTTTGGTAGCGCTTAGAGCGGCTGCTCCATCAACAGTTGTAAAATATCGGAATGTTTGTAGTGCCATGTCGCGCATGGAAAGGGACCCTGCACTCATCCCCGGTGGGCTTTCCTGAGGCCACAATCCTGTGGGTGAGGACAGCTGATGGTCTACTTGTATTGCATGTCTGGTATTCTGCACAACTACTTGTCCAGCACCCCCCTCACTCATCCACCCTAACTGAAACTTTTAAATAAAATAAAATGAAATGACAGCTCAAGCAAAAGTTACGTTTAAACCAGGACCAAACTCAAAGAAAACCAACCTGCCTCCTCCCTTGAGGCTTGCATTTACTAATATCCGCGGGCTTAGAACTAACTTAGATGATGTTGAGTCATTTCTCCTTGTAAACACCCCGGATATCTTAGCATTAAGTGAAACTAACCTTCATTCCTCCATTCCCTCTAACCACTTTAACATGCCTGGTTATCTCCCACTCTACCGTCATGACAAGTTTCAAGAAAAAATACACGATTAAACCCGGTTCTCCAACTTCCAACGTAGACCCCTACTACCATGTCCCCTTCTCCAACATCAGGGGTCTTCATTCTAACCTTCCAGAGGTTGAAACCCAATTACAGGAGACTAAACCAGACCTTTTATTTTTAAGTGAAACTGGCATTGGACAGGCTATTTCCCTAGATGAGTTTGCAATTACAGGATACTCTAACTTAGCTTCTAAATCTGACCCCCAAGATCGCCATAGGCATGGAATATGTGCCTATGTTAAAGATAGCTTTCCATGTGGGAGGGACATCTCCAGGGAAGATCCTAACTTACCCTATATGTGCTTCCGGGTTGCTTTAGCTCACACTACTGCATTTATATTTACTCTCTATCGCCCCCACAACAGCGGAGTTACTATCTTTCAAAGCATATCTGAGAAAATTGACCAAGTTCTTTCTACTTATCCTTCAGCTAACATTCATGTATGTGGAGACTTCAATGTTCACAACGTCGAATGGTTGACCCACTCAAACAAGACCGATGATGAGGGGAGGTTCTGTCATGATTTCTCCATTGCCTATGACCTCACTCAGATTGTTCAGGAACCTACCCGTGTGCCCGATAATGACGGCCAGTATGCGAGCCTACTAGACCTTTTTCTCACAACTTGCCCAGAACTATGTTCAGTTTCTGTTCTGTCACCTCTTGGATCTTCCGACCACTCTGTTGTATCAATTAAGATAAAAATGAAATGTAATAAGTCCCCTGACGTACCTCTTCATCGTACAGTATATCGATACACTAAGGCTGACTGGGATAGCTTCCGTACATTTATATCTGATCTACCTCTGCATTCCATGTTTAAAAAGGATGTGTCCTCTATAGTATTAGACCTGACTGAATGGTTAATTGTAGGTATTGACTATTTCATACCCTCTAAAAAGTTTCAGCAAAAACCTAACAGCCAGCCATGGTTCTCTCCAGAATGTGCTGCTGCCATTGCGCACAGAAATCACTTTTTCCACTGCTTCAAACGTAATAGATGTATGGAAAGTAAAGCCGCTTTCAGGACTGCCAGCAACCATTGTAAGAAAGTAATAAGGAACGCAAGAGAGTTGTATGCTCAATCTGTTAAGTCCAAAGTAGCTGAGAAGCGGCTTGGTTCCCACCAGTTTTGGCAAATAGCAAACAGAATCCTGAACAGAAGCGTGTGCTCCATCCCAACTATTATCAATGGACCTGAGGTAATCTCGTCAGCATCAGACAAAGCCAAACTCTTTGTCAAGAACTTTGCAGCTAATTTTACCCTTTGCAACCAAGACCGCCAACCCCCAATATTTCTTCCTGTATCAGAAAACATGCTATGTGATATACGTATATCTGTACGTGATGTTGCGAAGCTAATCAAAAACCTTGATTCGAGTAAAGCAACTGGCCCTGATGGTATTCCAATTATAGTACTCAAAAAACTTCAACCTGAACTAGCGCCCATACTTACAAAACTGTTTAAACGTTGTCTTAAGGAGAATAGTTTCCCATCTCCCTGGAAAATCTCATCAGTATGCCCTGTATTTAAGAATTCAGGTGATCGCTCATCCCCTTCTCAGTACAGGCCAATAAGTCTCCTGTGCGTCATGAGTAAGTTGCTAGAATCTGTGTTAAATACAGAAGTAATCAACCATCTCAACAAAAATAACCTTCTTAGTGACACTCAATATGGTTTCCGTTCTGCTAGATCTACAGCAGATGTCCTTACAGTTATATCGCATAGGATTAGCAAATCTCTCGACGGTGGCAATCTTTCTAGGGCAATTGCTCTTGACATATCTAAAGCCTTTGATAGGGTATGGCATAAAGGTTTACTTCATAAGATCGCTAGCTATGGTATAGCTGGAAAAGTCTTCTCAATTATTAAATCATTTCTTTCTGATAGGTTCATAAGAGTAGTAGTTGAGGGGCAAAAATCAGAAGCTCACAGTATTAATGCCGGTGTCCCTCAGGGATCCATCCTGGGCCCAACTCTTTTCCTGATCTACATTAATGATCTTCCAAATCATATCCTTACATCATTTGTAGACATTTATGCTGACGACACTACCATTTATGGTACCACATCTAAGACAGTAAACGACCAAGTTCTCTCTAATTCTCTCTCCTCTGATCTTGAGCACGTAGTACAATGGGGAAAGGAGTGGCTGGTTACTTTTAATGCATCTAAAACCAAGCTTCTCTCTTTACATCATCAACATTCTAATCCACATTTGTCATCAATTGAAATGAATGGCTCTCGTCTTCAGGAGGCCTCAAGTTTTGACAAGCTTCTGGGCTTGACCATTACTCCTGATCTTAAATGGAACACGTATATCAAATCTGTTGCCAAGGCCGCTGGAAAAATGGTGGGATCTTTCTATCGATCCGGTAGATATCTCACTGCTGATGCTATTCTCTATCTATATAAGAGCCAGGTATGTCCAAGGATGGAATACTGTTGCCACATCTGGGCAGGAGCTGCTAGAAAGGACTTGTCCTGCCTTGATAGAGTTCAAAATAGACTTCGTAGCCTCGTAGGAGATGTCCTTTTCTCCTCCTTGCAACCTCTATCTCACAGAAGAGATGTTGCGAGTTTGTTTCTGATGTATCGTTATTTTCATGGAAAGTGTTCGACTGAGCTTCAATCTATGGTCCCCCCTCGCCAAACTTTCACAAGAAACACTCGTCTAGCTGTAAACACTATCAATAATTTCCCCCACTCTTTATCTGTGCCTAAACCTAAACGTAGATTCCATGAACAAAGCTTCTTTCTTAGAACTGCACGCCTGTGGAATTGTCTTCCGTTTTCCTGCTTTACGGCTGACTACAATATGGTTGTGTTCAAGTCTAAAGTTAATAAGTTCTTGATGAGCCGTTCCATATAAGTTATCAAATTTACCAAATTTTCATTACTAATGATTACTATATTGACCAATTTCTACTGTACACTCTTTAACCCTTATCCTTGAGTGGCCTCTGGGCCTTGATAATGTGGTGATGCCTTTGTAAAAAAAAAAAAAAAAAAGACATATGCATGGACTTGGAGTCTATATTCGAAACACCCTCCCCCTAACTAGAGAAATAAAACTAGAATCAGAGGGCCAGGCCTTTATGTGCTTCAGACTAAATATGCAACACAATATTAGCTACTTGTATTTTCTCTACCGCTCTCCCTCAAACCAAGACTGTACCCTAATAAACAAAGTCTCAGACAGCATAGATATAGCACTCTCCCTCGATACTAGCGCACAAATACATGTATTTGGTGACTTCAATGTCCACCACAGTAACTGGCTAGGATTCTCAAATCACACAGACGTAGCTGGTAGCGCAACACATAGCTTCTCTATATCTCATTCCCTATCTCAATTGGTTACATTTCCGACACGTTTCCCAGACCAGCACGATCAACATGCCTCACTTCTAGATCTCTTTCTGACAACGGTTCCCAATGACTGTACAACACATGCCCACAGCCCACTCGGGAATGCTGATCACGCTGTGATAATGGTAGAAATCAGCCTAAATTCTCGTCCTGAAACTGAAGACCCACTACTCAAAACAACGAGGTATTACAAAAAGGCTGATTGGGAAGCCATCAGGGAGCTCATCAGAGATGCCCCATGGCAAAATATCTTTACTCTTCCAGCGGAACAGTGTGCAAATGAGACAACTGAATGGTTCAAAACTGCTATTGAAGCACATGTTCCCGCACGGAAATACTATAGCAAGCCCCACTCCCCCCAATGGTTTACTTCTGCTTGTGCAGCTGCCATTTGTCAAAGGCAGCATGCGTTCCGCAGATTCAACCGACATAAGTCCAGCTCAAATAAACAGAAGTTTATAGAAGCTAGAAATAATTGTAAGAGAGTGATAGACACAGCTAAGTCAGATTACTCTGAAACCACCAGAAAGCGCATCGAAGCACAGAAATTAGGAACCCGGGATTTTTGGAAAATATACAACAGCGTAGTTAATAATGGACAGTCAATTATTCCCCCACTAACAAACAATCATGAGGTTGCTTGCACGGCAACTGACAAGGCTAATCTGCTTGCCAGTCGGTTTGCCTCAAACTCCACACTGAACTCGGTACACCACTCACTCCCTGATTTTCCTCTGCGAACAGACGCCACACTTGACGATTTGAAAATCACCCCTTCTCAGGTACATGCTATTATAAAAAACCTAGACACCTCAAAAGCATGTGAACCAGATCTCATCCCGGCTGTGATATTAAAAAAATGCTCTGCCGAGGTTGCTCCAGTTCTGTCCAAACTTTACAATAAATGCCTTAACGAATCTTGTTTTCCCGACTGCTGGAAAACCGCCTCTGTGGTACCAGTCTTCAAGAATTCTGGTGAAAGAACTGACCCACTAAATTATCGCCCCGTTAGCCTCCTCCCGCTTTTCGCCAAAATATTTGAGTCCTTAGTTAATCAAGTCCTAGTCCAGCACCTAACAGCTGCTAAACTCCTGACTGACAAACAATATGGATTCAGGCAAGCCCGTTCAACAGCAGATATCTTAACTGTAGTTTCTGAACGTATATACCGTTCATTGGATAAAATAGGGGAGGGTAGAGCGGTGGCCCTTGATATATCTAAGGCTTTTGACAGGGTATGGCACGATGGTCTTCTAAGGAAAATTAGATCATATGGAATCACTGGAAGAATTCATAACGTAATTAAATCCTTCTTAAGTAATAGAAAAATCAAAGTTGTCCTCGACGGACGTACATCCAAACAATATGACATAAATGCGGGAGTGCCTCAGGGGTCTATCCTTGGACCTCTATTGTTCCTGATATTCATAAACGACCTCCCTGATAATATTGTTTCGGAGATGGGTATATTTTGCCGATGACACCACTCTCTATAACAGATATGAGGGGAAAACAAATGAACACATATCCAAGAAAATGGCAGAAACACTAGAGGATGACCTCCAATCCGTAGTGGAATGGGGACAAAAATGGTTGGTCTCATTCAATGCTGCTAAGACTAAGCTTGTTTCCTTCAATAACTACAAGAAACCTTCTCTACCACCAATAGCAATGGCCAAGAACACATTGCCTGAAAGTACTTCTTTTAAACTCCTCGGCCTAACGTTTACAGGGAATATGAACTAGAATAGATACATTGAGAGCATTGCCAAGGCTGCTGCAAGGAAGGTTGGCTCCCTCTACCGTGCTAGAAAACTACTTACGCCTGCCAGTATCCTATACCTCTATAAGGCAACCATTCGCCCATGTATGGAGTACTGTTGTCACATCTGGGCTGGTGCATCTGCTGCTTGTCTCTCGCTCCTGGACAGGGTTCAAAAAAGAGTCGCCAACCTGATAGGTCCTGAACTGTCATCTAGGCTTCAACCTCTGTCCCATCGACGAGATGTTGCATCCCTCTGCCTGTTCTACAAATACTTTAATGGTGAATGCTCTGATGAACTGCAAACACTTGTACCTCCCCGACGTAACTACCCCCGACAAACCCGACAAGCTACTAAGTCTCACCCCTTTACAGTGGAGATCCCTAGGTGCAAGAAAGCCTTTTACTCCAATAGTTTCTTCCCCAGAACTGCGGGTCTTTGGAACTCCCTTCCGGGATTCTGCTTTCCCAACTGCAACGATATGCAGAAGTTCAAGTGTAATGTTAACAAACATCTTTCTACTCTTCTCCCTTCATAATGACCCCACTAATTAATTCCCTAATAGTAGCCCCCTGCTTCAAAGTGGCACTGTGCCTTGTTTGGGGTGAAAATTGAAAAAAGAAAAAATCGTTAGACTACACAGGAGCGCTACTAAAAGCAGTAATAAATCTCTAATATAAATCTCACCTGTCTTTTTAAATGTATGTATGTATGTATGTATGTATGTATGTATGTATGTATGTATGTATGCCTAAAACTTTCGACAGAGGCGACGGATGTTTACAAGATCGGTATCATTTTGAAGCCCGACCATTCGGACGACAAATATAGAAAAATTGGCCAAAAACATTAATTTCTTCACCCTCAACTGGGCATTTTTCTACATGAAGGAGTCACTTTTTTCGCCGATATTTTCGAAAATCATCGCCTCTTTTCGATTGTCTAGCCTTAATTTAAACCTACGTCACTTCCGGTTTGGCAATGGGCGCAACAGCTAATGCGTCACGTTTTTTTTCACGTCGTTGTCCTCCTTCGCGGAACGAATTCAAGCCTGCCTACCTACTACCATTTTTTTTGGCTCAACCAACACCCGTCCACACACCTCCACTATTTTACAGCTCCTGCTAATATGTTCTCATGCGCTCACACGCGCTCACACGCGCTCACACGCGCTCGGTTTATATGGAAATTAAGCTACACAGAATTTTCCATGTTTCATTCTCGTAGGGATTCATCAGGCTATTGCATAGAATTAATGTTACCTGGTGTTTTTTATATATACCCTCGGTGATAAGTTTTTTTAGTTAGTCAATTAGATTTTTTGTTACTTCTGCTTTCATTTTCTGTAGCCAATGATCGTGCACCGAGTGGAAAATATTACGACCAGCCATGGATTTGTAGATTATGTATGAATGATATATCTTTCTTTAGATAATGATAACACAGGACATTCACTTAGGGTTATTACAAAGGTTTATTTACAAAGGGGATACAAGGCGAGAGTCTGCCTCTCTCGGTCTCTTGGAACTCTTTGATTCTCTTAGGAGTATTTCTACATTGTCTGTATATTATTGTACGGAAAGGTGCAAGGACATTCCATTATAACACCTTCCCCCAAGCTAAATTCTTCCCTAGAATTTGGCTTTACCATTTAGTTCTTTTTGAGCTTGAGCCAAAGCGTTCAGCACTTTTCCTTTTTCTTTCATTTCTCCTTACAGTTTGGATTTGTGAATTCTTCGATTTTGGAGAGTGACTAGTTTTCGGAGTTACTGATACTTTCCTTGGTATTTCCTTGTTGTTTGGGATTCAATTTGGAAAGTGTCGTACAACACTCCCATTGGCAGCTTTCGGTTTTCGACCGTTTCCATGTATCTTGGTCTCAATTGGTTTATATATCTTTTATGAAGAAATGTGCGCCCTTTTATGATATAGACCATTCTCCCAATTCTTTTTGAAACTATTCCATCTTCCTCAAAAACTCTTTCCTGCCCTATGACTTTTAAAGAAAACTTTATCACCGTCCTTATACGTATTCTGGTTTGGCGTTATCCTATAAATTGTTAGAAATTTTTAATACTCTTTTCGTCGGTCATAAATTGTTAGGAATTTTTAATACCCTTTTCGTCGGTCATAAATTGTTAGGAATTTTTAATACTCTTTTCGTCGGTCATAAATTGTTAGGAATTTTTAATACCCTTTTCGTCGGTCATAAATTGTTAGGAATTTTTAATACTCTTTTCGTCGGTCATAAATTGTTAGGAATTTTTAATACCCTTTTCGTCGGTCATAAATTGTTAGAAATTTTTAATACTCTTTTCGTCGGTCATAAATTGTTAGGAATTTTTAATACCCTTTTCGTCGGTCATAAATTGTTAGGAATTTTTAATACTCTTTTCGTCGGTCATAAATTGTTAGGAATTTTTAATACTCTTTTCGTCGGTCATAAATTGTTAGCAATTTTTAATACTCTTTTCGTCGGTCATAAATTGTTAGGAATTTTTAATACCCTTTTCGTCGGTCATAAATTGTTAGGAATTTTTAATACTCTTTTCGTCGGTCATAAATTGTTAGGAATTTTTAATACCCTTTTCGTCGGTCATAAATTGTTAGAAATTTTTAATACTCTTTTCGTCGGTCATAAATTGTTAGAAATTTTTAATACTCTTTTCGTCGGTCATAAATTGTTAGGAATTTTTAATACCCTTTTCGTCGGTCATAAATTGTTAGGAATTTTTAATACTCTTTTCGTCGGTCATAAATTGTTAGGAATTTTTAATACTCTTTTCGTCGGTCATAAATTGTTAGGAATTTTTAATACTCTTTTCGTCGGTCATAAATTGTTAGGAATTTTTAATACTCTTTTCGTCGGTCATAAATTGTTAGGAATTTTTAATACTCTTTTCGTCGGTCATAAATTGTTAGGAATTTTTAATACCCTTTTCGTCGGTCATAAATTGTTAGAAATTTTTAATACTCTTTTCGTCGGTCATAAATTGTTAGAAATTTTTAATACTCTTTTCGTCGGTCATAAATTGTTAGGAATTTTTAATACCCTTTTCGTCGGTCATAAATTGTTAGGAATTTTTAATACTCTTTTCGTCGGTCATAAATTGTTAGGAATTTTTAATACTCTTTTCGTCGGTCATAAATTGTTAGGAATTTTTAATACCCTTTTCGTCGGTCATAAATTGTTAGGAATTTTTAATACTCTTTTCGTCGGTCATAAATTGTTAGGAATTTTTAATACCCTTTTCGTCGGTCATAAATTGTTAGAAATTTTTAATACTCTTTTCGTCGGTCATAAATTGTTAGAAATTTTTAATACTCTTTTCGTCGGTCATAAATTGTTAGGAATTTTTAATACCCTTTTCGTCGGTCATAAATTGTTAGAAATTTTTAATACTCTTTTCGTCGGTCATAAATTGTTAGAAATTTTTAATACTCTTTTCGTCGGTCATAAATTGTTAGGAATTTTTAATACCCTTTTCGTCGGTCATAAATTGTTAGGAATTTTTAATACTCTTTTCGTCGGTCATAAATTGTTAGGAATTTTTAATACTCTTTTCGTCGGTCATAAATTGTTAGGAATTTTTAATACTCTTTTCGTCGGTCATAAATTGTTAGGAATTTTTAATACTCTTTTCGTCGGTCATAAATTGTTAGGAATTTTTAATACTCTTTTCGTCGGTCATAAATTGTTAGGAATTTTAAATACTCTTTTCGTCGGTCATAAATTGTTAGCAATTTTTAATACTCTTTTCTTCGGTGTCGATGTTGTTATTCTTTTACAATTCTCTTTTGAAGGTATCAACAAACTTTTCTGCTTGCCCGTTAGACCCAGGGTTTTAAGTTGGTGGTGTGATATGTTGTGATATGTTCAATGGCCAGTGACTGACAGTAGTCCTTAAATTCTTGTCCATTATACCAAATACCTCGTCTAACGACTTTATAGTGTTTGCAGCTGTGGGGTGTTTGCATTTGGAAATTTCCGGCCATTTTGAAAAACTATCCACGATTACCAAGTAATAATTTCCTTTTAGTGGTCCTGCGTAGTCTATATGGATACGTGCACAGGGTACGGGTTAGGGTTAGGGGTTTAGGGTTAGGTTTAGGTTTAGGTTTAGGGTTAGGGTTAGGATCAGGGTAAGGGTTAAGGTTAGGGTTAGGGTTAGGGTTAGGGTCAGATTTATGTTAGGGTTAGGGTTAGGGTCAGGGACAGGGTCGGGGTTAGGGTTAGGGTCAGGGCCAGGGTCAGGGTTAGGGTTAGGGTCAGGGTCAGGGTTAGGGTTAGGGTCAGGGACAGGGTCGGGGTTAGGGTTAGGGTCAGGGTCAGGGTTAGGGTTAGGGTCAGGGACAGAGTCGGGGTTAGGGTTAGGGTTAGGGTTAGGGTACACCTATTTTAGGCCAAGGTTGCGTCCTTATGGGTGGAACTATCTGCATACATGAGTTTCGTCACATATCGAAAATGAAACACTTTTAATCCCTTTTTTCTTTTCGTTTTGCCACACTTGTTTTTTTTAATATTCTTCCGCTGCTTTTTAAAAAAAAATTCTTCGAGTGTTACAGGTAGTTCTCTAACAATATTTATTAGTATGTCTGTTAGTTCATTTTCTTTTTACGTGCTGCTATAACCGTTTCTTCGAGCAATTCCGTTTTACTTGGAATCAATCCGGACGCACCATCTGCATGGGCAATTGCGTTCGATGGCAAAATTGTATTTAAGCAAAATAATTCTCCATCGCTGCAATCTGTTTGCAGTATGGGCAGAAACACCTTTTTGGAACCAAAATTCGATAGTAAACGTTTATGGTCGTTTACAAAACAAATGACCTTCCATGGATGAATACATTAATTTTTTTCATAGCGTATACAATTGTCAAACCTTCTTTCTCAATCAGACTGTAATAATTTCTTTCTGCGGATAATAAAATAGATCTCATGCAAATATTTAAAAAATATATTACATTTTCAAATATCTGGACAAAAAATATTTCATATTATAATAATCGCTGGAAAAATCCATCTAAATATCGATTAGACAATTATCTTCAATGGATGTTGAAAAAATATAAAACATCTCCATATTCTCTCCGAGCAATGTCGAAAAGTGTATATCGGCTTTGTGGCTGTGTCTTTAATGTCTCTATCGATATGATCAATAACACGATTCTTATTCAGGCTATATTTTAGCATTACTAAAATAACTATCATACAAGCGTATCGATTTCATATTTCTTACTCCATATTTGTTTAAAATAATATCCTCAAAGAATATAGATGTATGTTTCCATGCAACTTTAATTTAAAATTATTATTTTTCTACATTTATTTTTCGAATAAAATATTCGATAATTTTTTGCATTAACATTCTCAGCTGAACTGAGTTAGAAAGGATTTCAGAATATAATATACAGGGTGGGATGGTAATTTTGGCGCCCTAAGGAAAACAACACTGCAGATTTATTTTAAAACTTTTATTGAAAAAATCAATTCAGGTAACTTGATTATGTAGTAGAGTTGACGCCTATCTAATGTAACTGCCTTCAGCTTCAATCACCGCCTCGATACAGATCTGGAACTGGGATCATGCCTTTTCCACATGCGCCAGCAGGAGATCGGTGAATACTCGGCGGATGGTAGCGATCAGGTTGACTTTGGTGTTGTAGGAGGTCATGTTGGTGATGTTCTTGACGTATGATCAAACGAAGTAGTCCGGCGGGTTCAGGTCGGGGGAGGATGGATTCCAATGAGAGAAGAGTACAAAATCGTAGCACTCCTTCTAAAGCCAAGTCTGGGTCTCTTTTGACTTGTGGGCCGGCGCCTAGTCCTACTGCCACGCAAAGGGTCTGCCAGCAGTCACCTGATTGCACTAGGGAATCATCACACTCTTCAACACATCCAGGTACACTTTGATGTTGATTTTCAAGCCGACTTCGAATATGTGAGGTGGCATGATGTGGGCCTCACTTGAAACCACACCAAAGACTATAACCGTGACCGGAATGTTTGTTTTTCATCAACCTAGGAATGTCTCTGTTATTCGTAGCAATCCAGCGAGGCATTTTGAGGGTGCTGGCAATGGTCCTGTTTTCATAACGCTGATCGGTAGAGAGCATGAGGTTTACAGCAGCACATCTTCGATCTCCTCGTTGAACAATATGTCACTTTCAGACATAATAGAAAGCTCTTATCGCTCTTTGAATTTGTATACAACTTGTCAACTAGTAGATGGTCTGCACAAAAGAAAAACTGTTTTCATCAAACAGAAATAGAACCATGTCGTTTATTTTTAGGGCGACAATTTTATCGTTCCAGCATGTATTTGTATATATTGATTCGAGTTTATATTAAAATTATTATTTTTCTATATTTCTTTCATACCTTTAAGAAAAAGATATCACATCTTACGTATTATCATCATTTTTACTACATTTTTTTTCTAATCCGACATTTATTTACATATTAATCTCTTTGGTTTCATAATCCACTTTTGATTATTAAATATCTCTATTTATTTTACATATTCTTACAATTTGATTTTTATTTAGTTTAGTGGGTATCAATTCCATTATCTACGGTACTTTTATAAAATAATGTAATTTTGAATCGTGAACTTGTGAGATAACGACAAAAAATACATAGTTTACGCACGAAATAATAATGAAAGCAAAAAAACACTGCGGTCAATTCAATAAATGTTAGTCAATGCGCTTATGTTAGACTTGCCTGTAAATAACGGATATAGTTATATAATAGTTATCGCGATGATAAACGATATCAGTACTTATGTAGACCTATTTGAGATCATGGTTATAAATAATCCAATTGTATAAAATAAAAACAAACTTGTATAATAATACAAATTATGAAATGAATGTGGAAAATACACGGTTTCCCTTGTGAAGGTTGTCGTCGGGTTAGGGTTAGGGTTAGGGTTGTGAAGGTTGCCGTTTTATTTACTTTTTTTTTTAAATTACATTTTCACCCCAAACAAGGCACATTGCCACTTTGGTGTAGGGGGCTACTATCAGGGACAACAACTACTGGGGTACTATGTAGGGATTTGGGCAGCAAGATGTCGTTCACGTTACACTTGAACTTCTGCACGTCAGTACAGTTGGGGAAGCAGGGACCTGGAATGGAATTCCAAAGTCTAGCAGTTCTGGGGAAGAAACTATTGGAGTAGAAAGATCTTTTACATCTATGGATCTCTACAGTGTGGGGTGGGATTTAGCTGCCTGTCGGGTTTGTCGAGGGTGCTCACGTCGTGGGGGCACAAGTGATTGCAGTTCGTCAGAGCATTCACCACGAAAATACTTGTAGAAAAGGCAGAGGGATGCAACATTTCGTCAATGGGACAGAGGCTGAAGCTTAGATGCCAGTTCAGGACATATCAGGTTTGCGACTCTCTTTTGAACCTTGTCAAGGAGCGAGAGACTAGTAGCAGATGCACCAGCCCAAATGTGACAGCAATACTCCATACATGGGCGAATGGTGACCTTATAGAGGTACAGGATACTTTAGGGTGTTAGTAGTTGTCTAGCACGGTAGAGAGAGCCCACCTTTCTTGCAGCGGCCCTGGCAATGCATTCAATGTAATTGTTCAGACTCATGTTTCCTGTGAACGTTAGGCCAAGGAGTTTGAAAGATGGACTCTCAGATAAAGAGGGTTTCTTGTAATTATTGAATGACACTAGTTTAGTCTTGGCGGCATTGAACGTGATCAACCATTTTTATCCCCATTCCACTACAGATTGGAGGTCTTCCTCTAGTGTTTCTGCCATTTCTTTAGAAATGTGTTCATTGGTCTTCCTATCGTGCCTGCCATAGAGTGTAGTGTCATCAGCATATATACCCATCTTAGAGGCAATTTTGTCGGGGAGGTCATTTATGAATATTAGGAACAATATAGGTCCAAGGATAGACCTCTGGGGCACTCCCGCATTTATATTATATTGTTTAGATGTACGACCGTCGAGGACAACCTGGATTTTTCTCTTATCTAAGAAGGATTTACTTATGTTAAGTATTCTACCAGTGATACCGTATGATCTAATTTTCCTGAGGAGGCCTCCATACCATACCCTGTCAAAAGCCTTAGATATATCTAGAGCTACGCTTTGTCCAGTGACTGGTATATACGTTCAGAGATTACAGTGAGGATGTCTGCTGTGGAACTGGCTTGTCTAAATCCATATTGTTGGTCAGTCAGAAGTTTAGCATCTGTAAGGTGATGGACGAGCATGGTTAATTAAGGTCTCAAATATTTTGGCAAAAAGTGGGAGGAGGCTAATGGGGCGATAATTTGATGGGTCAGTTCTTTGGCCAGAATTCTTGAATACTGGTACAACAGAAGCAGTTTTCCAACAGCCCGGAATGCAAGCTTCATTAAGGCACTTGTAGAGTTTGGAGAAAACTGGAGCTACTTCGGCTGAGCACTTTTTTAATAGCACAGCTGGGATGAGATCGGGTCCACATGCTTTTGAAGTGTCAAGGTTTTTTATGATGGCATGCACCTGAGCAGCAGTGATTTTCAGATCGTCTAGCGTGGCGCCTGTCCGCATAGGAAAGTCAGGTAGGGGGTGTTTGGAAGGGTCCAGTGTGGAGTTTGAGGCAAACCGACAGGCAAGCATGTTAGCCTTGTCGGTTGCTGAGGAGACAACCTAGTGATTGTTAGTTAGTGGGTGAATTGTTGATTGCCCATTATTGACTACAATGTTGTAGATTTTCCAGAAGTTACGAGTTCCTAATTTCTGTGCTTCGATGCGTATATCCTCTCTTAGCTGTCGCTATTTCTAACTTCTATATACTTCTGTCTGTTTTAACTGGACTTATGTCGGTTAAATCTGCGGTATGCATGCTGCTTTTGAGCAATGGCAGTTGCGCAAGTCGACGTAAACCATTGGGGAGAGTGGGGCTTACTATAAAATTTCCGCATGATATAATATCTCGTTGTTTTGAGCACTGGCTCTTCATTTTGGGTCTAGAGTTTAGGGCGATTTTAACCATTATCACTGCATGATCAGCGTTCCCGAGTGGGCTGTGGGCCTTCGTTATTCAGTCATCGGGAGCTGTAGTCAAAAACAGATCTAGAAGTGATGCATGTTGTTCTTCCTGGTCAGGGAAACGGGTTGGAAACGTAACAATTTGTGATAGGGAGTGAGATATAGTGAAGCTATGAGTTGTGCTGCCCGCTGCATCTGTGTAAGTAGAGAATCCAAGCCAGTTTTTGTGGTGGACATTAAAGTCACCAAATACATGTATTTGTGCGCTAGTGTCGAGGGACAGTGCCGTGTCTATGCTGTCAGAGAATTGTTTATTAGGGTGCAGTCCTGAGTCGAGGGAGAGCGGTAGAGAAAATAAAAGTAGCTAATATTGTGTTGCATGTTTAGTATAAAGCACATAAAGTCTTGATCATCCGTTTCTAGGTTTGTTTCTCTAGTCAGGGGGGTATTACGAATGTAAACTCCAAGTCCGTGCATGTGTCTGTCAGAGTCCTTACGGCAGAGTGGGAGATATCCAGGCATGTTAAAGTGGTTAGAGGGGATGGAGGAGTGTAAGTTAGTCTCACTTAGTGCTAAGATATCCGGGGTATTTGTTAGAAGAAATTCTTCAACATCAGCTAAATTAGTTCTAAGCCTACGGATATTTGTGAATGCAAGCCTCAAGGGAGGAGGCAAGTTGAATTTGTTTGTCCCTAAGCCTAGTTTAAGCTTATTTTTAGATTGTACTGTCGTCATATTTTTAAAGAGTTTCGGTTTAGGTAAGGGGGAGCTAAACAAGAGGTTATGCAGAGCATCATACATGCATCACAAGTAGACCATCAGCTGACCTTTGTCCAATCAGGATTGTGGCCTCAGGAAAGCCCACCGGGGATGAGTGCAGGGTCCCTTTCCATGCGCGTCATGGCACTACAAACAACCCAATATTATTCAACTGTTGATGGAGCAGCCGCTCTAAGCGCTACCAAAGAGTTAGGGCACATGTACTACCAGTTGGGAACAGCAGCCAGGAACTGTCAATCCGGTACCCTTTTTTTTCTACTATAGAAGACAGAACTATAAAGCTAAAAAAAAGTAAAATTATCATACGCATGTGCGCACTCTATAAATAGATACAAACTCCGGGTAAGGAAGCGACGCCCCACCTAACCTCTCACCTAGAACATCGTTAAGCACGTTGGCAGACGCGTCAAATGTAGATGTCCAAAGAAAATAAGCTAAGTGAAATTAATCAATCCTAATCCTGCCCAAATGCCAACTGCTTTTTACAATTTATTTATTTAATGTATCTTTAATTATATGCGCATATATTGTCTTTAACTCCTTGCTTCCATGCGAGCCTTTTTTTTTTTTTTAGCTTTTTACCAACTGTTTTTTATACTTTCTATCTTTTAAATTCTTAATTCGAATATATGCGTCTATATGTTGGTTTTTCAGAATTTAAATACAACCACTTAACATATATATATATATATATATATATATATATATATATATATATATATATATATACATGTATACATATACACAGACGCATATATACATATACGCATATACATACATATATATACTTATATGCGCATATACACACATATATGTATTTTGCTCGTGTGTGTGTGTATTACTATATGTATCTTATTATCTATCTTCTAATTCATATCGTCTGCTCTTTGGTCTGTATCTGTTTATATGTTCACTATATGATCTCCTCTCTAAGTTTACGTCATGTATCATGTGGATGTTTTGTTTTCTATATACCTCGTAGTCTATGCGTAAGTAACTGTGTGTGGTCGTTTTTTTATTATATATATTTTTATGTATATAATTTTATATAATTTAATTTGTATGTTGTTGTTATTTATTAGATTATATATACTTCAATTTATATATATATATATTATATTTTGTAATTTGTATATTGTTGTTGCTATGGTTCTCTTGTTATTAGGTGTCAAAAGATAAAGGGAGAGCTCAGTTCAAGCCTGTTATTCAAGGAAGGTTTGTGTTTCGAAATAAGGAGTGCTTCGGCAATTCTAACATTTCCAAGGTTTCTGACTGTATCCTTGCCTCAGTCAGAAACCTTGGAAATGTTAGAATTGCCGAAGCACTCCTTATTTCGAAACACAAACCTTCCTTGAATAACAGGCTTGAACTGAGCTCTCCCTTTATCTTTTGACACCTAATAACAAGAGAACCATAGCAACAACAATATACAAATTACAAAATATAATATATATATATATATATATAAATTGAAGTATATATAATCTAATAAATAATAACAAGAGAATCCATAGTAACAACAACATACAAATTAAATTATATAAAATTATATAAATAAAAATATATATAATAAAAAAACGACCACACACAGTCACTTACGCATAGACTACGAGGTATATAGAAAACAAAACATCCACATGATACATGACGTAAACTTAGAGAGGAGATCATATAAACAGATACAGACCAAAGAGCAAACGATATGAATTAGAAGATAGATAATAAGATACATATAGGAATACACACACACACACACACACACACACGAGCAAAATACATATATGTGTGTATATGCGTATATAAGTATATATATGTATGTATATGTATATATGTATATATGCGTCTGTGTATATGTATACATGTACATATACATATATATATGTGCATATATATATATTAAGTGGTTGTATTTAAATTCTGAAAAACCAACATATAGACGCATATATTCGAATTAAGAATTTATTGTTTGACAAAAGGAATATATAGAAGGGGTTATGTTGATTTCCTTTTATATAAATTTTATATAACTTTATTTCATCTGATTTCTAATCAGTGTCTTATCTCGATTATATATATATATATATATATATATGGAAGTTTGTATATAGGTAGAAATCAGAATATATCACTCTATGCATCAATAACACCTAACAGATTCATACTTAAGGATGAGGTGTTTAGATCATCTCATATTTAAAAAAAAATCAGAAAAAATAGATAAACTTAAACTTAATAAATTAATAAAAAAAATAAGTAAAGAGAAAAAAATAAAAGATAATGGAGACATAAACGCAAAGGAGTGTAGATTGGTTGTGGTAGACGTGAGGGCGAAATAGACCAGATCAAGTTAGCAAGTAACAAATACGAAAAAACAAACAAACAAAAAACCCACAGAAAATAATGCTAATATTCATACATAAACTGAGAAGTAATATTATAACCACTAAGTATATATATATATATATATATATATATATATATATATATATATATATATATGAAAAAATATACAAACCAGGAAAATAAAATATATTTATACCAAGTCAGTAAAACTTTATCAAGAAAAAAATACAGTAAAAGAAATAAAGTTTAACAGAGTTATCTCCCTTACACTATAATTTATTGAATATAGTATATATATGGTATGTATGTGTGGTATATATGTATTCATGTGTGTATATGTACTTATATACATTTGCGCGTGTGTGTGTAGTATGTATATATAGTATATATATATATATATATTTACTAAACTTTAAAAAGAAAAAAAGGTAAAAGTCAATAAGTGAAGCAGAGTTATCTCCCTTATACTATAATTTACTTGGCGTTTACTGGGTACTATATAATTAAAAATAAATAAATAAATGTCTGTATATGTAAACAAAGAAGGAATATTATAGCCACAAAATAAAACAAATAAAAAATACATGAAAATAAGCCCAATTACCCACCTTACAAATAAAAAAAACTAAAACAAACAAAATAAAAACATCAATAAAAAATATATTTATAGCAAACTAAATAAAAAAATATATGTCTATGATAATAATAATAATAATAATAATAATGATAATAATAAAAGGAGATAAAATAAGGCCTACCAAAGTTATCTCCCCCTCCCTCACACAATAGGTCACGTGAATTTTTACTGCGATACTATCATTGTAAAGAATGAAAAACATTAGCCGTATAATAATAATAATAATAATAATAATAATAATAATAATAATAATAATAATAATAATACAATATTATACAAAAAATATATAACCAATGTTTATAACAAAAAGAATAAATAAATAAAAAAAAATTACCCGCCAGCTCCATACAGTTAAACTAATCCAACCTTTCTGCGGTCCTGACCTCTTTCTGCAGTCCTATCCTCTTCTCTTCCACCATCTTAAATATACTTTTGTTTTTCTTTTTTGAAAAGGGGAGGTACCTTTCTCCCGAAATTAATCAAAGTTCCATACCACCAACGAACTTTATATACTCGGACATACCGGCAATTTTGTTATAAAATAATTATACATCGAGGTGAGGAATGATAGATGAATAAACAGTTAGACATTTCTCTTCTTAAACACACCAGTCTACTTGTTTGTTTTTCTTTTCTTTACTCTCATGATTCCGGTCTTTTCGCATTGTTTTTGGCTTTTAAAACTTCCATATATTCATTTACCAACAATGCTCCAAGCAAACTACCACCTAATCTTACCACCTAATCTTACACACACACACACACACACACACACACACACACACACACACACACACACACACACACGCGCGCGCGCGCATATATATAATTTATTAGCGTTTTATCTGCTTAGTTACACATGTTTCGGTTACTGAATCGTATCAACGATCCAGCAACTTCGTCCGACTTTAACAGGAGTGGTTATTATGATTAGAAAAACGATATTAGAAGAAGAAGAAGAAGAAGAAGAAGAAGAAGAAGAAGAAGAAGAAGAAGAAGAAGGAAAAAGGGGTATTTTAATTCTGATTTGATGACATATAAGTTTTAAGATTTAATAATTTAATTACCATCGAAAAGGGGTGAGGTGGGGTTTAATAATTTTAGCCAGACACGGATCGGAGTATAGGGAGAGAGAGAGAGAGAGAGAGAGAGAGAGAGAGAGAGAGAGAGAGAGAGAGAGAGAGAGAGAGAGAGAGAGAGAGAAAATATATAGATATCTAATTTATCATTGCATCCGCGGTGGATGTGGAGGGTTTGGGGATAGACAAAAAGGGATTGTTTCTGTGTTTTTATTGGCAAATATAACGAAACGAAAGTTTGGTTTAATTTTCAGCAAGCCATGCGATATTCGACAATACTTATATCCTAACGAAATACAATGGGACATTCCTAGAGATGAATACGCCAACCTGACCAAAAAAAACTTTAATATATATGAAACGGAAAGATTTGTAGACAGTAGAAAGGTCAAATTTAAAAAAAAACTTATTCAACGCCGATGTTATATTTTTAAAAACAAATTATGTTGTATTTGATTACAAAGTTGGTGCAAAAATAATATTTTGACGTTCAACTATATAAAAAAACGACATTATTTTTGCACCAACCTAATATATAATTGAAACTTACCTTCTTTACAGGATTAGTATGATTTTTTTTTCAAAATTTTAATATATATATATATATATATATATATATATATATATATATATATATATATATATATATATATACAAGCAGACAGACAGTTTGGCTGTATCAGAGCTTTTCAGTGCGACTAGACTAATACTGATCTAAAGTCAAATATCGACCATTTCCATCTAATTAATAGTCGGCAAATGATGAATGTTGTTGTATCTATACGAGTGCTTATGAAAATATTGTTTTTTTTTTACATGGGGATCACCACTTATCAAGGCTCGGCGGCCACTCGAAGATAAGGGTTATTGCGTGTATAGTAGTTATTAGGATGATATCGTAGTAATCGTTAGTAGTAGAAATTTGGTAAATTGGATAACTTAAAGAAACGGTTCATCAATAATTTGTTTACACTGGACTTGAAGACAACCAAATTGACGTCAGCTGGAAAACAGTCAAACAGAAGGGAGTTCAACAGGCGTGAAGTTTTAAGAAAGAAGCTTTCTTTATGTAATCTACGTTTTGGTTTAGGCACAGATAAAGAGTGGGGAAAATTATTGACAATGGTTTCAGCTAGACGAGTGTTTTTCGTGAAAGATTGGCGAGAGGGGACCATAGATTGGAGCTTAGACGAGCAATTATCACGGAAATAACGATGATACAAAGACAGGCTTGCAACGTCTTTTCTGTGGGAAAGAGGTTGCAGAGAAGAGAATGGACATCCCCCACTAGGAAGTCTATTTTGAACTCTGTCAAGGCAGGATAAGCTGCTTCTAGCAACTCCTGCTCAGATGTGGCAACAGTACTCCATCCTTGGACATACGTAGCTTGAATTCTGCCAGAACAGGATAGTGTGCACCGAAAAATACTTCATTTTAGAAGATATTCAACTTTTATACTGGTAGAGGATTGCGTCAGGAGTGAAGTACATTTTGGAGCCGTAGAATGCTGCAACTTGGCAAAATAAAAATATGTGAGTATGAAACATTCGTTAATCAGCATTCAATCCCTGGCAACGTCTGGTAACCCTGTTAGTACATATATATTTATAAAGTTAGGCAGTCTTATATTTTTCCAAATTTGTCGGTTTTGGAATTGTAACACTTCAATAACAATATGTCCTTAAACGAGAACTGGCTTTTAAGGAGTTGGAGAACTGAATCAGAGTGAAACAGTATGGACATTTAGGAATTTTCATGGGAGAAGAAAAAGGAGTTGATTTGGGAGTGTGTTGAAAGGAGACAAACAGTGGGTTGTATTTGGGAAATTATTTTGCGTCTACGTTTATTTGGGGTTTGTTTGGAACATGGTTTATGAATATCACTTCTAGATCTGTTTCTGACAACAGTTCCTGAGGATTGTATAACAAATGCTGATAGCCCACTCGGAAACGCTGATCATGTAGTGATAATGGTTGAAATCGCCCTAAACTCTAGACCCAAAACTGAAGAGCCAATGCTCAAAACAACGAGATATTCTAAAAAGGATGACTGGGAAGCCATCGGAGATCTTATCAGACATGCCACATGCGCAAATGAGACCACTGGATGGTTCAAAACGGCAATTGAAGCACATGTTTCCATGCGGAAATTTTATAGCGAGCTCCACTCTCCGCAATGGTTTACTTCTACTTGCGCAACTGCTACTGCTCAAAGGCAGCATGCATGCCGCAAATTTAACCGACATAAGCCCAGTTAAAACAGACAGAAGTATATAGAAGCTAGAAGTAACGTTAAGAAAGAAATAGCGACAGCTAAGAGAGAATTTACTGAAACCACTAAAAGACGCATCGAAACACAAAAATTAGGAACTCGAGACTTCTGGAAAATCTACAACAGTGTAGTCAATAATGGGCAATCAACAATTCCACCACTAATAATCACGAGGTTGTTTGCTGAGCAACCGACAAGGCTAACATGCTTGCCAGTCGGTTTGCCTCAAACTCCACACTAGATCCTACCAGCCACCCTCTACCTGACTTTCCTTTGCGGACAGACGGCACGCTAGACGATCTGAAAATCATTCCTGCTCAGGTACATGCTATCATAAAAAACCTTGACATTTCAAAAGCATGTGGACCCGATCTCATCCCAGTTGTGCTATTAAAAAAGTGCTCAGCCGAAGTAGCTCCAGTTCTCTCCAAACTCTACAACAAATGCCTTAATGGATCTTGCTTTCCGGGTTGTTGGAAAACTGCTTCTGTGATACCATTATTCAAGAATTCTGGCGAAAGAACTGACCCATCAAATTATCACCCCATTAGCCTCCTCCCACTTTTCACCAAAATATTTGAGACCATAATTACCCATGCTCTAGTCCAGCACCTTACAGATGCTAAACTTCTGACTGACAAACAATATGGATTTAGACAAGCCCGTTCCACAGCTGACATCCTCATTGTAATCTCTGAACCTATATACCATTCACTGGACAAAGCGGGAGAGGGCAGAACGGTAGCCCTAGATATATCTAAGGCTTTTGACAGGGTATGGCATGGGGGCCTCCTCAGGAAAATTAGATCATACGGTATCACTGGTAGAATACTTAACATAATTAAATCCTTCTTAGATAAGAGAAAAAATCCAGGTTGTCCTCGACGGTCGTACATCTAAAAAATATGATATAAATGCGGGAGTGCCTCAGGGGTCTATCCTTGGACCTATATTGTTCCTAATATTCATAAATGACCTCCCCGACAAAATTGCCTCTGAGATGGGTATATATGCTGATGACATCACACTCTATAACAGGCACGACAGGAAAACAAATGAACATATATCTAAAGAAATGGCAAAAACACTAGAGGATGACCTCCAATCTGTGGTGGAATGGGGACAAAAATGGATGGTCACATTCAATGCTGCCAAGACTAAACTGGTTTCCTTCAATAATTACAAGAAACTTTCTCTGCCACCAATAGCAATGGCCAGTGACTCTTTATCTGAGAGTACATCTTTTAAACTCCTCGGCTTAACGTTCACAGGAAACATAAGTTGGAACAATTACATCGAAAGCATTGCCAGGACCGCTGCGAAGAAGGTAGGCTCTCTCTACTTGCTAGAAAATTACTAACACCCTAAAGTATCCTGTATCTCTATAAGGTCACCATTCGCCCATGTATGGAGTATATCTGTCACATTTGGGCTGGTGTATCTGCTACTAGTCCCTCGCTCCTAGACAAGGTTCAAAAGAGAGTCACCAATCTGATAGGCCCTGAACTGGCATCTAAGCTTCAGCCTCTGTCCCATCGACAAAATGTTGCATCCCTCTGCCTGTTCTACAAGTATTTTAATGGTGAATGCTCTGACGAACTGCAGACACTTGTGCCCCCACGACATAGACACCGTCGACAAACCCGACAGGCAGCTAAATCCCATCCCCACACTGTAGAGATCCCCAGATGTAAAAAATCTTTCTACTCCAATAGTTTCGTCCCCAGAACCGCTAGACTTTGGAATTCCATTCCAGGTCTCTGCTTCCTCTACTGTACTTACATGCAGAAGTTCAAGTGTAACGTGAACCGACTTCTTGCTGCTCAAATCCCTACATAGTACCCCAGTAGCTGTTACCCCTGATAGTAGCCTCCGTACCCTAAAGTGGCAATTTGCCTTGTTTGGGGGTGAAAATGTAATATATATATATATATGTATATGTGTGTATATATGTACTACAAAATATTAGTATTTCTAATTATATATACAATTCTTTTACAAACAACTTTAGTTTTTAATTATATATATATATATATATATATATATATATATATATATATATATATATATATAATTCCTTTACAAACAAATGATAGAGTACTAATTTAGTAAATATTGCAAACTTATTTTGAAGGTTTCTAAAAACTTTACTAAGTATGATATTTATATTTATATCCGTCTGCGTCTAATATATGTAAGATAATAAATGGAAAAATTAATGTATTATTAAAAGTACATATCAAATATTTTAAAATTGTGTAACCATTTGCAATTGTGCATAATTAGTGACAAACAGTGTATTTATCGATTTGTATCTTACTGGAGGAAATTCCGGGCAGGATATAGTATGTAACAAATGAAATCGAATGACGTTACAGTTTCAATATCAGATGCATCCATATTGACCCAACATTTGAAATTTGATTGATTTAAATTTATATGTTAAATATATTCATGCTCAGCCATCTTTAAGTATATGAGTGTAAATCTGATGAGAAAGACATTTGGAAAGAAGAAAAATATTATCTTTTATAAAATGATTTTTTTTTAAATGTGTCAAAAGTCAGTCTCTCCGCTTGTATGTCTGGCTGTTCGTCTGTCGGTCTATTACGCATAAGTTTGAAATATTAATTCCATTGCTAAACGAGTAAAATGGATGGATCTTTTAAATATCTGCTATTAATGATTATTTTAATCCTAATTTTTATGATTCTATTTTTAATGTATATTTGCAACATTCTGAATAATTCTCTTCTTTCTCTATTGCAGATTCTCATCGTCTGCATCATGTTATTCATTCCTTATTTGATGCTCCTTTATCTCGGACAAATACCATCATTGCATCCTAAAATGATCATTTCAAAATACATATCCAACTATCATAAGATAAATATAAAATGATTTTGGAAAGGCCAAGAAGTAAATACCAATTCTTCGACCAATCAAAATCAAAGTTTATTTGATATATCCTCAAGCAATAAAAGCAGAGAAGCTATTGTGAAAAAAACGATAATAGCCAAACCAAAAGTTCGAAAAAAATACCTAATTTATCATTGCATCCGCGGTGGATGTGGAGGGTTTGGGGATAGACAAAAAGGGATTGTTTCTGTGTTTTTATTGGCAAATATAACGAAACGAAAGTTTGGTTTAATTTTCAGCAAGCCATGCGATATTCGACAATACTTATATCCTAACGAAATACAATGGGACATACCTAGTAACGAATACGCCAACCTGACCAAAAAAACTTTAATATATATGAAACGAAAAGATTTGAAGACAGTAGAAAGGTCAAATTTAACAAACTTATTTAACGCCGATGTTATATTTTTAAAAACAAATTATGTTGTATTTGATTACATAAAAAGAAATAAAAACCATAAATCACAACTGAAATGGTTACAAAACGTAACTTATTCACAATATTTTGCCGAAAGTTATTGGAAAATATTCAAACTTAGTGATAACATTACACGCAAATTTGAAGAAATTGTAAAAACTTCTCATCTTACGAATAGCACCAAATTGATATGTGCTCACATACGAATAGGCCGTAATCCAACGATGCCCCACGATCCTCCAAGAAATAGCCCGAAAAGTGTGAAAGTTGTTTGGGATTTTCTTCATCGATACAATGACACAAGTCTTTACAAGATTTTTGTCGCCACGGATTCGGAAATTGTTCGAAAAGAAGCTCTACAGCTTTTTGCCAATCAGACTGTGACGGAGCCGGCGGGGAAAATTCTCCACATCGATGCACATAGCAACGCGTCTCCTACCGTATGCCAGGGAATGGAAAAGGTATTACTCGATCAGTACGTTTTGATGCACTGTGATGTGTTGGTGCACAGCCGTAGCGGCTTTGGTGAGAACGCAGCTCGCCTAATGAAGAACACAGGAGAAATATACATCTTCAAGGGAGGCACTATATCACCATCGGACATTCTTTATCGCAAATTTGTTCACAGTTTCTCAAAATGGGCAGACGCATAGGAAAAGTATATACACTTGTCTGTATCATGCGGATGAATATATTTTGTGATATACAATTAAGTGATCTATGGCAGACGACAACTTACAGACGAAACAAATATTGAGTAAAAGTGCACACCATGGATGACATTTTGTTTTCCAATGTTTTTTTTTCAAAGATGTAAAACTTCCTTATTACAATTATCTGTTTGATGAATACTACTGATATTATTTTGTTATATAATGTAAAAAGTGTTTGCTGCTAATTTTCGTCGTTTTAATTTGTTATATTCATTTTATTTTATTACATTCTAGCCTGGTTACCCGGCGTTGCTTGGGTGTTTGGTGATGTGTATTAATAATAAAAAAAAAAAGAAAAAAAAAAAGAAAAAAGTGGTAGTAGGTAGGCAGGCTTGAACCCGTACCGTGAAGGAAGAACAGAACGTGAAAAAAAGTAACGTCTTTGCCGTTGCGTCCATCGCCAATCCTGAAATGGCGGAGCTTTAAATTAAGGTTAGTCAATCGAAATGAGGGGATGACTTACGAAAATATCAGGGAAGAAAGCGACCCATCCCTGTAGAAAAGTGCCCAGTTCAGGATGAAAGAATTAATGTTTTTAGCCAATTCTTCGATATTTGTCGTCCGAAGGGTCTAGCTTCAAAACGATACCAATCTCGTGAAAACTTATCGCCTTTGTCGAAAGTTTTAGGCTGTCAGACGAGTGCCACTCCCTCAGACATTTAAAATCCATGAGCCCAAATGCCTGAGGGAGTATCAATACAAATATGATGTTACAGAGTCTTAGCTTTGTACGACAGCTAAGTCTCTCTCTCTCGGTTCAAAATGTTCAGATCTAGCAACAAGCAAGAGCAAGATAGCCAGCAACAAATTAAACTGTAGACCAGCTTAATACGGGTAATGGTCTTCCGCTTTATGGTTTTTGAAATCAGAGATTTGCTTCTCCTAGAAAGGTTGCCTTCACCACAGCTTACGGGAACCCTCTCCATCCCAATACACATATGCACACACACAAATATACACGGTGCTAGTTGGCCGTTGGCCCAGAAAGAGTTCATTCGCCCTTTGGAAGGTCTTGTTTTTAATCCTTCAGGGAGACTAGCCGCCCTCCTCACCAAACAAGTCTGGTGGGGGAACCAGTTTAGTCGCCGGTGACCCGACCGTGAGGCAGGTAGTACTGGATTACATGGTACCAGTAGCAGATGACATGACCTGACATATTTAGGCTGACATACATACATACATACATACATACATACATACATACATGTAAACAGACACGTGAGATTTATATTATAAAAGATTATTATTATAAGTAAAAATATGAATGACTAGTGAAGCATTAATTACTTTTTAATGACATGATTATCTTTATTTTTAAATTGACTGGAATAAAAATGGTACTAGACGGCGAACACGTATGAAGACTATGATACGCCTTAAGAACACATAAATGTAATTGCTGAATAGTCAATAAAATAGTCGGCATAAAAAGTAAAAAAAAAAGAAACACAATTAACAAGCACACACACACACACACACACACACACACACACACATATATATATATTTATCAATTACTGACCACCTTATAAAAAACCGTCTGGTGCAGCGAACTTTAGCACGAAATCTTTTACAATCTTGAGTCGTGCTCACTCATTATTTCAATTAAAGATCTTGGAGACTCTTCACGTTCGGTTGAGAAGGCCTTCCGTCTGCAAGCAGAAGGAATGCCTCTTAGGTTTGAGCGTGATTAGTCTCTAGGATCTTCGAGCAATATAACGTTGTATTTCAATTGCTTTCCCTAATTTTTTCCCCATACATAACGTAATGCAACGTTATTTTTTTTTATCTGTACATAATTTCGATTCCCATTCGTGTCTTGCCTTTTTTTCGCTTAAATCACTCGATGCAGCTTTGATAAAGCGAGGGCGAAACCGGTCAGCTGACTCTCATTTTCTTTCTCCCCCTTTTATTCTCTTCACCTCGTTAACTTTATTTTAAACGTTCTAATCATGAATTTTCGTCTCCCTTTCATGATTGCATCATATATATATATATATATATATATATATATATATATATATATATATGATTGCAACGTCTTGTCAGACGAGTGCCACTCCTTCAGACACTTAAAGTCCATGAGCTCAAAAATGACTACTTTTTAGTCCTACTGGTGAATTCACACGTTCAAGCAGACATGACACTGAAGACTGTCACTGAGATCAATAATTACATGTGTCCAGCATTTTAAGCCTCCACGTGTCACAACTTTTCCATCGCCACAGGACCATTTTTATAGACAAATGCCTGAGGGAGTATCTATACACAGATGATGTTACAGAGTCTTAGCTTTGTACGGCAGCTAAGTCTCTCTTTCGGTTCAAAATGTTGAGATCCAGCAACAAGCAAGAGCAAGATAGCCAGCAACAAGTTAAACTGCAGACTAGCTTAATGCGGGTACTCTCCACTCCAACACACACATACATACACACAAACACACACGGTGCTAGTTGGCCGTTGACCCCGAAAAAGGGTTCATTCGCCCTTTGGAAGGTCTTATTTTTAATCCTTCAGCGAGACTACCCACTCTCCTCACCAAACAAGTCTGGTGTTTCGTCGTCTACGACTCATCAGATGAGTAGACGACGAACGGATGAGTCGTAGACGACGAAACACGTGTCAGTGGATAATTATATTAAAAAAAAATAATATACTTACCGTTCCCCATGTAGGGGCCCCAACTTGGTTAAAGGGAAAATTATTCCCAACTCGCATTTAAGTAGAAATGCACTTTCGTAAATAATTGAATTCATCCAAAACGTATCGCAAAAACAAAAACAAATAACATTTATATATATATATATATATATATATATATATATATATATATATATATATATATATATATATATATATATATATATATATATAAAGAAAAAAATGAATGTTGTCGTCGTTTTATCGTTTTTTTTCGCTTGGATTGTATTTTGTAAGGTAAGCTTCTGCTACAGGTAAACTTGAAAGGTTCTGTTTTATCGATTTTTTTCGCTTGGATCGTATTGTTCGGGAAGGAGTGCGTCACTTTCTCGACAACAGCACGTTTCTGCCTTCTTTTCCAATCGACCACACCTTGCCTCTCGCCACCAATGTCACACCGCACAATCCGAACGTCAGCAATACGAAATTCTTTTCAAGAGATGTTCACGACTCTTTTCTCTCTGCGCCCCCCCCAGGGAATTTTTCCCTGCTTTTATATCCTCCTATCTAGAAAAAAAAAGGAAGAGACAGGAAAAAAAAAAAGCTTCTCCCATCATGCTCTGCCTTCCCAAGATGCCCTTCGCGTATACAAATGCGCTGGCCATCCTTTCTTTCTTTCCCAAAGAGCGTGCAGATACGCTCTGTACGTTTCTTTTTTTCTTCTTTTCTAACCATATACCCCACACAATGTGACCTTCATGTGACGGTGTGATCTTTTTTGATTTTGTTTATTTTCTGTGGATAATGAATTGTCAGAATGTGTTGAAGGAGGTAAAAATACGATGAGATCTTCGTTACCACATGTAAGACTCCAAACAAATGTATTGAATGATGTAGACGAAGCCACTCGCAAGATCATTGCATCAGTAATAAATAAACAGTACGAAAGCTATGCTGAAATAAATGTTGATTGGTCAGGCTCGAAATCCTGATGTAATAAACGAAAACTTCTGATTTCATTAAAACGAGGTCCTAAAATGCCAAATAGCTCTGCAAAAACATGTGAGATTATTTTTTTTTAATTATAAATCGCTTAATGTTAGACGGTTTGTTGTTACATCAAATTATCATCATATATTTTTAATTAAAACAAGAACATAAGTCAGTAGTGGGATCACATATCCACTGCCTGACAACATAAGGATAAACCAAAGTCTTATTTAGGCTTTATTTCTTCATAATATTTACATTTTTCCGAGGTTATGCTGTAGAAGCATTGAAAACTCGAGACTATTTGTTTTTGCGTCAGAACCTGAAATGATGTATTTACAGAGCGAACGTATCAAAATGGATGACCAAAGGTAGAACCACAAAAATACTCAGGAAAAAGAAACATCCCCAGTAACTACTGGCCAATAAAATGTTTACTTACAATGTGGAAAATGCTAACGGCACTACCGAGAGAACGAATTTATCATTTCCTTCATAATCGCGGATTACTCCCCGAGGAACAAAATGGATGTCAAAAAGGAAAAAGAGGAGCACATGACCTATTATACATAGACCAAAGGATCCCCAGGGAGGGAAAAAGTAGAAAAAAAAGAATATAGTTATGACATGGATCGACTACAAGGAAGCGTATGGCAAGATCCTACAAGCATGGATAATAAAATGCAATGAGAATATACAAAATACCAGGCAAGATTATCTATTTGATAGAAAATGCAATGAGAATATTAAGACTTGAACTGAAAACTGATAGACAATACATAAATGAGATTAAAATACAAAGAAATATCTTCCAATCACGACTACTGTTCATAATAATCATGATATCAATATACTAAGAAAATACCAAGCTGGATACGTTCACTAATACAGATGAAAGAAGGACCACCTAATGTACATGGACGACTTGTAATTGTTTGCAATATCTAAGAAGGAAATAGAGAAGCTAATAAACAGAACCAGAATCTTTAGCTAGGATATCCAAATGGAATTCAATATGGAAATATGTGCACTGCTGATCGTGGGAAGGGGAAAACTGGAAGTGACGGAAGGTATAGTACTACCCAATCAAACGTAAATGAGGACACTAGGTGAACATGATAGCTACACATACTTGGGAGTTCTGGAAGCATGCGGCACTAAAGCAACAGAAATGAAAGGAATACCTTAGAAGAACAAGAAAATTTATCGAAACTAAACTACATAGGAGAAACCTAATAAAACACATGGGCAGTGTAATTGGTAAGATACACTGGATCGTTTATAGGTTGGACCAAAGACGAATTGAGGCATTTCAACCAGAACACAGGGAAACTCATGACAGTGCACAATGCACCATACCCAAAGGATGATACTGACCGACTATATGTGAAAAGGAAAGATTTATAAATGTGACAAAAGATGGAACTAACGAAAACACCTGGATATGGCTACAAAAAGGAAAGTGTTATAGCTTTGTTAAAGGAAAAGAGAACGTCAAAATAAAGTAACAACGTGTATTGCAAAGCATACAGTAGGTGGGTTGTTCGTCGTAGCCAACAAACAACGTAAATTGGTCCACCGGATATCGACCAACACCTTACAGCTTAGTCTTCGGTATTTATTGAGATTGGAATAGCCTATTAGTAGGTAAAATAGGTTCCGCCCCCTCTCAAGCTGATAACTTCTTTGGGTGGACCATGAACGGCTAGATGATTTTCTTTTTCCTACCCGAACGTCATGGTACTGGTGTGATTTGGGGAGGCTCAATATCAAATGTATCATAGACGGTTTAAGTAGCCTCTACTTCTTGGGGAATTCATTGTTCAAATCGAAATTTTTTCTTTTGATCTGCAAGAAATCGTTTTATTACCATTTTCTCATGCATTTAATCCGTGGCCTCTATCGAAAGTTTTTGCGAGACATACAAACATACACACATACATACACACATTTTCGCTTATATATATATATATATATATATATATATATATATATATATATATATATATATTACATTCATGCAAACAAATCAAACATTTGATGCGACTAAGAAAAGAATACTTAAATAAAAGAAAGGTTTAGGAGCACTTCAAATATTATTCCCAAAAATGTATTATGGTCTAAGCATAGATGTATATATAATATTATTATCATTGCTTTTATGAGGATTTATTTTGTTTCAGGTATCTGAACAATATTGTGTGTGTCTATTTTAAGTATTAATTCTAATAGTGCTGATTTTGTGAGTAAAGCGAGATAGTAAGTTTTCATACACATTTGTAAAAACTACTAATGTATATACACATAGTGGCATCCGTATTAAATATGTTGCCAATTAACTATATATCTTAATATATATAAATATACACATATATAGAAATAATTAAATATGTATACATATATATAAATATATACATATACATATACATATAAATATACACTTTATCGAATATAGATTACATAAGGCTAGCATCATATATATATATATATCCTTACACACATATATCTACTTTTAATCTTTCTCTCTCGCTTTATATATATATATATATATATATATATATATATATATATATATATATATATATATATATATAGAGGAATGTATATGGATATATGAAAACGCGATTATGTGTATATTATAGTATTATTTAATAAAACAATTGATTACTTGCATGGGTAGACTCCGCCACAATTAAGAGTTAATAAAGCATCAGACATAAGGCGATATTACCCCAGGGATTTCCACTAGTGTTTTTAACCTGATGAAAAGACGCCGGGTAAAACGGTTTGGCTAATATTGTTGAATTCACGTTCAAAAATAGTTGGAGAAAAGGAGATTAAGTTCGCACGGGTAAGTAAGTTTTGATTAAAGCTGTTTTTTTTTACCGAAAGAGGCATTCACTTAAATAATTCAGGGTAGAGGAGTTGTTATTGCTGTTTTCATAGGTAAACTAGCTAAAGCACTCGTCGTTGCCAGATTGTATTTGATATATTTGAATATTCCGTCCTCACACATTATTATCAAATGGATAAAACGAAACATAAATTCATAATGGCTTCTTTTTCCATATCTTCCATGAGATAGGAGCAGTAGGTGCGTTTTATTTTATAGAGGTCATGCCAGTAGCTGTAATCTTCTGTTCTAGCTTAACTTTAATCTTCTAGCCATTATTCTTTAAAAACATGATATTACAATTATTATTTTATATCTTATCTGAAAACTGTGAAATCTCCTTTTAATTATTTAATGTACAATAAAGATAACCTACTTAACTTAATCTGCTCATGAATAAATTAAAATTTAGTTTCAAGCATTTCTGAACATTGGTGAATGTACCTGCAACATTAATTTTGAAGAGCCCCTACATAAACAACATTTTGGGTGTGACTTCTAACAGGTGTATAAATGTAGAGGTTTTCAGGATTTCCAATGCCTGAGCAACTAACATACAATATAAAACTGACTATGAGAAAAGCAAGGTGTCTAAAGATTAAGTCCAACAACTTTGAGACTTTGTTCTTGAGATTTATTTATAGACATGTCAAAACTAATTTTTATTGGGAATTGTAAACGCTTGAACTGAAATGAAATGTCAGAAGGAATAAGAGGAATACGAGGAATCAACTCAGTTTCAACTTTAAAATTTCCAGTTATTATAGTGTCTTCCAGAACATTAGTTTTCAAAGATTGCTTTGCTAACCGCGTGCCATTACACTGTTTAGGGGGATGAAGCATCAGTCCTCATTGAATATCCGTTTGACGTTTCAAGCTACAGCTAGCCTTTTTGTTATCGAGATACACACTGATTGCAAAGTGTGTATTCCATTGCATATCAATTAATGCCTGTGCTTGAAGCTTTTTATAGCGAGGAAAGACTTTGAACTGAGACAATCCCACTCTCTAAACAACTGCCACACTGAACCAAAAAGAAGAGCAAGTCAACATCATTGGAAGCAGCAGTCGCCGCAGGTTTTATATCAGGGTTTTCCTTCTCCTAGAGAGGTTGCTTGCACCACGGCTCACGGGAGCCCTCTCCAGCCACCATGCCATTTGATCAATGACTGGGACATGTATGCCGCAGCTGACAGTGCCTAGGCTCCTCTGGAGGTTACTGTCAGGGTTACCTCATCCTTAGTCTTTGGTTAAAAGAACCTTAGTCCACAAGGCAGTGGAGGTCCAGTTATACGGCGCAGAACACTCGTAAGGACTGTCAATGAAAAATGCAACAACATAACTAAAAATGAACAAAACATTACAATATAAGTAAAAAAAATGGACAAACCACCACAATCTAAATAAGAAATGGACAAAACACCACAATATAAATAAAAATAGACAAAACTACGCAATATAAATAAAACATACCAAAACACCACAATATGATTTAAAAAACATAAAAATCGTAATATAAATAAAAAAAATTGGACAAGCACAACACCACGAATAAAAAATAGAAAAAACAACCAATATAAGTTTGAAAATGGTTAAACACAGCAATATAATAAAAAAAATGGGACAAAACACCACAATATAAATAAAAGAAAACAAAACACCACAATGAAACAAAAAAAATTGATAAAACACTATAGAATAAATAAAAAAAGCCAAAACAAAAATAATGGAAAAAGAAAAAATCGACAAAACACCAGAGTATATATAAAAAATGAAAAAACACAATATAATTAAAAATAAACAAAACACAGCAAAATCCTAAAAATAAACAAAGCACCACAATGTAAATAAAAATGGACAAACACTACAATATAATTAATATGGACATAGCACCACAATATAAATAAATAATGCACAAAACACCAAAATATAAATAAACAACAGACAGAACACAACAATGAATATAAGAAGTGGAGAAAACATCACTATAAAAATAAAAATGGATACAACACCATAATATCAATAAAAAATGGACAAAACACAATAATATACATGAAAAAATGTAAAAAATAACACCAGAGTATAACAAAAAATAGACAACAGACGACGCTATGAATAAAATGGGCAAAACACTTTGATACAAATAAAAAAATGAACAAAATACCACGATACATATAAATAGTATACAAAACACTTCATTATTATTAAGGAATATACAAAAAACACACTATAAGAAAAATTGGACAAAACACTATAATATAAATAAAACACTATCATATTACTAAACATGGACCAAACACAACAATATAATAAAAAATGGACCAAACACAACAATATGAATAAAAAATGGACAAAATATTGCAATATAAATAGAAATGGACAAACACAACAATATAAATAAAATATCGACATAACAAAACAATAAAAATAATAAATTTACAAAACGCCACAATATAATTAGAAAGTAGACAAGACACCACATTATAACATAGTATAATTGTGTGATTTTTTTTAAATATCAGCCCTGCCGTTTAGAAGTCCATAGGGAACGCACTTACATATGCAGACATATGTACGGACAAACTTTTATATAAGTAGAGATATTAAACCGACTATTTGAACGAGACGAAATAACTTTAAAAAATCTTTTCCACCCGAAATTCTTATGTAATAAACAAGAACTTCTGATTTCATTTGTTAGAACTGTTATGTTATAGCAGGCGTATAACATTATTGTCAGTGTATATAACCAGTGTAAAGTTTAGTGGTTAAGATGTTCTTCTATTGTCGTATGTAGGTGTGGGTGTTTCACATATAATAAAACTGTTTATTTACATCAGTCTGTGTAGTGCACAGGCGAATAACATATTTCTCTTTGTTGTGTTCGTCTCTTCTTATTATTCAAGATCATCTTCCTCCGAAGATAACTAAACTTTATTTCATATAATTTTATTCTTGAGTTCCTATCGGGGCTGCAAGACGTTGGAATATTCTACATTTTCTAAAGTTGCGTTTCACCCAACTTCCAAAACGCGGAGACGATATCTTTCATACTAACTTGTTCAACTTCCAGACCCCTAACTACAAAAAAAAAAAAAAAAAAAAAAAAAAAGAAAAAAAAAAGAAGCTGATTACGTGTGTTACGAAGCTATCTCGTTACATCATTAACTCCATGTAATGTTAAAATCACTTGATGCCATCACACCACGATATCAGAGCAACCTCGACAGTTACTCGCCTCGGGGTTTTTTTTTATAGTTCGTGGACGATTTCATTTTCGTCATAGGTAGCCCCGACTAAGACACTGACACACAATTTTTGTGTTCTCACCACACTCCTCCCTGATCTAGTGTTATTGTTTGGTAGCTTTTTCCTGATATTTTACCTTAACAGTACAGGTTCAGGAGATTTCTTAGTGGTGCTTTCGTCTGTTGTATCATTAACCTCTTTCTGCTCTAGATCATTGGGTACATCACTCTCTGAGGAGCTATCCTCATGTGGTCGTTCGTATATCATTGGGGTTGCGTCATCTGAGAAGGTAATGTTGTCACGGAACAATCATTTTGGCATGCTGGAAGCCCTTATGTGGCGTGGTGTTTTATTAACTGAGACTGAGTGTTTGCTATTGATTTTCGTCATTGTACTCGTGCTGATGTGCGTCATATACCTTCCCTCGAGATTCTTCACCCAAACATCTCCCTCCTTGTACGGACTACCACGTCATCGATACCCTTGAGAGCATGTGTGACAGATTTAGGTTCTCCATCTGTAAGGATGCTCGTAATTGTTCTTCTGCATGTTCGGGCACTAAAGCAATAAATTCGACGATAAACGTTCTAGTATTTTTTTTATTACATTTTCACCCCAAACAAGGCACATTGCCATTTTGATGTAGGGGCCTACTATTAGGGTACTAGGTGGTGAGTTGGGTAGCAAGATGTCGGTTCACGTTGCACTTGAACTTCTGCATGTCAGTTCAGTTGGGGAAGCATGAACCTGGAAGGGAATTCCAGTCTAGCGGTTCTGGGGAAGAACCTACTGGAGTAGAAAGATCTTTTACATCTAGAGATCTCTACTGTGTGGGGGGTGAGATTTAACTGTCTGTCGGGTTTGTCGAGGGTGTTTACATCGTGGGGGCACAAGTGCTTGCAGTTCGTCAGAACATTCACCGTTATAGAACTTGTAGAACAGGCAGAGGGATGCTACATTTCGTCGATGTGACAGAGGCTGAAGCTTGGATGACAGTTCTGGGCCTATTAGGTTGGCGACTCTCTTTTTAACCTTGTCTAGGAGTGAGAGACTAGTAGCAGATGCACCAGCCTAAATATGGCAAAAATACTCCATACATCGGTGAATGGTGAACTTATAAAGGTACAGGATACTTTCGGCCGTTAGTAGTTTTCTAGCACGGTAGAGAGAACCTACCTTTTTCGCAGCGGTCCTGGCAATGCTCTCAATGTAATTGTTCCAACTCCTGTTTCCTGTGAACATTAGGCCGAGGAGTTTAAAAGATGTGCTTTCAGATAAAGAGTCTTTAGCCATTGGTATTGGTGACGGAGAAGGTTTCTTGTAGTTATTGAAGGAAAAAAGTTTAGTCTTAACAGCATTGAATGTGACCATCCTTTTTTTGTCCCCATTCCACTACAGATTGGAGGTCATCCTCTAGTGTTTCTGCCATTTCTTTAGATATGTGTTCATTTGTTTTCCTGTTGTGTCTGTTATAGAGTGTGGTGTCATCAGCATATATACCCATGTTACAGACAAGGGAGGTCATTTATGAATATTAGGAATAATAGAGGTCCAAAGATAGACCTCTGAGGCACTCCCGCATTTATATCATATTGTTTAGATGTACGACCATCTAGGACAAACTGGATTTTTCTCTTATCTAAGAAGGATTTAATTATGTTAAGTATTCTACCAGTGATACCGTATGATCTAATTTTCCTGAGAAGACCTTCATGCCATACTCTGTCAAAAACCTTAGATATATCTAGAGCTACTGCTCTACCCCCCCCGCTTTGTCCAGTGACTGGTATATACGTTTTGAGATTACAGTTAGGATGTCTGCTGTGGAACGGGCTCGCGTAAATCCATATTGTTGGTCAGTCAGAAGTTTAGCATCTGTAAGGTGATAAGGTGATGGACTAGAGCATGGTTAATTATGGACTCAAATATTTTGACGAAAAGTGGGAGGAGGCTAATGGGGCGGTAATTTACTGGGTCAGTTCTTTCGCCAGAATTCTTGAAAACTGGTACTACAGAAGCAGTTTTCCAGCAAGCCGGAAAGCAAGATTCATTAAGGCATTTGTCGTAAAGTTTGGAGAGGATTGGAGCTACTTCGGCATAGCACTTTTTTAATAGCACATGCTTTTGAAATGCCAATTTTTTTTATGATAGCATGCACCTAAGAGGGGGTGATTTTCAGATCGTCTAATGTGGCGTCTGTCCGCAAAGGAATATCCAGGAAAATGTGGTTAGTAGGGTCCAATGTGGAGTTTGAGGCAAACCGACTGGCAAGCATGTTAGCCTTCTCGGTTGCTGAGCAAACAACTTCATGATTGTTGGATAGTGGGGGGGGGGAATTGTTAACTGCCTATTATTTAATACACTGTTGTAGATTTTCAAGAAGTTCCGAGTTTCTAATTTCTGAGCTTCGATGCGTTTTTTGGTGGTTTCAGTAAATTCTCTCTTAGCTGTCGCTATTTCTTTCTTACAGTTACTTCTGGCTTCTATATACTTCTGTCTGTTTGAACTGGATTTATGTCGGTTAAATCTGAGGTACGCGTGCTACCTTTGCGCGATGGCAGCTGAATATGTGGAAGTAAAACATTGGGTAGAGTGGGGCTTGCTATAAAATTTCCGCGTGGGATTATGTGCTTCAATTGCTGTTTTGAACTATTCAGTGGTCTCATTTGCGCACTGTTCAACAGGAAGTGAAAAGATATTGCGCCATGGGGCGTCTCTGATGAGATCCCTGATGGCTTCCCAGTCAGCCTTTTTATAATATCTCGTTGTTTTGAGCAATGGCTCTTCCGTTTTGGCCTTAGAGTTTAGGGCGATTTCAACTATTATCACTACATGATCAGCATTCCCAAGTGGGCTGTGGGTATTCGTAACACAATTATCAGGAACAGATCTAGAAGTGATGCGTGTTGTTCTTGCTGGTCAGGGAGACGGGTTGGAAACGTAACCATCTGTGATAGAGAATGAGTTATAGCGAAGCTATGTATTGTGTTACCAGCTGCGTCTGTGTAAATAGAAAATCCAAGCCAGTTGTTGTGGTGGACATTGAAGTTTCCAAATACATGCAAGTGCGCTAGTGTCGAGGGAAAGTGCTGTATCTATGCTGTCAGAGACTTTGTTTATTAGGGTACAGTCCTGGGTCGAGCGAGAGCGGCAGAGAAAATAAAAGTAAAAATGTCTATTATAGAAAATAAAAGTAAAAAGTTTGAAAATTGATTTCAGTGGAGTTGTAAAGTTGTGTTCTGTCTCGACTACAATCTTTTGAGTCAGCTCCAATAATCATAACACACCGTCCGTTCGCATAACACGCTGTCTTTCAACACGCCGGTCGTTCTTTTTATCCCCTCTTTTTTTTTTTTGCATCTTGCATAATCTATTTCGTTACTCACGCGTGATCGTAAAATACAAAAGCGATGTCGCCATTTTAACTTTCTTTTTTTTCCTTAAGCCAATGTACACAACACCCACGCTAGTCATGTAAGCAATGACCCCCCCCCCGATCTCATTATCACAAACAGGGCAGGAAGTAGTATCCGTTTTTGTTGGATACTTCTTTGAAGCATGACGCGGGCCTCACTCTCACGCGTAATCTTGTCTGCGGGTTGACTTTCCATAGACACCTCACAAGTTGGGTTACTAGCATCGGAATAAAAAATGTCAAGCGGATCTAAATTCAAATAGATTAGCTGCTCACTATTCGCAGAATCACTTTCGTCACTTGATAAGTGCGTCCGTATTATCGGTTGAAGGTCTTTTACATGCCAAAGAACTCCATCAACTTTCACAGTAATGTGACCCGTGTTATATTTTTTGTCCACTTGCCACGCTGATTTTTAACCCAAACGAGGTCTCCTCTTTCATACTTCCCTCCAGTCATTTTTGGTATGCACAGTGGATTAGCTTCAACACATTGGATTCGAACATAATATCTATGTAGCATCCTTTGGGGTGACGTTGTGTCAATAAAGAGCCTCCGATATTGAACAATTCTTTCTTGCTGCGATGATCTTAACGGTCCTATGACTTCGTTGTACAATTCTGTTTTCACTTAGTAAGTAGGCACATCAAAACCGCAGATGTACATCCCAATCTTTTGCAAATTCTCCAAACATTTTACTAGTGAAAGCAGTGACGTTGTCGGTCAGTATTTCCATCGGCGGGCCTCACTCAAGCAAAATAATTTCCAACTGTCAAATAAAAGTGGTTGCATCTGTCCGACGCAGTGGCCGCCATATTGCAAATCTAGAGGTGCCACAGTCGATGGTAGAAAATTCTTACCATTGTGATGGGTTATGTCTATCGCTAATCTGTTCCAGTTGTTCTTCATGCTGAGTTTCCCTTTATTTCAGCGAACAGGTGTTGGATTGACAGATTTCACAGGCTTTCACAACAGATTTATCAGTCTCTTTGGACACTTGCGGGTCAACTGGTTTGGCAAAATATAAAGTTCGTTTCACACCTGGATGTTCACTTTGATGATGGATGTCAGCAGCTGGTCCTCATAAAGTTGTCCTACTGCTGCACAACTCCCAAACACCGGCTCTCTTCCTTCCTTGAGTAGATCCACCCATCTGCGTGGTACTCTGATGAGACTATTTGCGTGGTTCTGACAGGATTTCGGAAGTTTTACATCGATGGTCAATCCATATTCTTTCGCCAGCTATTGTAGGGTCCCTCCCTAATCATCGCCTAATGAGCATCTCATACGTGCTTTTCCAGTTTAAGTGTCAGAAATCCACCAAATCAGTGACCAAGTGGAACATTGTCGCTTCCCACTGAAGGGCCAAATTGAGTGACACGTCGAGTTCAGTTAGATAGATGTGCTGAGCTAGGTGTATCAGAATTTTTGTAGGAATTTTTGACACCCCTAACACGAAACTGCGAATAAAATATAAAAAAAAAACTCGTAATTTCTCTTTTAAAGGTGGGTTGTTTATTTTCTTTATGGATTATTATTTTTTTAAATCTATAATCCTGTCCCTTACAACAACACATTATGTTTTGTTCAGTTTCAGATGATTATTTTAATCATATTTGGGACCCACTCAAAACAAGGGGGTTGTAAGCAAATATATATATATATATATATATATATATATATATATATCGTTTATGAAAAATAAGTACACTGTTATAAAGTTCATTCTTCTCTTTCGAATAAGAATTTCTATATTTGTTCTGATTCATTTTTATTACATTTTCATCTCAAACAAGGCACAGTACCACTTTGATGAAGGGTGCTACTATTAGGGACATAAATTGTAGGGATACTGTGTAGGGAGTCGAGCAACAAGATATATGTTCACATTACACTTGTACTGCTGCATATCAGTACAGTTGGGAAAGCAGGAGCCCGGAAGGGAATTCCAGAGTCTAACAGTTCTGGAGAAAGAAACTTTTAGAGTAGAAGGCTTTTTTTACATCTAGGGATTTTTACTGTGTATAGGGGTGGAACTTTGCTGCTTTTTGGGTTTGTCAGGAGTATTTACGTCGAGAGGGTATAAGGGCTTGTAGTTCGTTAGAGCATTTACCATTAAAATACTTATAAAACAGGCAGAGAGATGCAACATATCGTCAATGGGACAGAGATTGAAGCTTAGATGACAGTTCAGGACCTATTAGGTTGGCGATTCCATTTTGAATCCTGTCCAGGAATGAGAGACTAGCAGCAGATGCACCAGCCAAAATTTGACAACAATACTCCATATATGGGCGAATGGTGGACTTGTAGAGGTACAGGATACTTTTAGGTGTGAGTAACTTTCTAGCACGGTAGAGAAAGCATAACTTCTTCGCTGCAGCCTTGGCAATGCTCTTGCTGTATATGTTCCAACTCATGTTCCTTGCGAATGTTAAACCGAGGAGTTTGAACGATTTTCTGTGAATGTTAAGCCGAGGAGTTTGAATGATTTTCTGTGAATGTAAAGCCGAGGAGTTTGAAAGAAGGATTTTCAGATTTGTCATGGATATCGGTTGCTGGAGAGGCTTCTTGTAATTATTAAAGGAGAACAGCATTAAATATTACTTTCCATTTACGTCTCCATTCTACTACGGTCTGGAGGTCACTTTCAGCCACTGTTTTGGATTTGTATACACCCGTTCTTTCCTAATGCATGTTATAGAGGGTTGTATCATCAGCAAATATATCTCGGACTCAATATTATCAGGGAAGTCATTGATGAATATTAAGAATAATAGTGGTTTAAAAATCGACCCTTGATGCACTTCCGCATTACTGTTATGCTACTTGGATGAACATCCATCAATGACAATCTGGATGGTCCTATTGTCTAATAAGAATATAATTATATTTGGTATTCGTCCAGTTATACCGTGTGATCTAATTTCATTGGCAACCCCTCATGCAGGACTTTGTCAAAGGCCTTGGATGTATCGAGGGCTACAGCCCTGACTTCACCTGCCTTATCCAATGCATGGTATATGCATTCAAAGATGACTGTTAAAATATTTGCAGTAGAACGACATTAAAATCCGTACTGTTTGCCAGAAAGAATATGAGCTTTTCCAAGATGGTGGAGTAATGCTTAATTGATTAACGCCTCAAAGCGTTTAACAAAGGGGGGGGGGAGACTGATAGGACGATAATTGAGTAGGTTGATCTTTTCGCCAGAATTCTTGTACACTGGTACCACAGAGGCCATCTTCCAGCTATTAGGGAAACAGGATTCCGCAAGGCATTTGTTGTAGAGTTTGGAAAGTATGTGGGTTAGCTCAGCTGAGCATTTCTTAATTAGTATAGCAGGGATGAGATCAGGCCCACATCCCTTATGTGGGGTATATATTGGAGTGTGTATATATCGGGGCGATTTATGTCTGTTTACATCACGATGACGACGACTGTGATGATTGCTGGTGACTTCATATTATTAATACGGAGGTGAAAAATACATTTATGCAACAGTTCTTCTTAACACAGAGGAGGGGAAATACTTCATTTATGATGGAGGAGGCACATTACTTGGAGGGGCGTATACGAAGTTCGTTAAAGTTGATGATGGACAAAACAGATTTACCTTTCAGTTGTAATTACGACACGAAGACAAACACTTACAAAATATAGATGGTGATTCTTTATTTATCAGCCGGCTGATTGATGACTCAAGAATTCAAGCTTGTATGGCTACATGGTCTCCACTTCTCCCCCTTTGCCTCCAAGGGCATCAGCTCCACGAAGTTGCTATTTGACTGTCGTCTCTAACTGACTCTATCACTGTTTGTGATTCTTTAACTTCGAACCCAGTCTCAATATATTGAGAATCTCCTATCTTTATGACGTCAAAGGTGTGGTCATCCAACGTGACTTAATCACGTTTCAATTTACCCGTGCCCTTTGCACATGTACTTAACATTTTTCATAAACAAAAGAAATCCGTAAATTAAATTGTATCATTTAGCCTATTTGCTACATAACATTTTCAATTTTTTTTATTGTCCATTCTTTTAACTGACATATTTAATATCCAGTTATTTCAAAAAGAATATCCACATACAGTACTGTTTCGCAGCTCATCAGTGAGGCTAGACAAGCAACTACCTCAAGCCAGGATCGAAATTCGACCGCCCATATAACGGTTGTAGCTTCTAACCGTTGCGCTCTGTATATATGACAATAAAACCACGCACAATTATGTGTAGCTCAATTCCACATATATTTTCATAACTTACTACCTAGCTCTACTCGAGTATGGAACACTGTTAGAGTAAATTCTGAAAATCAATGCATAAAACATATCTACTTATAAAATCTTATATGGATAGCGGAAATATGTGTCAAATCAATATAGAATACACGTTGAGAACGGTTCACAATCTTTTTTACATGGAGGCACGCTACTGATCTTTTATTTGCTTTATATTCAGCTCCAATGCCCATTCTTGACATTTTGAAGAACTGTTATTCCGAATAATTGTTCCAGAACTGATATAAGTCATAAAAAAGCTTATCAATTACCGTATATTTCGGGATATAAAGCGACCTTCGGATAAGACGAGGTACAAAATTGGAGCAAATTTTAATAAATATATCGGTTGTATAAGACGACTGCTAAATCACGAAACCATGTTTATTTAGCCTAGGCTAGAGATTGGAACACTCGGTATCTTATGAAATATTGGGTTTTAAAGGTGTTTTTTTTTAAACTTTAAAGGTCGTCTTATTCGCCGATTTTGACTTGGGCGGTGTCATCATGATTAAGAAATTAAATGTCTTTATTAAACTAAATGAAATTAAATGACTTCTAGCTTTTTTCCCGGCACACCAGTAATACTAATGTGCCGCGACGCGGTAATTTGGAAATAATATTTCGAATTGTAAAAGATGGCAAGCTCAATAAGAGTGAATTTTCACATTCAGAGCATAAAAATTAAATAATTGAACTTGGCAGGCGTAAGTAAATTTAAAGTGCCGCTGTACGCGTGTGGAAAAAAAAAATATTTATCAATTAAAGTCGGTTAATTTTGCAAGTTTCGATATGAATATGGTGTTAGCTATGGCGACGAATAATATTACAGAGTTATATGTTTTGGTTTCTGTTATACCGGCCTTTCTATGCATAAGGGAAATTACACCGGTTCTCACTATATATATATATATATATATATATATATATATATATATATATATATATATATATATAGTGCCAGTAATGTCTACACTGATGAGAAGGAGCGACAGTACTCCACTGCCTAGCTGAGCGCTAGTCAGTTATACCGTGGCTACCGAGAAAGAAGGCCGATGTATATGACAGCGTAACGTCACTTCCTAATTAAGTTGTAGGTATAGACAGCTTCCGGTATTCAACCACGTGGTCATGCTAACAGGCATAAAAAAATATGGCTACCAATATGTGTTACCGATTGCCCATGTATGTTCTAACGAAAAAGAACAATTCTCCATTCGGAAAATAATTAATATAATTGCACATAATAATGGGATAATTTTAATCAAAATATCGTAAGTGAATTCGTGTTTGAACTTTTATTTTTATTGGAGAAAATCGAATATTTCATTTTATTTATTTATTTATTTTTACTGCAAAACAAACAATTTTTGGGGTTGTATTACTGTACACATAGACTCGAAAAAGTTGTCAAAAAACAAATATATAACAAATAAATGTAATCAAAAGCAAGATAAGTTACTTTTCTACCAAACTGGATATATTTTTCGTGTTTTTATTCAATGTAACATGTTTATTCAGCTCGAAAAACATACATTGTTTACCGATGTATTGGAAAATTCAAAATGGCGCCCGACTCTCTCTTTAACACGATAAGTTCGGGAAAAGGTATTATAAATAATAAACTAGACAAAATACTATTAAAAACCACCGAATATATGTCAACCTATGTCACGGTAATATATATTGAGCGAGTTTCTAACAGTTTTTTGTCTAGTTTTATATTTATAACACCTTTTCCCAAACTTACCGTGTTAAAGAGAGAGTCGGGCGCCATTTTGAATTTTCCAATACATCGGTAAACAGTATGTTTGTCGAGCTGAATAAACATGTTGCATTAAATAAAAACACTGAAAACATATCCAGTTAGGTAGAAAAGTAACTTATCTTGCCTTTGATAACATTTATTTGTTATATATATATTTTTTTTTTGGGGCAACTTTTTCGAATCTATGCGTACAGTAATACAAACCCCAATTTTTATATAATATTTTTCAGTCCGTTGTTTTAATAATAAATAAAACTTTTCACTGAGTATTTTCAAATATTTTAAAGTAAGCATTTTTCACAGCAGTGTTTTTTTTTTTTTTTTTTTTTTTTTTTTCGATTGGTGAATTATCAATATTTTAGTTCGGGGCGTAATTCATTTCTTTGAAATATATTTAAAACTTCAATTTTTTTGTTTTTTATAACATTTTAACTGTAAATAATTTACATAACGATTTTGTTTTACTGTACACAAAGATTCGAAAAAGTTGTCAAAAACAAATATATAATAAATAAATGTTATCAAAGGCAAGATAAGTTACAAACATGCTGACATTTTTCTTTTTAAAATGTATTGATAAACATTGTATGACTTTCGAAGCGATTACACGTTTTAAAGTGAGTAAAACCACTAAAAACCTTTCAAGATAGGTAGAAGAGTAACTTATCTTGCCTTTGATAACATTTATTTGTGATATAATTGTTTTTTGATAACTTTTTCGAATCTATGTGTACAGTAATACAAACCCAAAATTTAATTTAACTTGAAAGTAATATTTAAAATACACGTGTGTACACTGCACAAGCACCCTTATTATTATCATAATAATAATAGTAGTAATAATAAAAAAAACTGGTGTAGATGACATCGACTGCCGCCACACCACACCAACTAATTGTGAAGGGTCAAGGAGGATGGAAAGACCGAGGTGAGAGAGTACTGATCAAATCTCCACTGGAAGTGTGCAGTTCAAATCTAGTACCTTGGGGAGGCATTTTGTCACCCAAACCCCAGAAAACAGCAATGGCCGATGCCAACGAGAAATCAGTGACAATGGTTGTTGCGATAACATGCAATCATCTGCAGAAGTGGTCAAAAGGTAGAGAACACTGGAAATCTGGGGAGACTTGTCACTTGGTTTCCAGGGAACACCACAAGTTACTACCAGTGAGCAATCACTGATGATGGCTTGTAAGACAACTAATACGCTACACATTTTGATGAAAAACATGGAGGAAAAAATGGACATAGAAGAACAGAAACCCAAAACTTTAAATATAATTTCTGTATTTAAAGTAATAGTTATTTAAATATTTCAACATATAATCTTGTGGAGAAAATCCAGCTTCCCAATAAGGGGCACACTGGATAGGAACAAAAATAAAAATTGTCTGTCGTGAAAGATTTCTCCTCCACCGACCGCGGACAGAAAAGGTAAAGTGTAGCATCAAAACAGATACTACACTGTGATCTTGTTCCGAAGGCCAAAAATATTTGTTTAATGTTTCTTTAATTGTTTGTCCCCTAAATTCATAATTCAGTTTTATCAGTATTAAATTGTATATTGCTTTAAAATTACTTAATTTTACATAAATAATGTTTATATTTTATATAGAATAAAGTTCAGTTTCATTATTAATCGAACTGTGTTCCTTTTTCTTTTTAAAAATGTTTTATTGCTCTTTTTCAAATGGCCCTCATATAGTACTGACAGTTTGACAAATCTTACCTACATTGCCTGCAGACATTTTTCAGTTAACAGGCCTTCTTCTTACTCTCGGTGGCCGTGGTTATACCCGTATTCCTACCTTTGTACCTGTGATGTTAATACACCTGGACTTGATTTTCTTCTTTTACTATTTTGTTACGACACAAAAGATTGGCGACGACTGAATCAAAACGATATCACTGCGAACAATCACCAAAAGTGATTGAAATACAAGGATTCGCGAGATTTTTTACGACATTCCAAACAGATATTTGGATGCGCAAAGATTAACAGCAAATTAATTACTACAATAGTAATGTGACGATGTTATGACAAAAAACAAAAAAAAACAAAAACAAAAACAAAAACAAAAAAAACCCCTAAAGACTTGCTGTTAGAAACCTACAGCGAGAGAACGCGAATAATATGGTCAATTATTAAAATAATTGAACAGACTGACACGAGTGTTTCGAAAAAAAAAAAAAAAAGAAAGAAAGAAAAAAAGGTTCTGTAGTAGTAATTATTCTAATACACTCACCTCCAAAAGACCGAAAGTCTGGTTGTCAACACACAGGGGGTGGGAGAGGAAGAAGAAGAAGAAGAAAAAGAGAAGAAGAAGAAGAAGAAGAAGACGACGACGACACAGTAGGCGTGGTTAGTTTTATGGGAAAGATGGCATATTTACCCGGTCTTTCTCAGGTTCCAGGGGATTTCAGGGGGATCCCAACCCCCCAATGGAGAGCAAATCGCTCCCTCAAGTCAATCATGTTAGAAGATCACCCTTAAACTGTTAAGGAAGAACCAAAAATGGGTCTGGACGCAAGAGTGCGAAGAAGCATTTTGAAGAAATTAAAGATATATTAACGTCTAACTTGCTTCTGGCACACTATAATCCCAAACGTGATATTGAAGTTGCAAGCGATGCCAACGCCTATGGCATAGGAGCATGCATATTACACAAAATGGATGCTGGAAAAATAAAACCCATAGCCCATGCATCCCGGATACTTTTGCCAGCTGAAAAAATTACTCGAAAATTGATAAAAAAGCGCTAGCCATTATATTCGCAGTAAAGAAATGTTATTGTTTCCTGCACGGTAGGCGATTTCTGTTACAAACAGATCACAAACCATTATTAACGATTTTCCGATCGAAAAAGTGACTACCACTACATACGGCGAATAGACTCCAACAATGGGGTACCATGCTTCTAAACTACAATTTTCAAATGGAGTATGTACCATTTAAAATACTTGGTCATGCAGACGGGTTATCAAGGTGAATACCTAAGCAGACAGAACCATTGGAAGATATGGTTATACCAGATATTCAAGTGGAAGTTGAGGTAAAAAATACTTTATGTGTCACGAGAAGAGAACTTCCAGTAACGCTTGATGAGATTATGAGTAATGGTAGAGGCAGACGAATTTATTATAAGCACAAAAGAAAAAATCAACAATAACCAACTGGATGGATGAGGGAATCTATTAAGTTTGCGATAACGTCCTGTTATATAGCGACAGGGTGGTAATTTCTGCAACAGTACAGAAAAGAATGCTCAAGGAATTCCATGTAGGACATCCAGGCATATCAAGAATGAAAAGCCTTATGCGCTCTTTCGTTTTTTGGCCAAACATGGATAAGAATATAGAAGAAAAAGTCAGTGAGTGTAGATGATGCGCATTAGCTATGAAAGCTCTTCCGACTCAATTCGGATCGTGGGCAAAACCGGACCGACCCTGGTGGACATTCACTTAGACTTTGCGGGACCGCTAGAGGAATTCTATTATCTATTCTACTTACGTGGCCGGAAGTACTAAAATGGAAGAACCCCACATCCGAGGCAACTATTAACTTCCTGTATGAACTATTCACTAGGTTTGGGGCAGTAGACTGCATTGTCACAAACAATTCAGCGCAATTAACGTCTACTGAATTTAAACATTTTCGTGGGGATCATCTAATCGAGCGTATAACCATTCCACCACACCACCCGAGAAGTAACGGGCAAGCGAAGTGGTTCGCTGATACATTCAAGAGAGCTCTGAATAAAGCTAGTGGATCTCCGACGGATAAGTCAATCCAACAGTTTTTATAGGTTTACAGAGTCACGTCGAATGCAAACATCGAAATGTCGAAGACACATGCTGAGGTCATGTTTGGATGCAAGGTTAGATCAATTTTCCACAAGTTGTTACCAAACCAGGATAGGCCGAACCTCAAAAAGCCGATAAAAAACGGTATAAAGTTGGCGAAGGAGTCTTCTACAAGATTCACAAAAATAATATGACTTTCTGGGAGTCCGGCATTGTTGACAACAAATAGGCATCATCATCATCAACGCTCTGATCCCCATCTGGCATCAATTGGGATGGATGGCTCTCATCTTGGAGAGGCCCCGTGTTTTGACAAGCTTCTGGGTTTGACCTTTACTCCTGATCTGAAATGGAACACGTACATCAAGTCTGTTGCCAAGGTCGCTGGAAAGATGGTGGGATTCTTCTACCGCCCCAGAAGATATCTCACTACTGATGCAATTCTCTATCTATATAAAAGCCAAGTACGTCCAAGGATGGAATACTGCTGCCATATCTGGACAGGAGCTGCTAAAAACAGCCTATCCTGCCTTGACAGAGTACAAAATAGACTTCGTGGCTTAGTGGGGGGGTGCCCATTTTCTCTACCCTGCAACCTCTCTCCCACAGAAGAGACGTTGCGAGCATATCCTTGTTTTATCGTTATTTCCATGGCAGGTGCTCGTCTGAACTCCAATCTCTGGTCCCCCCTCGCCAATCTTTCACGAAAAACACCCGTCTAGCTGAATCCACTGTGAAAAATTTCCCCCACTCTTTATCTGTGCCTAAATCAAAACGTGGATTCCATGAACAAAGCTTCTTTCTCAGAACTGCACGCCTGTGGAACTCTGTTCCGTATGCCTGCTTCCCACCTAACTACAACTTGGATGTGTTCAAGTCCAACGTTAACAAATTGCTAATGAACCGCCCCCTTAAGTAAACAATTCAACAAATCTCCACACTAACGTAATGTGCTTGCAATAACCCTTATCCCTGAGTGACCACCGTGTAAAAAAAAAAAAAAAAAAAGCAACATGGTTTCTATGATTAAGGGACCAGATTTCGTGCACAAACGCCACACTAATCAAATGCGGAAAAGATACTCGAACAGTGAGGCGACTAGATCACCCAAGATGGACATCATGGACACAGCGTTTGATACTTTTCAGGTGCCCATACCATAGACAGCTCCTGAGAATAGGAAGTCCAAAAGAAAACGGACATCAACTGAGTTGATTAGGGTGAACCCAAAAACAGAAACGTTATTAATCGCCAGACGGGATATTTTCAAAGGAGAGGATGTTATACTGGCCTTTCTATGCATAAGGGAAGTTACACCAGTTCTCACTATATATATACAGTGCTAGTAATGTCTAGACCAGTGAAAAGGAGCGACAGTACTCCACTGCCTAGCTGAGCGCTAGTCAGTTATACCGTGGCTACCGAGAGTAAAGAAGGCCGATGCACATGACAGCGTGACGTCATTATCAGATCCACTTGTAGGGATATGGTCTAGGCTATCAGCATCAGTTGCGTCTAGTTTTCAGTTTGCTGTCTAACATGGTGTATTCTTGCGTTGTACCAAATTGCCGGGGAAATTATCCAAAAGGCCCCAAAGTACATATATTTTCTTTTCCTAAATTTTCTCAATTTGGATACGTGCAATTAGAAGGGTAAATTTTATTTCAACCAAATATAGTAAAGTAAGTAATGTTATTTGTTAATAATTAAACGTGTATTTAATTAGAACTGCGTTCAAATACTTTCATAGCGTTTTAACATTGTTAATATAAATTAAAGTTCTTTCAAACGTTTGATAACGTTGTTAATATAAATTAAAGAAACAATACTATTTATTACTAATAAAGAAAATATTATATTGATATTTTTAACTATCTATTTTCTTAACAGGTTAAAATGTCTATCAGGAAGGTTGAAAATTTAATTTAATTTAGTTTTATTTTTTAAAATTATAAACAAATAATTTTTACATGAGTATAATTGTCAAAATGTCTTTTTAATAATAAATAAAACCTTTCATTAAATATTTCCAAATATTTTAAAGTTCGATATTTTTTCTAAAGTCGGTTTGAAAATTATTCACCACGCGGCTATTAATGAAATTAGCTGTGACTGAGCGTTATATATTAAAATGGATTGTTTCTTTTTAGAATTATAAACAAATAATTTTTACATGAGAATATTTGTCTAAAATATTTTTTAAATTTATTTACTTGCCTCCTCACGAGGGCACAGTTAGACACAAGGTCAGTTTTTAATGTGGGAAAATCTAGCTCCTCAAAAAGGGGTTCTCTGGATAAGAACCAAAATAAAATTAAAATTGTCTCAGTCATGAAGGATTTCTCCTCTACTAACCGAGGACAGAACAAATGAAGTGTAGCATTAGAACAGATACTACACTGTGATTATTTTATTGTAAATGTTTGTTTACTATATTTTCTTAGATTTTAACAATAGGTTACATTATGGTATGAATGTTTTCTTTAATTATGTTTTTAGGAATGTGAACATCATTTTCGGTCTGCGGATGTAATAAAGGAGTAAGTCAAGATTCGATAATAAAACGTTGTGAAATAAACACACAATATGAGAACATTAGTCCGAATAATCTCTAAAGTTCCAAAAAATAATATTCAACCCATATAATTTTTCTCTAAATTAAATTAAAAAACATTTCTGCACTAGTAACTTTTATTGTTTGTTTTTATTTAAATTATTTGTTTTATTTCACGTTTTTTTTTTTTTTTGTATTTTATCATTTGTTTTCATTCTTAAAATTATTTATTAATGGTTTTCACGTTGGTGTTTAATATGTTTTTTTAATTCTTTGTTTCCTAAATTCATAATTCAGTTTTATCAGTGTTAAATTGTATATTGCTTAAAAATTACGTAATTTTACATAGATAAAATTTATATATTTTATATTGAATAAAGTTCAGTTTCAGTATTAATCGAAATGTGTTCCTTTTTTTTATGTTTTATTGCGCTTTTCCAAATCGCCCTCTTATAGTACTGGCAGTCTGACAAATCTTACCTACATTGCCTGTAGGCATTTTTCAGTTAATAGGCCTTCTTCTTACTCTCAGTGGCCGTGGTTATACCCGTATTCCCACCTTTGTACCTGTGATGTTAATACACTTCGTTTGTTAAACCAACCTCGACTTGATTTTCTTTTACTATTATGTTTCGATTATAGCTAATCAATATGCTACTAGTTTGAATTATTCACCATAGAAACAAAGAAACATCCGCCCACAGGGAAGTGAGAGACTGTGTATACGTTCGACAAATATATTAGTGGGAGGGTGGCAGTAACCTGTCAAGACAATAAATGACACAGTTTAATTGGCGTTGGATTGCCGGATGTCATCTTTACTAATACGCTTTTTCAAATATATTAGCCATTTTAAAATTACACTATTAAAAATTACATTATTGAACCCTTGACGAGACGGTTAACATCGAAAGGTAGATCAATCTCTGTAGGGCCTTTTCTGATGATTATACAATTTTACATACATACATACGTATATATATATATATATATATATATATATATATATATATATATATATATATATATATATATATATACTAGCATGGGTGCCCGGCGTTGCCCGGGTGTTTGGAGGTGTATGCTGAGCAAAAAAAAAGGGGGTAATTTTTTAAACTTTGACCCCTATTATGACCCCTGAAAATTTATTGTTTTGGGCTCAAATCAAGTTATTAAGTTAGATCCATGTCCACGGAAGCTATATCTAAAATTTAAAGTGTGTAGACCCAAAATTGTCGGAGAAGTTTGGTAGAGTTCTCAAAGCTCAAATCGTTGAACTTTGACCCCTTAATCGCCAAATTTCTGGCTAAAAACCGATCACATAGATTTTTTCAAATCTCAGTACCCTGTATATCAAATTTCGAGTCTGTAGACTAAAAATTGACAGAGTTATTTCGTAGGGAAATGTACACAGACACACACACACACACACACACACACACACACTTTCACTTTTATAGATATATAGATTTAAAATTTGAGTCTGACAGAATGACAAAATTATATTGCAAACATATATTAAACAAACGAACTTCAAAGAGACAAATGAACACATAAGTAAAAACAATTTGTATTAGAAAACATTTATTATTCCACGTCTTTTTTTTACAGACCTGACGACTGAGGTTCGCTCTTAATAAAAATTGTTTTTTATAGTCTTAATTTTGACTTCCTTTTTCATAAAAAACTAAAAAAAAAAATCAAGAAAGAAAAGAAATTTAATTTTATTTTTTCATTAATTTCTTTCTGTGCAAAGCAATTCTTTCAAACTTACTGTTTCCAAAATGTTTTTATTTTATTCCCCTCCCCCTTCATTCATTTTCCTCCGCATCCTGGCAAGATTACTGTACACATAGATTCGAAAAAATAGTCAAAAACAAATATATAAATAAATGTTATCAAAGGCAAGATAAGTTACTTTTCTACCTAACTGGATATCTTTTTTGTGTTTTTATTCAATGTAATATATTTATTCAGCTCAAAAAACATACAGTGTTTACCGATGTGTTGGAAAATTCAAGATGGCGTCTCACACCCTCTTTAACACCGTAAGTTTGGGAAAAGGTGTTATAAATAAAAAACTATACAAAATACTATTAAAAACCCGCCGAATATATGTCAACCTATGTCACGGTAACATATATTGAGCGAGTTTTTAACAGTATTTTAACAGGGCACATCGTAAAAACTGACCCATTAATTTTCCTGAAGTAAAAACTATATCGTTTTTAAACTTTTAAAACTGTACATTATAAAAAGAAAACTGTTCGAGTGATTTTTTTTTTTTTTTACATGGGTGTCACCACTTATCAAGGCCCAGAGGCCACTCAAGGATAAGGGTTAATAGGTATACATTAGTCATTGTGATTTTAGCATAGTAAACAGTGGGAATTTTGTAACTTGGATTACTTGAAAAAGAAAACTGTTCGAATGATTGAAAATGAAAACAAAATAACAATGTAAATATATTGATAAGAAAAAAACAAAAACAAACGAAGTTTCCGTTTCAGGAACCCGAGTTTAATTTTATGTCGTAATCATTCAACTCGTTAGCGGTTTTATTCAGCGATTAGGGATAACCATACGACATATCTAATTACCAAAGCGATTTTTTTTAAATTTTTTTTTTTTATTAAAACTAAACCTGTTTAGTTTTAATGAACCAATTTTTTTAAAGCCAACACTTTAGTTATTTTGAGAGCGTGCAACTGCACCGGAAAGGTTGATTAGGAAACTCCAAATCCTTTTATGACTCGGAAAAAAAAGGGCTTTTTATCGGCTTAAATGATAAAATAATGTTAAATATTAGTATTTGCCATCGATTCTGAAATAAAATGAAATCCTGACATTGTGATCATTTTTGCAGGTGTTATGTGCCAAATATTGAAATAAGAATGTTTAAATTCAATTATTGTAATTTAAGTCTTTAAGTTTAAAGTCGATTTTATTTATAAAATATCTTTTTAGAAATCAATCTCAAAAACAATCTGAACAATAAATCTCTTTTGTTATGGCTAAGTTTTTGTCAAGGGTAGAAATTATAATAGACAAGTATTCATCCATGATGACATTTTACCGATTTCCTGGTTTACAGGTATTCTTGCTAAATTTCTTCGAAAGAATTGACATAAACAATACTTCAACTAAATACGTATATTTCATGCAATAATGACTTTCATTTCTTCTGACTTTTCCTAAACTAAACATAAAACATCGGTTAGGGTTAGTTTAACATTCTGTAAAAGTACCTTCCGTTTTTTTTTTGTTTGTTTTTTTTTGTACTTCTGCAGAGAAGGTAAAAAACCGATAAAAACTGGATATATTTTTCGTGTTTTTATTCAATTTAACATGTTTATTCAGCTCGAAAAGAATACAGTGTTTACCGATGTGTTGGAAAATTCAAGATGGCGTCTCACACATTCTTTAACACCGTAAGTTTGGGAAAAGGTGTTATAAATAAAAAACTATACAAAATACTATTAAAAACCCGCCGAATATATGTCAACCTATGTCACGGTAACATATATTGAGCGAGTTTTTAACAGTATTTTAACCGGTTTTTTATTTATTACACCTTTTTCCAAACTTACCGTGTTAAAGAGAGAATCGGCCGCCATCTTGAATTTTCCAATACATCGGTAAACACTGTATGCTTTTCGAGCTGAATAAACATGTTAAATTGAATAAAAATACGAAAAATTTGCCTTTGATAACATTTATTTGTTATATATTTGTTTTTTTGGCAACTTATTCGAATCTATGTGTACAGTAATACAAACCCGAAATGAATTTAAGACCACGAGTGAAATGAGAAAAAGAAGTCAGCGGGTTTGGTTGCCATAACAACGTGACGGTAGTGAACGTGTGTGTGTGCGTGTGTGCGCGTATTTCGTGTAGTTTAGTTTCGTATAATAGTTTCGTATTTTTTTAATTTGTAAATAACAAGTTATTAAAAAATTAAACCCTTCCAAGATGGACAATAAATAAAGCCATAATATTTTATGGTAAAGGTAAGAGCGTAGAAACGATTGTTTTTTAGGAGATGTGATTATTGGATTAACCAATCAGAAATCGTCTGTGGCACACACACATCTCTGTTTTTATAGATAGATATAGATAGATATATAGATATATAGAAGATAGATATAGATATAGATATAGATAGATAGAAGATAGAAGATAGATTAAATTTTAAATAGATTTTGTAAATAGTACAGTTGAAATGATTAGAATATTTCCAATATGTAATAAGGTCGAGGTAATTAGTTAAAGAGATTTAATATAATGTGATATGCAAATGAGCATAAGTCATTCGATATGGGGGTTGTTTGTAGAATAGTATATAAAGAAATTAGGCAAAGATTCTTATGTCTCCTATAACAGAAACATCCTAAAATGGGTTCTAATGTTTCTCTACCAGGAGAGATCTACCCTCTTACCTCCTTTATATTTCGTTGATGGTGGAGAGCTGTACACACAGACAGAAACACACGAACCCTATTACTTTATAAATATATATATATATATATATATATATATATATATATATATATATATATATATATATATATATTTGTTTATTGTTATATAAACATGTTTACATCCCGCTGCTACAAACAGCCACTTGTTTCAATCAAACAACAGATATCATCAGGCAGCGACTTGACTATTCAAAAGTTCAATGAATAATGGATTTTTATTTTATTTTAGGTAGGAACTCTTTAAAAGTTGGAGTTAAAAAAACTTAAAAACACAGAACTTTAATTATAAGATGTAAAGAGGGAGGGGCAATCTAAAGAAAACTGAAAAAAATATAATGGAGAGAGAATGATTCGGAAGAGAAAAAAAAAGAAAAAAAAGAAATAGAGAAATAAAATAAATAGAGAAAGAAAATAGAGAAGAAGAAAAATATAATATGGAGAAGAAAAAGAAAAACAGAAAAGGGGTTATTATAAAGAAAACAAAGACTAGAAAAGAAAAGAAAGAATGATGAAATATAGTTTAAGAGAGAAAGAGAGGAAGTAAGAATTAATAGGAAGGGAATCTTAAGATGTTTAGAGGATATAGAATAGGAAAAAAATCTGCGTGTCAACTAATTTATGAACAATTAAACATTTCAGTATTCACGTTATTATAACACCAACAGAAAATACAATCTTAGCGTTAAGGTGTATATGTCAAAAGTGACAGCGAATGAAAGTATCACACATATTTATCATCTCACATACGTCCACGAGTAATATCCACGCAGTTTAAACATACGTCTACAATTAATTAAGCCCTTTATACTAAATGATATAAGTTTAAAGTTTTCGCATTTTTATTGAATAAATATATAAAAATAATGTTAAAATTAATAATAATAATAATAATAATAATAATAATAATAATAATAATAATAATAATAATAATAATAAAACAGAATAAAATTAATATTTATTATCTTTTTTATATAACATATTTAGCCATAAGAGGGGATTGAAGAAAGTAAATAGGACTAAAAATTATAAAGAATAATCTACTAATATTTATGTATATAAAAAGAATACAATATATACATACATACGCATACATACATACATACATATATATATATATATATATATATATATATATATATATATATATATATACAAACACGCATGCATGTATGTATGTATATAAATAAAAGTGTAACTCTTTACTATTAAGTTGAAAGTTTAAGCTAGTTAAGTATAAATATAAAGTCATAATAAATCACAAATTAACACATTCAAGACAGTATTACTAAGAACATAGATACAAGTACACTAACATATAAATATATAAATATAAATGATTCGGAAGAGAAAAAAAAAGAAAAAAAAACTTCGAGTATCATCGCTCCATTATTGTTGAGCACTATTATACGCTGGATTTGTTTTTACCTAAACATGGAAAAAATTAACTTCCAAACATCCCTGAAAAATATTCCTACCACCACCAATCGGAATTACCTGATAATCCTCCTTCTAAAAACTGAGGAGCTGCTTAGGAGAATGAAGTGGAAAGCTTTTTTCTTCCTGAGAAATTCAAATGAAAACAAGAATAAGGATTACCATGGTTTCAAAAATCGAGATTCGGCACCACATATCGACCAATTGGATGCTTTTGAAGTAGACATTATGGATCTTATTAGAAGCCTGTCTTTCCATAGGAAAAAGAATCATTTTCAAAAACAGTTGGATATTACCATTAAGAAAATCAACACCTCGGATTACCTTTACGTTAAAGCAGATAAGACACAAAATTTTTACAAACTAACTACACATGAATATAACAAGCTTATTAAAGAAAATATTACAAAAAATTACAAAAAATCAAATATAGATATTTGCAACAAAATTGACAAGGATAGTAAAGAAATAACTGATAGACTTAAAATTAGTAATAGAGTGGGAATTTTACAAAAAAAACAGTCATATATTTTGCTTAAAGACCATAAGATAAATTTTGAAAATAAACCTACAACTAGGTTAATTAATCCTACGAAACCTGAAATTGGTAAATTAAGTAAAAACATATTAGAAAGAGTTAACTATCAAATTAAATCAACATATAAACAAAATCGATGGATTAATACAGCGGATACCATTAAATGGTTTTCCAATATACAAAATAAAAAGAATTGTACTTTCTTACAATTCGACATTGTGAATTACTATCCCTCCATATCTAAGGAACTATTCGAAGAGGTGATGGAGTTTGCTAAACTCCTGTCTGATATACAAGACACTGAAATTGAAATTATACGGACATGTAGAAATACTACATTGATTAGTGGAAATGATCAGTGGTTGAAAAAAGATCAAAATGACCTGTTTGACATTTCCATGGGGTCTTTGGATTCTGCTGAAATGACAGACTTAGTAGGTCTATTCATACTATACAACTTAACCAAAGACATCAATGTCATGGATATAGGCTTGTATCGTGATGATGGACTGATGATCATTAAGGAATCCAACGGCCCTAAATGTGAAAGAACCAAAAAGATTGTCTTAAATGAATTCCATAGAATTAAGTTAAAAGTTGATATTGTATCAGATGTTAAAACTGTAAATTTTTTGGATGTGAACTTTGATTTAAGGAAAGGCATCTACCAACCATATAGGAAGGAAAACTCAAACCCAATTTATGTACACCCCCTATCAAATCACCCAAAATCTATCATTAGGCATATCCCCAAATCCATTAGTAAAAGAATAAGTGACAATTCTTCCAATCTTGAAACATTTAATAAACATAAATATTTCTATAACATGGCCCTTAAGGATAGTGGATACAAAAACATGCAAATTGAGTTCATAGAACCAACACAACCAAACACAAATACAAATAGAAACCGTAAGAGAAAAATCCTGTGGTACAATCCCCCTTTTAATCTGAAACTTAAAACAAACCTAGGAATGAAATTCTTAAACTTAATTAAAAAGCACTTCCCTATTAGTAACATACTACATAAAATTTTCAATAAAAATACAATAAAACTTAGTTATAGCTGTAGTGAAAACCTTGAAAAAATAATTAAAAAACATAATAACAAAATATTAAACAAAAATAGTACACCCATTGCTACCGAAGGGTGTAACTGTAGAATTAAATCAAAATGCCCTCTTAAAGGAAATTGTCAAATTATTTCTGTAGTGTACCAAGCAACTATTTCTACTGAGGAAAATCCTAACGAAAAAAAAAATTACATAGGAATGACAAATAACAAATTTAAAGAAAGATTTACCGTGTGGCACTATTTCCTTGTGCCACTGTTTCTAACACACTCTGCAGCATGGACGGGTGGTAAATTATCCATGAGCGTAGAGATACACAGAAATCCCTTCCCATAATTCCCTTGCTATCTTTCTGCCTCTTTCCTGCACGACCACCATGATGTGAGGACGCGTAGTCTGTTTCTCCGTAAATGAGGGAGTGGCCCCCCCTCATTTACGGAGAGACAGATGTGAGGACGCATAGCCTGTTTCTCCGTAAATGCGGGGGGGGGGCACCCCCTCCCTCAACACTAGTTAGGGTAGGTTAGGTTAGCTTTGAAAACCCTATTGTCCAGTTTTAATTGTAAAAATTAATTGTAATATGTATTGTAATATATATTTTGTAAAATAAAATAGTTAGTTGTATCTTATGTATATTACAATTGTGTCGCGTGTCGTTTTTCTTGTGTCTGCCATGAATGCCTTCATAAATGTCTGAAGTCGAAAGGCGGCCCTGAGGACAAAGAGATGAAGATTCCCACCAGAATGTCACCAGGGTGAAGAGATCATCTTGAGAAGGAAAAGGAGCCACACTCAGATCCAACATCTCAGGTATGATTTTCTTCTTACTACACAGACCCTAATGACTGGCCCATCTTCATATCTTCATGAGACCGCTTTAAGACATTTACTATAACACGTCTGTCGGTCACACCTCAGTGACCGGCTGATAGTGGTATAACCGGTCACAAGTGCTCTTTTGAAAATAATGAGTACAAAAATAGAACTTTTTTGTCTAAATATTACGATGAACTAGTAGAGCAAGGTTACTCCCCAGTAGTAAATTGGAAAATTTTAAAGAAAGCTAAAACCTGTTCATCTTTAAACTCACCTTGCTACCTATGTCTTTTTGAGAAATAAAATTAAGATAAATTATTAAATAAGAAGCACGAAAATTCAATTAATTGCAAACACTATAAAAGCCATCTTTTAAGTAATTTAGTTTAGATATAAAATTTAAATAAATTTAAAATTGCCACTGATTTCTATAATTTATTAGTATACTTTCTCCTCACCTGATTTCATTCATAATTTCCCCTATCTTATATACCTGTGTGTTTATATGTGGATATGTAAGTGTTTATGTGTTTATTTTATGACCGTGTGTACTTATGTATATATATTTTTGTTACTTTGTACACCTTCCTTTGTTGTGTACTCCCATAATAATGTTTATTCAATCCTTTTGTATGCTTTTATGTGTGTATGCATCTATTGTCAAATAATTTTTATTCGTATGTATTTTTATATATGGTTTATGTGAATTAGACATATTTATATGTGCGTATATATATATATGTGTGTGCTTTGTTGTATATTAGTATATGAGTATGTGCATATATTTGTGTACTTTTATGTATGTATGTGTATACTATTTACCTGTGTGTCGTTACTTTTGAGTATTTTGTCGATTTAATTACTTCTTTTGCCTGAATATATTTATATATTTATATGTTAGTGTACTTGTATCTATGTTCTTAGTAATACTGTCTTGAATGTGTTAATTTGTGATTTATTATGACTTTATATTTATACTTAACTTAATATATATATATATATATATATATATATATATGCGTATGTATGTATATATTGTATTCTTTTTATATACATAAATATTAGTAGATTATTCTTTATAATTTTTAGTCCTATTTACTTTCTTCAATCCCCTCTTATGGCTAAATATGTTATATAAAAAAGATAATAAATATTAATTTTATTCCTCTCTTTCTCTGTTAAACTATATTTCATCATTCTTTCTTTTCTTTTCTAGTCTTTGTTTTCTTTATAATAACCCCTTATCTGTTTTTCTTTTTCTTCTCCATATATCTGTTGTTTGATTGAAACAAGTGGCTGTTTGTAGCAGCGGGATATAAACATGTTTATATGTTTATATAACAATAAAAAAGTATTATCAGCTCTTTTTATTGAGCACTATCTAACAACCTCGTTGAATTCACTAGTCCATTACTTTTGAATAAAAAACTCCGAGTATATATATATATATATATATATATATATATATATATATATATATATATATATATATATATATATATATATATATTAAGTAATGTGATTTATAATTTAAAAATTTAAAAAAAAATTTTAAATTTAAAAATCAAATTTTAATTAAATTAAAAATCAGTTTCATAAGAAGGAACAACAACAAAGTCAATTATCTGTACGATCGTTTCGGAAATCCGTGCTTTTTATTTGTGGTATACATGAAGTTATGTAGAACAATTATATATAGTTTTTTTTTGTAAGCACGGTCTCCTCATCAGCAAATTTAGGAGGATTTTTATTGAATTTAAAAGACACCAAAAATAAACCTAGCATTAAAAGTAAGGCAGATGAATCTGAAAAATTGAAATAAAAGGTTTGGATTTAAAATTTATAAGAAAATTAATATAGGTTAGAGATAGAAATGAGTAGAAAAAATATATATTTTTTGAATTTACATAATAAATTTGATTTAAAAATATATAGAGATAGTTACCTATTAGTTTTTCTTTTTTTGAAATCAGGAACTGTGTTTAAAGTAGTCATTTAGATGTTTGCTATGGCTTTTTATTTTATTTATACCCATATCAAGCTCTCTTCATCCAATACATATCTATTAGCTGAAGAGATATTGATACATGTATCTAAACCGCTCCCTTATTATCGGGTTTGGAACCGACTATACCAATGACTTATCTCATCTAAAACTTTATGGTGTATAAATAAATATTCTCTCTATATATATTAACTGTAGCGTCTTTAAATCAAAATACGCTAACGGAAACAATTTACTGCACGAGCGTCGCCCTTTTAAAGTTCATCATTCAATAAAATAAAAAGCTATAGCAAACATCTAAATGACAACTTTAAACACAGTTCCTGATTTCAAAAAAAGAAAAACTAAAAGGTAACTATCTCTATATATTTTTAAATCAAATTTATTATGTAAATTCAAAAAATATATATTTTTTCTACTCATTTCTATCTCTAACCTATATTAATTTTCTTATAAATTTTAAATCCAAACCTTTTATTTCAATTTTTCAGATTCATCTGCCTTACTTTTAATGCTAGGTTTATTTTTGGTGTCTTTTAAATTCAATAAAAATCCTCCTAAATTTGCTGATGAGGAGACCGTGCTTACCAAAAAAACTATATATAATTGTTCTACATAACTTCATGTATACCACAAATAAAAAGCACGGATTTCCGAAACGATCGTACAGATAATTGACTTTGTTGTTGTTCCTTCTTATGAAACTGATTTTTAATTTAATTAAAATTTGATTTTTAAATTTTAAAATTTTTTTAAAATTTTTAAATTATAAATCACATTACTTAATATTGAATTAGCTCTAGGACATTTAACTATCGAGCTTATTATATATCTAAATTACAACGAGCATTCCCTGTATTTTAATTAAACTAGTAATTTCACTATTACATTAAAATACACTTAGCTCTTTAGACTATTATTCTAATCTCCTTTAAATTATATATATATATATATGTGTGTGTGTGTGTGTGTGTGTGTGCGTGTGTGTGTATATACATACATATATATATGTATATACATATACATATATATACGTACATACATATATATATGTATATATATGTACATACACACACACACACACACTTACACACACACACACACACATATATATATATATATATATATATATATATATATATATATATATATATATATATATATATATATATATATATATATACAACATAAAGTTTTAGATGAGATAAGTCATTGGTATAGTCGGTTCCAAACCCGATAATAAGGGAGCGGTTTAGATACATGTATCAATATCTCTTCAGCTAATAGATATGTATTGGATGAAGAGAGCTTGATATGGGTATCTAAAACGGTTCCTAATTATCGGGTTTGAAACCGACAGTACCAATGATTTATCTCATCTAAAACTTTCTGTAAACAAAATATAAATATTACGCTCTTATTTTCGGATTTTCCTTATAATTGATCACTCTGCTGGATTTTTTTTCCAAAACAAACTAATAATAATAATAATAATATATATATATATATATATATATATGTATATATATATATATATTATTATTATTATTATTATTATTATTATTAGTTTGTGTATATATATATAAAGCTGAATGTCTGTCTGTGTGTGTGTGTGTGGTCACGAATAGGTTCCTATATAGTTGACTATTTTAAAAAACTGATTGCATATAATAGTAGAAGATGTATCGAGACACACGAATGGGTATGTTTGATCCTGCAGAACGGTGGTTGATTAAAATTGTGGGGTCTGCATTTGCGCCTGGTCCACAAAGTATGGAAATAAAAAATTTAAAAATTAAAAAAATGTTTACAAGTGTTTTTTATATAGATGTACATAAGAATACTTTGATAAGTATGTTTTAACTTAAATAGGGATGGTATAATAAAATTGTGGGGTCTGCGTTCGCGCCTGGCCTCCATAGAATGGAAATAGGCACAAACTTTAATAAAGACTTTTCATATCTATCTGCGTAAGTATACTTTGATAATTATGTTTCAGTTTGAAGAAATATGGTATAATAAAATCATGGGGTGTTCGTTCGCGCCTGACCTCCATAGAATGGAAATATGTCACAAAGTTTAACAAGGTTTTTTTTTAATATAGATCCACAGAATATTGTAATAAGTGTTTCAGTGTGAACAGGTATGCTATAATAAATTATGGGGTTTATCTATTTTATTTTTACTTTCATCATATTTTGCTTTGGTTTTGATACCCCCAAATTCGAAGCTATCTCTTTACAACCCTTCCTTTTCATAACCTATCATACTTTAATAAATCAGAGTCCATTTTCTGCAGGCTTTTTTGAACCCCGTCAACGACGGGTACTTTTGATAATAATAATAATAATAATAATAATAATAATAATAATAATAATAATAATAATATATATATATATATATATATATATATATATATATATAGTAGTGTCCAAAACTAAGGGACAAAATTTTAAAACCTAATATTTATTAGAAATAACATCTGTGAAAAGCTGAAATTTCGACAACTAGTAGTCATCCATAATAACATACTAAAATTTGAATCATTTGCAAAGGATAGAAAAAGAATTATAACAATTATTTATTTATTTATTTATTTTAAAAATAGGAACGTCCAAAAGTAAGGGACAAAATTGAGAAAAACAATGTAAACCGTATGCTATATTCAAATTTTTTTTTATTTCCTCTAAAGAATAAGTTTTACTAGTCAAAAAAATGCTCCGCTGCTGAGGTTGCTCCCGTTCTCTCCAAACTTTGATACCAGTTTACAAGAATTCTGGCAAAAGAACTGCCCCATTAAATTATCGCCCAATTAGCCTCCTCCCGCTTTTCACCAAAATATTTTAGTCCATAATTAATCAAGCTCTAGTTCATCACCTTACAGATACTAAACTTCTGACCGACCATCAATATGGAACTAGGCATGCCCGTTCCACAGCAGATATCCTAACTGTAATCTCTGCACGTATATACTATTCACTATACTAAGCAGGAGAGGGTAGAGCGGTAACCCTATATATATCTGAGACTTTCGACAGGGTATGGCGCGAAAGTCTTCTCAAGAAATTAGATCATATGGTATCACTGGAAGAATACATAACGTAATTGTAATCTTTTTTAAGTAAGAGAAAAATCCAGGTTGTCCTCGACGGTTGTACATCTAAACAATATGATATAAATGCGGGAGTACCTCAGGGATCTATTCTTGGACCTTTATTATTCCTAATATTCATAAATGATTTCCCTGATAAAATTGTTTGAGATGGGTATAATTGTTGATGACACCACGCTCTATAACAGGAACGATAGGAAAACAAATGAACACATGGAATGGCAGAAACACTAGAGGAAGACCCCCAATCTATAGTGGAATGGGGACAAAAATGGATGGTCACATTCAATGCTGCCAAGACAAAGCTTGTTTTCTTCAATAATTACAAGAAACATTCACTATCACCAATAGCAATGGCCCAAAACACATTACCTGAATGTACTTCTTCTAAACTCCTCGGCCTAACGTTTACATGGAACGTGAGTTGGAACAGATACATTGAGAGCATTACCAAGGCCGCTACGAAGCAGGTGGACTATTTCTTACGTGCTAGAAAGCTGAAAGTATTCTGTACCTCTATAAGGCTACCATTCGCCCATGTATGGAGTACTGTTGTCACATTTGGTCTGGTGCATCTGCTGCTTGTCTCTCACTCCTTGGCAGGGTTCAAAAGAGAGTCACCAACCTGATAGGTCCTGAACTGTCATCTAAGCTTCAACCTCTGTCCCATCGACGATATGTTGCATCTCTCTGCTTGTTTTACAAGTATTTTAATGGTAAATGCTCTGACGAACTATAAGCACTTGTACTCTCTCGGCGTAAATACCCCCGACAAACCCGACAAGCAGCTTAATCCCACCCCTACACAGTAGACATCTCTAGGTGTAAGAAAGCCTTCTAATCCAATAGTTTCTTTCCCAGAACTGCTAGATTTTGGAACTTCCTACTGTGATTCTGCTTTCCCAACTGTACTGGCATGCAGAAGTTCAAGCGTAATGTGAACAGACATCTTGCTGCCTAACTCCCCTCATATTATCCCCGCAACTTATGTCTCAGATAGTAGCCTTCTACTTCAAAATGACATTGTGCCGTGTCTGTAGTTAAAATTGATTACACACACACACACACACACACACACACACACACACACACACACACACACACACACACACACACACACACGCGCACACACACACACACACACACACACACATATATATAAAAACAAAATACCACAGGAATAAACAAGAGAGAGAGAGAGAGAGAGAGAGAGAGAGAGAGAGAGAGAGAGAGAGAGAGAGAGAGAAGGGGAATGCTAAATCGAAAAATCGGAAACTGGAAAAATTCATATGAACAAGCCGACCGTAAATAGATAAGTCACGCATTAGGAGTTTTGACAAGGAAATCACGAAAATAGGACAAGCACTAAACATAAAAAATGAAGTGAATATGATGAGGATTGATTAATGTGGATATGATGTGGGATGTTTCATATTTCACATTAAAGGTAATGATCTAATATATTTTCACGTAAACGTAATTTGAACGGCACCATATTTGCCAGAAAACACAATCTTTATAGTAAATAATGTCAATAAGCTGTCCAAAAAGAAAACGATTGAAATGCACTGTTAAAGTTCATGACATTTGAGAAATAAAACGATTCAGATACACTATAAAAGCACACGAGTTTTGAGAAATAGCATGATTAACGTACGCGATAAAACTACACATCTTTTTTAGAAAGCTTGACGTATGCAAAAGATTTTACGTATTTTATCATACGGGATTTATTCAATAACACTGTCTCTGCCCCACAGGAGACACTTCGTATTTCGTTATACAGAATTTCTTCAACGGTACTTCTTCTACGCTACATGGAAAGGGACAGACCCCAGTAATTAAAACTAGATAAGTTTGAAAATGATATTTGGAAAAGATTAGAATCGACCTCAGTAAGAAAAGTTAAAAAAGAATACATATTGAAATTTCAGTTAAAAGAAAATTATTGTAAATAATTCAATATTTTTGGCAGAAAATATACTGCTGACAATCCAATTTTACTGACAGCAAAAGTTTTGTCTGCAATCTAATATATTTGCTAGATAAGATACTATTGACAATCCCATTTTAGTGATACCAAAAGCATTGCTTACAATCCTATATATTTTCTAGAAAATATTTGTCGACAATCCCATTTCGGTAATCGATAAAATATTGTTTACAATAAAATATATTTGCTAGAAAATGTACTGTTAATACTTTTACTAATAGCAATTTATTTGTTAGAAAAGATAATGTTCACTGTGATTTTTAGTGACAGCAAAGTATTGTTTACAAGCCGATATATTTGTTTCTTAATATATTATTAAAAATCCCATTTTAATGATAGCGAAAGTATTGCTTTTACAATCAAATATATTTGCTAGAAAATATATTTTTGACAATCTCATTTTAGTAATTAGAAAAGTAGTGATTACAAGCCTATATATGCTAGAAAATATCTTGTTGATAATGTAATTTTAGTGATAGCAAAGGTATTGCTTACAATCCCATATATTATGTGGAAAACATATCGTTGACAATAACCTTTTAATGAAGACAAAAGTATTGTTTATAAATAAATATATTTGCTAGAAAATTTATCGTTGACAGTCAAACATTGTTGACAATCCCATTTAATGGCAACAGACGTATTGTATACAATTTGATATATTTGCTAGAAAATATATTGTGGACAATCCCATTTCAATGAAAACAAAAACTATCGTTTACAATACAATATATTTGCTAGACATGTCTACAATATAATTTTAGCGATAGCAAAAGTATTGTCTATAATCCACAATATTGTCTAGAAGATCTATTGTAAACAATCTTCTTCTAAGGATAGTAAAAGTATTGAAGTGTTGTTCGCAATCCAATATATTTGCTACAAAATTTATTGTGAACATTAATTTTTCTATTACTTAAATGGGATTGTAAACAATATAGTTTCTAGCAAATATATTAAAAAGCAAAACATACTTGTGATATCACTGAAATATAGTTTCTAGCAATTATATTGGCTTGTTATCAATATCTTTGTAATTAATGTGTGTTTGGATTATTAATCCAGCAGGGGGATGTGATGCGTCTAATGTGTTAGGTATAAGTTAGTGCTTGCATGCTTTCTCGCTTCCAACTAACACCGCTGGCTAACGTCATGGTGAAAAGGGAGCAGCTATGCATAAGTCTTGCCTGCCAGTACATAGCCTCTCCATCATCAAGACTCCTACGGTGCCTCCACGTAGGCCACACACTGTAACTGGGTGCCTTGCGGCTCCAAGCTATACCTGTAGGAAGTCTCGGAGTAGTAGGTGACCCAGAGGTAGTTCGTTATGGCCCACCGATGTGTGGAAACGCCCTTGGTTGGGCAAAGACTAGGGAAACAACCCCTAAATCAAACACCACTGCTTTGTTGGCTTTGTCACAGCAAAAAGCTAAGAGATGGGAACTCTGACTTCAAATCCTACTGCTGCCTTGTAGTTTTCTTAAAAGGCTGTGGAAACTCATCCAAAAAGAAAAGGTGTAGTACCGGATACGATAGGACGACTGTCTACCTCACTGAGATTACTTTCGGCCAGAAGCAGCCGCTTCCTCTGCTGCCAGTCGTCGCGGGTTTGCTGGAAATGAGCATTGAAGGTTCAGAGGGTGTTTCTCTGATGCGCAACAGATACTACACCTCAATTGTGCAAGCAAGTTAGGAGCCAAGGTGGAAAGTCCTGTACCGAAGGATAAAACACAATGATGATGATGATGATGATGATGATGATGATGATGATGATGATGAATTACCAAAATGGGATTGTTAAAATATATTTCTAGCAAATATATTTGGTTGCAAAAAATACGTTTGCTATAACTGAAAGTTATTTCCTATTTTAAGACTAGCAAAAGTATTGTTTACTCTCCAATATTTGATAGAAGAAATATTGTTGACAGTCACTATTTAAGTGATGGCAAAAGTATTTTTCAAATACAATATAGTTACTAGAAAATATATTGTTGACAGTCACTATTTAAGTGATGGCAAAAGTATTTTTCAAATACAATATAGTTACTAGAAAAAATATTGTTGACAGTCACTATTTAAGTGATGGCAAAAGTATTTTTCAAATACAATATAGTTACTAGAAAATATATTGTTGACAACTTTTAGTGATTGCAAAAGTTATGTTTACAATCCAAAATATTTTCTAGAAAATATATTGTTAACAAGTCTATATATTTGTTAGAAAATTCATTCATCACAATTCTATTTTAGTAATAGAAAAAGTATTGTTAGTATTGCTGACATATCCATTTCAGTGATAACAAACGTATTGTTTACAACAAAATATATTTACTTTAAATATATTGTTGACAATCCTGTTTTAGTGATAGCGAGATATTGTTTAGAATTTGCTAGAAAATATATTGTTTAAAATCCAATTTCAGTGATTTCGAAAGTTTTGTTTAAAATCTAATATTTTTGCTGAAAATATATTGTTGAAAATCGCAAATTTTGTGATAAAATATATTGTTTAAAATCTAGTATATTTGCTTGCAAGTATCTTGTTGACAATCTTATTTCAATAATATAAATAGTACTATTTACAATCTAATATAGTTTCTAAAAACATAATTTTGACAATCACTATTTTATAGATAAATAGAAAAATATTGTTTACCAACTAATATATTTTCTAGTAAATATATATTTAGCCATCAAATTACAGTCATACAAAAAAGAATTATTTACAATCCAATACATTTTTAAGAAAATATATTCTTGACAATCTCATTTTAGTTATAGCATAAGAGTATTGCATACAATTAAATATATTTACTGTAAATTATACATATTTTGAATTAGAATTTTACTGACAGCAAAAGTATTGATTACAATCAGATATTTACTAGAAAATTTATTGTTTACAATCACATTTTTATAGCAACACTATTGTTTACAATCTAATATATTTGCTTAAAAATATTTTGTTGACAATCCCATTTTTGTGGTAGCCAAAGTATTGCTTACTAGAAAATATCTTTGCTAGAAAATATTTTGGTTACAATCCCATTTTTGTGATAGCCAAAGTATTGTTTACTAGGAAATGTATTTGCTAGAAAACATTTTGTTGAAAATCCCATTATTGTGATAGCTAAAGTATTGTTAACTAGGAAATATATTTGTTAGAAAACATTTTTTTTTTGACAATCCCATTTTTGTAATAGCCAAAGCATTGTTTACTATGAAAATATATTTGCTAGAAAATATATTGTTGACAATCCCATTTTTGTGATAAATTATTGCGTCCAATCCTAAATATTTGCCCGAAAATATATCGCTAACAATCCTATTTAGGTATAATCCAGTGTTGTCTACAGTCCCCTATATTTGCTTAAAAAATATTGTTGACATTCCAATTTTATTGATGCCAAAACAACAGTTTAAAATCCAGTAAATTAAAATATATTGTTCACAATCACAATAGCAAAAGTTTTTAGTGACGGCAAACCTATTGTTTATAATCCTAATATTCGCAAGAATATATGATTTTGGCAATCCTATTTTAGTGAAAGAAAAACTAACGTTTAATATCAAATACATATGCTAAAAAATGTACTGTTGAACATCATATTTTAGTAATGGTAAAAGCATTTTTTACAATCCTAGATATATGCTAGAAAATATATTGTGTACTTTTTTTTAACGAAAACAAAGGTATTGTTTACAATCAATATATTTGCTTGAAAATATATTCTTCAAAATCTAATTTTGGTAAAAGCAATAGTATTGCTTACAATTCCATAGATTTGCTAGTAAATATATTGTTGACAATACCATTTTATTTAAAAAAATATATATTTTTTGCAATCTAATATATTTTCTAGAAAATATATTGTTGACAATACCATTTTATTTTTTAAAAACATATTTTTACAATCTAATATATTTTCTAGAAAATATATTGTTGACAATATCATTTTATTTTTAAAAAAATATTTTTGCAATCTAATATATTTTCTAGAAAATATATTGTTGACAATATCATTTTATTTTTTAAAAACATATTTTTACAATCTAATATATTTTCTAGAAAATATATTGTTGACAATATCATTTTATTTTTAAAAAAATATTTTTGCAATCTAATATATTTTCTAGAAAATATATTGTTGACAATACCATTTTATTTTTTAAAAACATATTTTTACAATCTAATATATTTTCTAGAAAATATATTGTTGACAATATCATTTTATTTTTAAAAAAATATTTTTGCAATCTAATATATTTTCTAGAAAATATATTGTTGACAATATCATTTTATTTTTTAAAAACATATTTTTACAATCTAATATATTTTCTAGAAAATATATTGTTGACAATATCATTTTATTTTTAAAAAAATATTTTTACAATCTAATATATTTTCTAGAAAATATATTGTTGACAATACCATTTTATTTTTTAAAAACATATTTTTACAATCTAATATATTTTCTAGAAAATATATTGTTGACAATATCATTTTATTTTTAAAAAAATATTTTTGCAATCTAATATATTTTCTAGAAAATATATTGTTGACAATATCATTTTATTTTTAAAAAAATATTTTTGCAATCTAATATATTTTCTAGAAAATATATTGTTGACAATATCATTTTATTTTTAAAAAAATATTTTTGCAATCAAATATATTTTCTAGAAAATATATTGTTGACAATTCTATTTTATTTAATAAAAATATTTTTACAATCTAATATATTTTCTAGAAAATGTACTGTTTACAATATCATTTTTTTAAATAAAAATATTTTTACAATCAAACATATTTTCTAGAAAATATATTATTTACAATACTATTTTTGTGATGTCAAATGCATCTTTTTGAATCCTATAAATTAAAAAAAAAATTTTTTTTGACAATCCCAATTTTTCTCTCAGCAAAATATTGTTTACAATCCAATATATTTGCTACAAAATATATTGTTGACAATCTAATTTATTGATAGGAAAAGTATTGTTTACAATGCAATATATTTGCTTAAAATATTGTTGACAATCCCGTTTATGTGATAGCAAAGTATTCTTTATAATTCTGTATATTTGTTAGAAAAAGCAATGTATAATCTGATTTTAGTTAAGGAAAAGGTTTTGTGTGCAATCTAACATATTTTCTGGAAAAGGTTTTGTGTGCAATCTAAAATATTTTCTGGAAAAGGTTTTGTTTGCAATCTAAAATATTTTCTGGAAAAGGTTCTGTGTGCAATCTAAAATATTTTCTGGAAAAGGTTTTGTGTGCAATCTAAAATATTTTCTGGAAAAGGTTTTGTTTGCAATCTAAAATATTTTCTGGAAAAGGTTTTGTTGGCAATCTAAAATATTTTCTGGAAAAGGTTTTGTGTGCAATCTAAAATATTTTCTGGAAAAGGTTTTGTGTGCAATCTAACATATTTTCTGGAAAAGGTTTTGTTTGCAATCTAAAATATTTTCTGGAAAAGGTTTTGTTGGCAATCTAAAATATTTTCTGGAAAAGGTTTTGTTTGCAATCTAAAATATTTTCTGGAAAAGGTTTTGTGTGCAATCTAAAATATTTTCTGGAAAAGGTTTTGTGTGCAATCTAAAATATTTTCTGGAAAAGGTTTTGTTTGCAATCTAAAATATTTTCTGGAAAAGGTTTTGTTGGCAATTTAATTTTAGTGATTGTCCAAATATTGTTGACCATTAGATATATTTGCTCGAAAATATATTGTTGACAATCTTATTTTATTGAACCAAAATAATATTGTTTAAATCCAGTATAACTGTTAGAAAATATATTGGTGATTTTGAGAAAATCACCTTGTTTTTATAATCCGATATATTTGGTAGAAAATATATTTCTGACAATTGTATTTAGTGAGAGCGAAAGTAAATTTTTATATGTATACTTTGAATATTATTGTTGACGAACCAATTTTTGTGATGCTAACATCCAGTAAACTTGCTAAAAGATAAATTGTTTACAATCTTATTTTCGTGATAGCAAAAGTGTTGTTTTCAATCCTATATATTTGCTAGAAAATACATTGTTGGCAATTTGAATTGATTACAGAAAAAGTATTGTTTCCAATTCAATATATTTGTTAAAATATATTGATGACAATCCTATTTTCGTGACAGCAAAGTATATTTTTCAATCCAATATATTTGTTAAAATATATTGATGACAATCCTATTTTTGTGATAGCAAAGTATTTTTTCCAATCCAATATATTTGTTAAAATATATTGATGACAATCTTATTTTCGTGATAGCAAAGTATTTTTTCCAATCCAATATATTTGTTTAAAAATATATTGATGACAATCATATTTCCGTGATAGCAAAGTACATTTTTCCAATCCAATATATTAATTACAAAATATATTGATGACAATCCTAGTTTCGTGATGGAAAAGTATTTTTTCCAATCCAATATATTTATTTAAAAATATATTGAGGACAACCCTATTTTTGTGATAGCAAAGTATTATATTCCAATCCAATATATTTGCTAAAAAATATATTGATGACAATCCTAGTTTCGTGGCAGCAAAGTATTTTTTTCCAACCCAATATATTTATTACAAAATATATTGATGACAATCCTGTTTTTGTCATAGCAAAGTATTTTTTCCAATTCAATATATAAATTAAAAAATATATGGATAGCAGTCCAATTTTCGTGATAGCAAAATTTTTTTTCTAATCCAATATATTTGTTTAAAAATATATTGAAGACAATCCTATTTTTGTCATAGCAAAGTATTTTTCCAATTCAATACATTAATTAAAAAATATATTGATGACAATCCTGTTTTCGTGATAGCAAAGTATATATTTTCAATCCAATATATTACTTAAAAAATATATTGATGACAATCCTATTTTCGTGATAGCAAAGTATTTTTTTCTAATCCAATATATTTGTTTGTAAATATAGTGATGACAATTCTATTTTCGTCAGAGCAAAGTATTTTTTCCAATCCAATATATTTGTATAAAACTATATTGATGACAATACTATTTACGTGACAGCAAAGTATGTTTTTCCAATCCAATATATTTGTTTAAAAATATATTGTTGACAAGCCTGTTTTCGTGGCAGCAAGGTATTTTTTTAATACAATATATTTGTTTAAACATATATTGATGACAATCCTATTTTCGTGATAGCAAAGTATTTTTCCAATCCAATATATTTATTTAAAATATATTAATGACAATCCTATTTCCGTGATATTAAAGTATTTTTTCCAATCAAATATATTTGTTTAAAAATATATTGATGACAATCCCATTTCCGTGATAGCAAAGTATTTTTTCGAATCCAATATATTTGCTAGAAGATTTATTGTTGCTAATCTTATTTTTGTGATAGCAAAATATTTTTTACAATCCAATATATTTGCTTGAAAATATATTGTTACTAATCTTATTCTCTTTTACTGAACGTGTACAGAACAGATAAAATGTAGTACCAGATCAGATACTACACTTACAATTGTTTATTTGCTAAAAATAGATGCTATACTTTGACAGAGAAGGCACAAGTATACAGTACATGATAGTGATTCTCATCCAGTCTTGAATAACGCCGCGTATTTCTGTATATACTTGTAAATAGATATATTCCAACGGCCATAGCCACGACTATCATAATAGATGGCCTATTAACTAACGCAATTTAGTCTGCTGTCGCCATGAACCTGTCCTGTGAAATCTGGTCACGTGTCTCACAGCTTAACCATATATATATATATATATATATATATATATATATATATATATATATATATATATATATATATATATTTCATAATGTTAAAATAAAACAGTGTTATGGTCGAATACCCTAGAGATTTTTTTTCAGCTGATAGGCTATCTCCTACAATGGGCGTGTCAAACCCCGGTTTTTATTCACCACATTCTTTTTGTCGTCTTTCCACACTCCCCTCTCTCCCTCTATTTCTCCCTCTGCCTCTTCCCCTTTTTATGTATCAGAAGATAATGTATTCTAACGTAAGCAGTTTTATTTTCTTTGGTCGCAGAACAAGTGGATATGACTTATTTAAAACTGGTATGTAAAACTTTGCTAATTTCTTATTTACATCAGTGTTTTTCTCTTCAGAGGCCCACAGTATTAATGCTCGAGTCCCTCAGGGTTCCATCATGGGCCCAACTCTCTTCCTGATCTACATCAATGATCTCCCAAAACACATACTTAAATCCCAAAACACATACTTAAATCATTCGTTGACATCTATGCTGATGACACGATCATCTATGGCAACACATCAAAGGCCGTAAATGACAAAGTTCTCTCTAATTCTCTCTTCTCTGATCTTGAGCGCGTGGTACAGGGGGGGGGAGACGAGGCTGGTTACCTTTAATGCATCCAAAACCAAGCTTCTATCTTTATATCATCAACGCTCTGATCCCCATCTGGCATCAATTGAAATGGATGGCTCTCGTCTTGGGGAGGTTTCATGTTTTGACAAGCTTCTGGGTTTGACCTTTATTCCTGATCTGAAGTGGAACACGTCCATCAGGTCTGTTGCCAAGGACGCTAGGTAAATGGTGGGATCCTTCTACTGCTCCAGAAGATATCTCACTACTGATGCAATTCTCTATCTGTATAAAAGCCAAGTACGTCCAAGGATGGAGTACTGCTGCCACATCTGGGCAGGAGCTGCTAAAAACAGCCTATCTTGCCTTGACAAAGTACAAAATAGACTTCGTGGTTTAGTGGGGGATGCCCCTTTCTCTTCCCTGCAGCCTCTCTCCCACAGAAGAGACGTTGTCAGCATGTCTTTGTTTTATCGTTATTTCCATGGCAAGTGCTCGTCTGAGCTCCAATCTCTCGCCACCCCATCACCTTCAATCGGATATATATTTTACAATGGCGAATTGAAAACAGAAATTTTTACAAGTTGATAATTACAAACTTCATAAATTATCATCTTCTTCTATATATATAAAAGACAAAAATCTGTGAGTTTGTATGTTTGTATGTAACGCTAAAACTTTTGAAAGACACAACCAGACTTGATAAATTTGGTATCATATCGAAGCCCCGTATCCCGGATGACAAATATCGAAATTTCACGTCAAACGGACGAGGAGAAAGGGGTAAACGTATCAGTTATCTCCAAGGGGGGCCCAAAAAAACCTGTCATTGTAATGCTTTTTATTACGTAATTCTTGAATGATCCAATGTAATTCATACGTAAAAAAAATAAACGTTTAGTCATGTCACGTGACGTGACGTCAACGTCCACTAATGGCGAACAATTGTAAATAACAAGTTCTGTCTTCGATACTTTTGCATTTTTCTCTTCGGCTTAGTTATATCTATTATTACACTTTATGACAATGTTTCCATCGTGAATACCTGGTTAAAAATATTATTTATACAAGAGTTTTAACGAAAAATGTCAGGAAAAAATGTACAGGAATAAAAAAATTCACCTTTCAAAATATTAGACGATAATAAAAATATCGTAATATTTATGTAATATAAAATAATTAGCCATTTTGTATATTACCACGTGACCTCATACCTCTTAAGCTGGAAGGGGGGGGGAGTAAAACCAACACCGTCTCTCTCTCACACTTACTCTCCCTCTCTCTCTCTCTCTCTCTCACTTTCTCTATCACCCTCTTTCTATTTTTCTATTCGTTTAAAAACGCTTAGTCATGTCACGTGACGTGACGTCAACGTCCACTAGTGGCGAATCTAATTCCTAACTTCACTATGCACCGGTTTGGTTACTATGGAAACACTTAATTTTTGTGCTGCTTCGAAAAGGAACAAAATTCACTATACACCGCTTTCTCTTCCCTCCCTCTCTCTCTCTCTCTCTCTCTCTCTCTCTCTCTCTCACACACACACTTTCTCTTTAAAACCAGTCGGTGTGTTTTTGATGTTACGTACGTATTTTTTATATTTTTATCTCAGTAATTTTTATTATATTTAATAGCATTTTCTTTTTTTTTTTTTCATGGGAAATTATTTTTTTATTTGTTTTAGGAAAATGTTATTAAAAAATAAAAATTCGATAAATTCTGGCAACAGTTATTTATTTATGCTATTCGCAGCCGGCCGGCGGCGAAACCGGAAGTTGTCGAGAGAAACCGCTTAGACATTTTGTAAACATTGTTTTTAAAAAGAGGTTGTCGGAGAAACGCGCTTAGACATTTTGTAAACATTGTTTTTAAAAAATAAAAAATAATACTTCTATTATGTTTTAAACGACTGTAATAGTTTATTTTGGAAGTATATTTCATAAGGAAAATAAACAACCCACTTTAAAAACAGAAATTACGAGTTTTATATATTTTATTCGCAGTTTTTTGTTGGGGGTAGTCCATTATGTCTGTAACAGTTTGTTGAAAAAGTGTAGAATTCAATTAAAAAAACAACACCGTCTTTTTTTTTTTTTAAATAAAACTAATTTTAAATTTCGTTGTTCGAAAAAGAGTCCATAAAGAATAAAATAGTTATTAAATACAAAAAAAAGTCCATTAAGTTCAAATAAAGCCTGTTTGAATAAAACTTATATAAAAAAACCGTCACTTCCGGCAAATGGCTTTGTAAACAACGGGTGGCATTTTTCGATTACATCGGTAAACACTGTATGTTTTTCGAGCTGAATAAATATGTTACATTGAATAAAAACACAAAAAATATATCCAGTTGCCTTTGATAACATTTATTTGTTATATATTTGTCTTTTGACAACTTTTTTGAATCTACGTGTAGAGTAATACAAACCCAAATATTTTTTTTTTATTTTCCGAACTCAATATTTTACTATTTTTTAAATTTTAAAATCTATCAAATTTTTTCTATTGATTCTATTTTTACGTTATTTTCAGGGTCAATGTGAAATTTTATGTCCTTTCCAATAAATCGAAAATAATATTTTAGACTATCGTTTTTTTTTTTAAATTCACGACCCCCCCCAAGTACATTTTTCGATTACATCGCTAAACACTGTATGTTTTTCGAGCTGAATAAATATGTTACATTGAATAAAAACACAAAAAATATATCCAGTTGGATAGAAAAGTAACTTATCTTGCCTTTGATAACATTTATTTGTTATATATTTGTCTTTTGACAACTTTTTTGAATCTACGTGTACAGTAATACAAACCCAAATATTTTTTTTTTAAACAGTAATGAATTTTTTTAAATTTTAAAATCTATCAAAATTTTTCTATTGATTCTATTTTTACGATATTTTCAGGGTCAATGTGAAATTTTATGTTCTTTCCAATAAATCGAAAATAATATTTTAGACTATCGTTTTTTTTTTAAATTCACGAACCCCCCCCCATGTACATTTTTCGAATACATCGCTAAACACTGTATGTTTTTCGAGCTGAATAAATATGTTACATTGAATAAAAACACAAAAAATATATCCAGTTGGATAGAAAAGTAACTTATCTTGCCTTTGATAACATTTATTTGTTATATATTTGTCTTTTGACCGTCCACTAATGGCGAGTCTTTTTCTTTTTTTTTTTTAAATAAAACTAATTTTAAAATTTCGATGTTCGAAAAACAGTCCATAATATGTCAATATAAAAATTCTATTTTTGTTTGATAAAAAGAATAAAACAGTTAATAAATACAACAAAAAAGTCCATTAAGTTCAACAAGCTAAACTCTTTTATTTATAATAAAACTCTTCGACAGTTTAAATGCTTTCAAAATCCTATGTAAGTATATCGTTTTTACTGTACACAGATTCGAAAAAGTTGTCATCAAACAAATATATGACAGAGTTGAATAAATATGTTACATTGATTAAAAACACTTCTTATTAGCATTTTCTTTTTATATGACAACGTTAATGTTCATGAATATTTAAATAAAATACATTACTGCACATTTATTAATATTATCTCTCTTTTAATCACTTTTATCGACTATCAGCCAAATAACCGGGGTCTAAAAGTTGGGAAATTATTTTTCTATTCATTTAAAGAATATGCTATTAAAAAAAGAAAAAGTCGATAAAAGTTAAACATAAACAGTAAAAAAAAGAAGATATTATTATTAAATAACAATAATTATTAAAAATAAATATTAACATTTACAATAATAAAATGAGTTAGTATTAAAAATAATTATTAATATTTAAAATATGTGTTCATTAATAACAATAAATATTAATATTTAATATAAAATAAAATGTGTTTATTAATGAATATAAATATTACTATTTAAAATTATAAAATGTGCTTATTATTAACAATAAATATTAATATTTAAAATAATAACATGTGTTTATTATTAAAAGTAAATATTAATATTTAAAATAAAATAACATGTGTTTATTATTAAAAATTAATATTAATATTTAAAATAAAATAAGTGTTTATTATTAAAAATAAATATTAACATTTACAATAATAAAAGGTGTTTATTATTAACAATAAGTATTAATATTAAAAATAACATAAAATGTGTTTATTATTAAAAATAAATAATAATATTTAAAATAATAAAATGTGTTCATTATTAAAAATAAATATTAATATTACAATAAAAATGTGTTTATTATTAAAAATACATATTAGTATTCAAATAAAATTGTTTTTATTATTAAAAATAAATATTAATATTTAAAGTAGAATAAAATGTGTTTATTATTATAAATAAATATTAATATTTAAAATAATATGTGTTTATTATTAAAAATAAATATTAATATTTAAAATAATATAATGTGTTTATTATTACAAATAAATATTAATATTAAAATAAAATGTGTTTATTATTAAAAATAAATATTAAGGAAGGTCAACAGGTGGAGGAAAAATAGTCAATGCAGGTCATACCACCTGACCAGCTAAAATCGCCTTTTTATATAAGGCAGACAGTCAGACTATTTGCCTTGAGGGCGGGCTAAGCTCTCCTACCCCCCCCCCCAAAGCTGAGAGCTGGGGAAACTTCTCTCAGAAGGGGTATGGGAGGACAGGGAGACCTTCCCTCTTTCAACTAAGAGATAGATATCCTTTTGTATGGTTGATTGACCCCCCCCCCCCTGTCGGTTCCGCTTACTCCATTCGGAAAGAGATCAACCTTACACAAAAAAAAAAAAAATATGGGGACAGGGAAGCCTTCCCGGGCCCCCTTTCTGGGAGGAGTAGTTCCCCGGCTCCTACCTTTTGGGGAGTGCTCAGCCCGCCCTCCAGTCAACCACAATATTTGAAGAATAAAGATATTTTTGTTTTTGTGTTTTAGGTGGTGAAGGTGATCTGGGGAGTGTTTTTTTTTTCACAAAAAAGGTACTTTTTATGAATGGGTATCCAAGAAAATTACAGTATTTTGTCAGAAATTAAGGTTTTCATTGACCACTCTCAATACTATCAGAAATGAACAAAGTTAATTAAACAGTCTACACAATATAAACTAACTGTTTTGTTGGCTTTTTATTCTAACTCCAAACTAACCCATAACTACATTTTTCTTTTATTTTGCAAATTTGATTTCCTTTAGTTTATATTGTGTAGCTGAATCAGAAATTGATTTATCTTTTGTCATTTGTAGTTAACATGCTATCAGCGCAATTACTACAGTGTAATCACACATGATCTACCAAAATAAAAACACTTCAGATAAAGTTTTAAATAGAATTCAGTTCCTTACATGACATCTGATGAAGTCAGTACAAACGTTACAAACTAATACTTGAAAAACAATTTGACATTTACTGTACTACAATATCACATTTGTATAGAAGTAGAAATCTGGATACCTATTCTGATACCTAATAAAAGAAAGGACACTTTTGGGGGCGGATTTTGATGATAACAAGTCACTAATTAGAAATTATAATAAACATTGAAATAATTTAAGAATTTTACCAAAATAAAATTACTTGGTAATCACCCAATTTCTGCCACAAAATTTTAATTGGCAAAACTCATAAGCATAAAATATATATTTTCTAATTTCATCTTTTTTTTTTTACATAATCTGGTTTGATGTTTTCCTAAATATTCAAATCACTATATTTTGCTGCTTAATATTAAATACAGCAAATGAGTTATTTTTATGCATCAAACAATTACATTTTCTCATTCATCCAAACTAATCACTGAACATCAATTTCATATTTTCTTCACTAAAATATTACTGTGCTTGATGTCATCAAGTAGAGCGGATCATTTTTTTTTACATTTGTTTACACATTTTTTACAAATGTTTTTGAGAGTCCATACAAAGTTATAAGTGTTCAACATTTTTTTTCATTTGAATATATTTTGTCTAAGATTCTTAGCCTATGTCATTGCATACCAATTTGTTTCTTGAAAGTTAAGTTCACTGTAAAAACATCTGATACACCAAAATCCCTGATACCTGTTTCTTATAAGCGCCAAATAACTATCACTATTTCGATTTGTGTTTCATGAGAACAATTCAATATTGATACATTATAAGAAACATTTCCAGTGCTTTTCTCTTTTTAGCAATAGTTGGTTGATAATTAGAGGACACAACTAACCCTATACTATGCTTTACTTTGTTTTGTATATATATTTTGTATTGTGTGAAATTAACAAAGATTCATATGCAGGAATCTGTTGATACATTCCAAGAATCCCAATGCGACCAACAAACTTGAAAGACTACAATTTCTTTTTACTATGACCAATAAGAAAGCTCAAGGACTAAGTTGTTGGACTCATCCTGATCACCATTTTAAATTATTGTTAACAGTAAGTTTAACATTTTAAGTACAGAATAATATTCCTTTTTACATTTATAAATTACTATTTTCTGTGACAGATGTTACTTTTTCAATATTGATTGTACCCTCTTTTGTGTTTTTAAATTTTGCATACAATAATATTAAGCACACCATACCAAGACCACAATTTCAGTATCTAATAAACTTCCTACCAAGGTCAATGTTTTCAAGTGACAACGGAGAGTATTCATGTTATGTTTCACATTTTTATGTTTTGAAATATTTTGCTGCTTAATATCAAATTCAGCAGATGAGTTCTTTCTTATGCATCAAACAATTACATTTTCTGATATTCATTCAAACTAATTATTGAAAATCAATTTCATATTTTCTTTACTAAAATATTACTATGCTTGATTTCATCAAGTGGTGCGAATCTGTTTTTTACACTAACAATGTGCACATTTTTTGAAGAATAAAGTTTTTTTTTTTTAAGGTGGTAAAGGTGATCCGGGGAGTGTTTTTTTTTTTTTTTTCCAAAAAAGGTACTTTTTACGAATGGGTATCCAAGAAACATTCAGTATTTTGTCAGAAATTAAGATTTTCATTGACGACTCTCAATACTATCAGAAATGACCAATCTACACAATACAAACTAACTGTTTTGTTGGCTTTTTATTCTAACTCCAAACTAACCCATAACTACATATTGCTTTTATTTTGCAAATTTGATTTCCTTTAGTTTATATTGTGTAGCTGAATCAGAAATTGATTTAACTTTTGTCATTTGTAATTAACATGCTTTCAGCGCAATTACTACAGTGTAATCACACATGATATACCAAAATAAAAACACTTCAGATAAAGTCTTCTTACATAGAATTCAGTTTCTTACATGACATCTGATGAAGTCAGTACAAACGTTACAAACTAATACTCGAAAAACAATTTGACATTTACTGTACTACAATATCACATTTGTATAAAAGTAGAAATCTGGATACCTGTTCTGATACCTAATAAAAGAAAGGACACTCTTTGGGGCGGATTTTGATGATAACAAGTCACTAATAAGAAATTATAATAAACATTGAAATAATTTAAGAATTTTACCAAAATAAAATTGCATGGTAATCACCCAATTTCTGCCACAAAATTTTGATTGGCAAAACTCATAAACAGAAAATATATATTTTCTAATTGCATTTTTTTTTTACATAATCTGATTTGATGTTTTCCTAAATATTCAAATCACTATTTTTTTGCTGCTTAATATCAAATACAGCAAATGAGTTATTTTTATGCATCAAACAATTACATTTTCTCATTCATCCAAACTAATCACTGAACATCAATTTCATATTTTCTTCACTAAAATATTACTGTGCTTGATGTCATCAAGTAGAGCGGATCATTTATTTTTCATTTGTTCACACATTTTTCCAATTTATATATATTTTGTCTAAGATTCCTAGCCTATGTCATTGCATACCAATCTGTTTATTAAAAGTTAAGGTTCACTGTAAACACATACGTTACACCAAAATAAAAACGCTTCAGATAATGTCTTGATATTCAATTAAGTTTCTCACATGACATCTTATGAAGTTAGTAGAAATGTTACAGACTTTTGAATCTCAAACACTTTCAATACTGTGCACTGATATTTTCTTTTTTGGAATATAAGCACATTCGTGATTTTTTTTACAAACGCCAACAAATGTCACATTTTGTAGCAATGTACTGAAACAATTATAAAAATAGGTATCTAGGAAAAGGCCACTACATATGTTATAAATTCCAAATTTCCACAACCTGGCAAATACTGGTACACGCTAGCAAATTTAGATTTGCAATTGCAGAATATGATTCTAATTTTTTCCTTTGCTCTTTATTCTAACACTACACTAAGTTTACTGTTTTATTTCGCTACAGTTGATATTGTGTAGAACAATAAGAAAATCATAGTGAACAATGCATTCAACAAAATTTCACACAAATTTCTAGATACCTATATTTAATAAGTTCAAAAGAAAGGACACACTTAGGGAGGTATTTTGGTGGTCAAGTCACTAAATAGAGATTAGCTGGTTTCCCGGCATAGCCCAGGATGTAATAAAGATTGACTGAAATACATGTTCTAGCTGGTTTCTAGGCGTTGCCAGGGATGTAATATAGACACATTATGTTGTATATTACCTGTTCTCTTCTCCCTAAGGTAAAACAATTTCATATACATGCTGTAAATTACCTACGCTAGGGATAAAACATGAACAATACCAGTCCTAGGGTAGATAAAACAAATAATACATAGAGATGAAAGATTCCTCTCCCCTAAGAATAAAACATATATTCAATATCTGCTTTTGTTTTTTCATTGTTTATACGGTCCCGAGCAACGCCGGGTAGCCCTGCTAGTATATATATAAATCTCAAACGTCTGTGAGTTTGTATGTTTGTATGTAACGCTAAAACTTTTGACAGACACAACCAGACTTGACAAATTTGGTATCAGATTGAAGCTTGATAACCCGGATGACAAATATCGAAATTTCACGTCAAACGGACGAGGAGAAAGGGGTAAACGTATCAGTTATCTCCAAGGGGGGCCCAAAAAAACCTGTCATTGTAATGCTTTTTATTACGTAATTCTTGAATGATCCAATGTAATTCATACGTAAAAAAAAAAAAAACGCTTAGTCATGTCACGTGACGTGACGTCAACGTCCACTAATGGCGAACAATTGTAAATAACAAGTTCTGTCTTCGATACTTTTGCATTTTCTCTTCTCCTTCGTTATATATATTATTAAACTTTATGACAATGTTTCCATCGTGATTAACTGGTTAAAAATATTATTTATACAAGAGTTTTAACGAAAAATGTCAGGAAAAAATGTACAGGAATAAAAAAATTCAGCTTTCAAAATATTAGACGATAATAAAAATATCATAATATTTATGTAATATAAAATAATTAGCCATTTTGTATATTACCACGTGACCTCATACCTCTTAAGCTGGAAGGGGGGGAGGAGTAAAACCAACACCGTCTCTCTCTCTCACACTTACTCTCTCTCTCTCACTTTCTCTATCACCCTCTTTCTATTTTTCTATTCGTTTAAAAACGCTTAGTCATGTCACGTGACGTGACGTCAACGTCCACTAATGGCGAATGCACCGCTTTTGGTTACTATGGAAACACTTAATTTAGGAACTAACTTCACTATACACCGCTTTCTCTTCCCCCCCTCTCTCTCTCTCTCACACACTTTCACTTTAAAACCAGTCGGTGTGTTTTTTCATTTACGTACGTATTTTTATATTTTTATCTCACTGCTTTCTTTTTATTTATAGAACTTATTAAAATTTATTTAACTTCTGGCAACAGTTATTTATTTAACTTATATGCATATAAAAAAATAGACTTTATAGATTCGATAACTCTAGAAGGGTCATAAAACTTTATTTTTAAAATTTCGATGTTTGACAAACAGTCCATTATGTCTGTAAAAATTTGTTGAAAAATTCAAATAAAGTTTAGAATTCAATTAAAAAAACAACACCGTCTTTTTTTTTTATAAATAAAACTAATTTATAAATTTCGATGTTCGAAAAACAGTCCATAATATGTCAATATAAAAATTCTATTTTTGTTTGATAAAAAGAATAAAACAGTTAATAAATACAAAAAAAAGTCCATTAAGTTCAAATAAAGCCTGTTTGAATAAAACTTATATAAAAAAAAAAAAGTTCATTCTATACGGTTTTGATCATCCTTAGATAAAACGTCACTTCCGGCAAATGGCTTTGTAAACAACGGGTGGCATTTTTCGAATACATCGGTAAACACTGTATGTTTTTCGAGCAGAATAAATATGTTACATTGAATAAAAACACAAAAAATATATCCAGTTGGATAGAAAAGTAACTTATCTTGCCTTTGCTAACATTTATTTGTTATATATTTGTCTTTTGACAACTTTTTGTGTACAGTCATACAAACCCAAATATTTTTTGTTTTAAACAGTAATGAATTTTCCGAACTCAATATTTTTCAATTTTTTAATTTTTAAAATCTATCAAAATTTTTCTATTGATTCTATTTTTACTATATTTACAGGGTCAATGTGAAATTTTATGTTCTTTCCAATAAATCGAATATAATATTTTAGACTATCGTTTTTTTTTTAAATTCACGAACCCCCCCCCATCCCAATTTTTAAGTGTCTATTAAAAAGTAAATACTTAATTTAGTAACCCGATAGTAAATAATTAATGAAGTTTAAAACCTTTTTTTTAAACCACGTTATTTGTTTTTTCTTTTTTTTTATGGAACCTTGGTCCTTGCTCCTTTATTTGAAAAAAAAATTAGGGCTTTTATGTTGAAAAATTCAAATAAAGTTTAGAATTCAATTAAAAAAACAACACCGTCTTTTTTTTTTTAAATAAAACTAATTTTAAGACTTTATAGATTCGATAACTCTAGAAGGGTCATAAAACTTTATTTTTAAAATTTCGATGTTTGACAAACAGTCCATTATGTCTGTAAAGGTTTGTTGAAAAATTCAAATAAAGTTTAGAATTCAATTAAAAAAACAACACCGTCTTTTTTTTTTTTTTTTAAATAAAACTAATTTTAAAATTTCGATGTTCGAAAAACAGTCCATAATATGTCAATATAAAAATTCTATTTTTGTTTGATAAAAAGAATAAAACAGTTAATAAATACAAAAAAAAGTGGTAAATTTATACAAACACCGTGACAGCGAATTAACCCTAACCCTAACCCTAACCCCTAACCCTAACCCTAACCCTAACCCTGTCACGGTGTTTGTATAATAATACCAAAAAAATCCATTAAGTTCAAATAAAGCCTGTTTGAATAAAACTTCTATAAAAAAAAAAAGGTTCATTCTCCGGTTTGGATCATCCTTAGATAAAACGTCACTTCCGGCAAATGGCTTTGTAAACAACGGGTGGCATTTTTCGAATACATCGGTAAACACTGTATGTTTTTCGAGCTGAATAAATATGTTACATTGAATAAAAACACAAAAAATATATCCAGTTTGATAGAAAAGTAACTTATCTTGCCTTTGATAACATTTATTTGTTATATATTTGTCTTTTGACAACTTTTTTGAATCTATGTGTACAGTAATACAAACCCAAATATTTTTTTTTTAACAGTGTTTTCGAAATTTTTTTAAAAACTTTATTATATACTTTTTATTTGCATTTTCTTTTTATATGACAAAACTTTAGGACGCTTATGTACACGAAAATTACAGTATAAAATAAATTACAGATAATACGATATCATCGACAGTTTATGCTTGCAAATTCGTAAGTGTAAAACCAAAAAAAAAAAAAAAAGTTGTTCGAGCTGCTTTTATAGGTTAGATTGAATTAAAACACAAATATATCCAGTTTGGCAGAAAAGTAACTTATCTTGCCTTGGACAACTTTTATTTGTTATATATTTGATTTTTCACAACTTCTTCGCATCTATTTCGCTTACAATTCATTTACTTCGATAATACGATATCATCGACAGTTTAAATGCTTGCAAATTCGTAAGTGTAATACCAAAACAAAAAAAAATGTTTTTCGAGCTGCTTTTAAATGTTAGATTGATTAAAAACAAAATAAATATATCCAGTTTGGCAGAAAAGTAACTTATCTTGCCTTTGATATATTGATTTGTTATTTTTTTTGTTTTTTTACAAGTTCTTCGAATCTATTTGTACAATAATAATTGGTGTGATAAATTCATAATATATTTTTTTTTACCCTGCATTAATAAATATTGACTTTTACGGTTAACTCAACTTGATATTATCTTTTTACACAACAAACTAAAATCTTTTATTTATAATAAAACTCTTCGACAGTTTAAATGCTTTCAAAATCCTATGTAAGTATATCGTTTTTACTGTACACAGATTCGAAAAAGTTGTCATCAAACAAATATATGACAGAGTTGAATAAATATGTTACATTGATTAAAACACTTTTTATTAGCATTTTCTTTTTATATGACAACGTTAATGTTCATGAATATTTAAATAAAATACATTACTGCACATTTATTAATATTATCTCTCTTTTAATCACTTTTATCGACTATCAGCCAAATAACCGGGGTCTAAAAGTTGGGAAATTATTTTTCTATTCATTTAAAGAATATGCTATTAAAAAAGAAAAAGTCGATAAAAGTTAGACATAAACAGTAAAAAAAAAAGAAGATATTATTATTAAATAACAATAATTATTAAAAATAAATATTAACATTTACAATAATAAAATGAGTTAGTATTAAAAATAATTATTAATATTTAAAATAATATGTGTTCATTAATAACAATAATTATTAATATTTAATATAAAATAAAATGTGTTTATTAATGAATATAAATATTACTATTTAAAATTATAAAATGTGTTTATTATTAACAATAAATATTAATAGTTAAAATAATAAAATGTGTTTATTATTAAAAATATATATTAATATTTAAAATAATAAAATGTGTTTATTATTAAAAGTAAATATTAATATTTAAAATAAAATAACATGTGTTTATTATTAAAAATTAATATTAATATTTAAAATAAAATAAGTGTTTATTATTAAAAATAAATATTAACATTTACAATAATAAAAGGTGTTTATTATTAACAATAAGTATTAATATTAAAAATAAAATAAAATGTGTTTATTATTAAAAATAAATAATAATATTTAAAATAATAAAATGTGTTCATTATTAAAAATAAATATTAATATTAAAATAAAAATGTGTTTATTATTAAAAATACATATTAATATTCAAATAAAATTGTTTTTATTATTAAAAATAAATATTAATATTTAAAGTAGAATAAAATGTGTTTATTATTATAAATAAATATTAATATTTAAAATAATATGTGTTTATTATTAAAAATAAATATTAATATTTAAAATAATATAATGTGTTTATTATTAAAAATAAATATTAATATTAAAATAAAATGTGTTTGTTATTAAAAATAAATATTAATATTTAAAATAATAAAATGTGTTTATTATTAAAACGGGCACACTTAAAAAGAAAAGAACCCCCTCCCTAATGCAGGAGAGAGAATGCTCCCTGCTTGATCCCCTTCTTTGGTTGGATGACTGCCACCTCCCTATAGCGAGGGGTAAAAATCATATTCGACAGTTTAAAGGCTTCCACACGGATCACTCTCTGCACTAGCATATAAAAATAGACTTTATAGATTCGATAACTCTAGAAGGGTCATAAAACTTTATTTTTAAAATTTCGATGTTTGACAAACAGTCCATTATGTCTGTAAAAGTTTGTTGAAAAATTCAAATAAAGTTTAGAATTCAATTAAAAAAACAACACCGTCTTTTTTTTTTTTAAATAAAAGTAATTTTAAAATTTCGATGTTCGAAAAACAGTCCATAATATGTCAATATAAAAATTCTATTTTTGTTTGATAAAAAGAATAAAACAGTTAATAAATACAAAAAAAGTCCATTAAGTTCAAATAAAGCCTGTTTGAATAAAACTTATATAAAAAAAAAAAGTTCATTCTATACGGTTTTGATCATCCTTAGATAAAACGTCACTTCCGGCAAATGGCTTTGTAAACAACGGGTGGCATTTTTCGAATACATCGGTAAACACTGTATGTTTTTCGAGCAGAATAAATATGTTACATTGAATAAAAACACAAAAAATATATCCAGTTGGATAGAAAAGTAACTTATCTTGCCTTTGCTAACATTTATTTGTTATATATTTGTCTTTTGACAACTTTTTGTGTACAGTCATACAAACCCAAATATTTTTTGTTTTAAACAGTAATGAATTTTCCGAACTCAATATTTTTCAATTTTTTAATTTTTAAAATCTATCAAAATTTTTCTATTGATTCTATTTTTACTATATTTACAGGGTCAATGTGAAATTTTATGTTCTTTCCAATAAATCGAATATAATATTTTAGACTATCGTTTTTTTTTTAAATTCACGAACCCCCCACCATTCCAATTTTTAAGTGTCTATTAAAAAGTAAATACTTAATTTAGTAACCCGATAGTAAATAATTAATGAAGTTTAAAACCTTTTTTTTAAACCACGTTATTTGTTTTTTCTTTTTTTTTATGGAACCTTGGTCCTTGCTCCTTTATTTGAAAAAAAAATTAGGGCTTGAATGTTGAAAAATTCAAATAAAGTTTAGAATTCAATTAAAAAAACAACACCGTCTTTTTTTTTTTTTTTTTTAAATAAAACTAATTTTAAAATTTCGATGTTCGAAAAACAGTCCATAATATGGCAATATAAAAATTCTATTTTTGTTTGATAAAAAGAATAAAACAGTTAATAAATACAAAAAAAGTCCATTAAGTTCAAATAAAGCCTGTTTGAATAAAACTTATATAAAAAGAAAAGGTTCATTCTATACGGTTTTGATCATCCTTAGATAAAACGTCACTTCCGGCAAATGGCTTTGTAAACAACGGGTGGCATTTTTCGATTACATCGGTAAACACTGTATGTTTTTCGAGCTGAATAAATATGTTACATTGAATAAAAACACAAAAAATATATCCAGTTGGGTAGAAAAGTAACTTATCTTGCCTTTGCTAACATTTATTTGTTATATATTTGTCTTTTGACAACTTTTTGGAATCTATGTGTACAGTCATACAAACCCAAATATTTTTTTTTTAAAACAGTAATGAATTTTCCGAACTCAATATTTTTCAATTTTTTAATTTTTAAAATCTATCAAAATTTTTCTATTGATTCTATTTTTACTATATTTACAGGGTCAATGTGAAATTTTATGTTCTTTCCAATAAATCGAATATAATATTTTAGACTATCGTTTTTTTTTTAAATTCACGAACCCCCCCCCCATCCCAATTTTTAAGTGTCTATTAAAAAGTAAATACTTAATTTAGTAACCCGATAGTAAATAATTAATGAAGTTTAAAACCTTTTTTTTAAACCACGTTATTTGTTTTTTCTTTTTTTTTATGGGACCTTGGTCCTTGCTCCTTTATGTGAAAAAAAAATTAGGGCTTGAATTACATTTTTCGAGGAGTTATATTGACTGCTTTCTTTTTCTTTATAGAACTTAATAACATTTATTTATTTATTTCATATGCTAATATTTTTGGAATTTTACAATACACTTTATTACAAATACTTCTGGCAACAGTTATTTATTTAACTCATATGCTAATACTTTTTGGGTAAAAAGATGGCGTCTTATTCTATCTTTAACACGGTAAGTGTGGGAAAAGATGTTATAAATAAAAAACCGGATAAATTCTGTTAAAAACTCGCTCAAGATATGTTACCGTGACATAGGTTGACATATATTCGGCGGGTTTTTAATAGTATTTTGTATAGTTTTTTATTTATAAGACTTTTTTCCATACTTACGGTGTTAAAGAGGGTGTGAGACGCTATCTTGATTTTTCGAATACATCGGTAAACACTGTATGTTTTTCGAGCTGAATAAATATGTTACATTGAATAAAAACACAAAAAATATATCCAGTTTGATAGAAAAGTAACTTATCTTGCCTTTGATAACATTTATTTGTTATATATTTGTCTTTTGACAACTTTTTTGAATCTATGTGTACAGTAATACTAACCCAAATATATATTTTTTTTAAACAGTAATGAATTTTCCGAACTCAATATTTTTCAATTTTTAAACTTTAAATTCACGAACCCCCCACCATTCCAATTTTTAAGTGTCTATTAAAAAGTAAAATTAAGGCTTGAATTACATTTTTCGAGGAGTTATATTGACTGCTTTCTTTTTCTTTATAGAACTTAATAACATTTATTTATTTATTTCATATGCTAATATTTTTGGAATTTTACAATACACTTTATTACAAATACTTCTGGCAACAGTTATTTATTTAACTCATATGCTAATACTTTTTGGGTAAAAATATTTTGTTTCCATGTTTTCGGAATTTTTTTTTTTTTTTTACCTTTTTTTATAATTTTTAATAGCATTTTCTTTTTACATTACAACGTTAATGTTTATGCATATTGAAATAAAATACATGTGTTTATTATTAAAAATAATTATTAATATTTAAAATAATAATATGTGTTCATTAATAAAAATAAATATTAATATTTAATATAAAATAAAATGTGTTTATTAATGAATATAAATATTACTATTTAAAATTATAAAATGTGTTGATTATTAAAAATAAATATTAATATTTAAAATAATAAAATGTGTTGATTATTAAAAATATATATTAATATTTAAAATAATAAAATGTGTTTATTATTAAAAATATATATTAATACTTAAAATAATAAAATGTGTTTATTATTAAAAATAAATATTAATATTTAAAATAAAATAACATGTTTTTATTATTAAAAATAAATATAAATATTTAAAATAAAATAATAAGTGTTTATTATTAAAAATAAATATTAACATTTAAAATAATAAAAGGTGTTTATTATTAAAAATAAATATTAATATTAAAAATAAAATAAAATGTGTTCATTATTAAAAATAAATAATAGTATTTAAAATAATAAAATGTGTTCATTATTAAAAATAAATATTAATATTAAAATAAAAATGTGTTTATTATTAAAAATAAATATTAATATTCAAATAAAAATGTTTTTATTATTAAAAATAAATATTAATATTTAAAGTAGAATAAAATGTGTTTATTATTATAAATAAATATTAATATTTAAAATGAAATGTGTTTATTATTACAAATAAATATTTATATTTAAAATAATAAAATGTGTTTATTATTAAAAATAAATATAAATATTTAAAATAATAAAATGTGTTTATTATTAAAACGGGCACACTTAAAAAGAAAAGAACCCCCTCCCTAATGCAGGAGAGAGAATGCTCCCTGCTTGATCCCCTTCTTTGGTTGGATGACTGCCACCTCCCTATAGCGAGGGGTAAACAAAAAACAAATCACCCCTTCAGCTCTTCCCTAATCTGCATAGCACGGCTCCCTCTTACAGGGAGGGAAGGTCAACAGGTGGAGGAAAAATAGTCAACGCAGGTCATACCGCCTGACCAGCTAAAATCGCCTTTTTATATAAGGCAGACAGTCAGACTATTTGCCTTGAGGGCGGGCTAAGCCCTCCTACACCCCCCCAAGCTGAGAGCTGGGGATACTTCTCTCAGACGGGGTATGGGAGGACAGGGAGACCTTCCCTCTTTCAACTAAGAGATAGATATCCTTTTGTATGGTTGATTGACCCCCCCCCCTGTCGGTTCCGCTTACTCCATTTGGAAAGAGATCAACCTTACACAAAAAAACAAAAAAAAATATGGGGAGAGGGAAGCCTTCCCGGGCCCCCTTTCTGGGAGGAGAAGTTCCCCGGCTCCTACCTTTTGGGGAGTGCTCAGCCCGCCCTCCAGTCAACCAAATAAAAAAAAATTTACCCATCCCACCTTTGTGGGAAGAGTGCTCAGCAAACCTTCTGAGCCACCATAAAAAAAAAGTTTCCTTCCCCAAGATGGGAAGGGAACGAGAAAGGAAAATTCTTAAAAATACAGGGTCCACACACGGTCTAACCCCTGGGGATCTAAAATAAACTTCTCATATACACCGACACACACAGACAGTCTGATTGATTCTTTGTTCAACAGATTATAAGAATAAAACACTGAGCCAACATTAACAATTCTGACTTATCATTCAGACATGATTACGAAACTTTTCCCAGAAGGAAAAGAATGCGAAATGCGCCATGGAAAAACCCTTTGTGTTACATACATGTTGGAGAGAGTCTTAAAAATAACTGTACAACGCAGGGTATACCACCCGCATCCTTCAGATTGGATTGGACAAAAATGAAATTAAAAGGAAACGAAATTAGAAACAGTCAGTTCTTTCTTATGCATCAAACAATTACATTTTCTGATATTCATTCAAACTAATTACTGAAAATCAATTATATATTTTCTTTACTAAAATATTACTGTTCTTGATTTCACCAAGTGGTGCGGATCTGTTTTATACATTAACAATGTGCACAATATTTGAAGAATAAAGATATTTTTGTTTTTGTGTTTTAGGTGGTGAAGGTGATCTGGGGAGTGTTCTTTTTTTTTCACAAAAAAGGTACTTTTTACGAATGAGTATCCAAGAAAATTACAGTATTTTGTCAGAAATTAAGGTTTTCATTGACCACTCTCAATACTATCAGAAATGAACAAAGTTAATTAAACAATCTACACAATACAAACTAACTGTTTTGTTGGCTTTTTATTCTAACTCCAAACTAACCCATAACTACATTTTTCTTTTATTTTGCAAATTTGATTTCCTTTAGTTTATATTGTGTAGCTGAATCAGAAATTGATTTCACTTTTGTCATTTGTAGTTAACATGCTATCAGCGCAATTACTACAGTGTAATCACACATGATATACCAAAATAAAAACACTTCAGATAAAGTCTTAAATAGAATTCAGTTCCTTACATGACATCTGATGAAGTCAGTACAAACGTTACAAACTAATACTCGAAAAACAATTTGACATTTACTGTACTACAATATCACATTTGTATAGAAGTAGAAATCTGGATACCTATTCTGATACCTAATAAAAGAAAGGACACTTTTGGGGGCGGATTTTGATGATAACAAGTCACTAATTAGAAATTATAATAAACATTCAAATAATTTAAGAATTTTACCAAACAATTCAATATTGATACATTATAAGAAACATTTCCAGTGCTTTTCTCTTTTTAGCAATAGTTGGTTGATAATTAGAGGTCTTAACGAACCCTATACTATGCTTTACTTTGTTTTGTATATATATTTTGTATTGTGTGGAATTAACAAAGATTCATATGCAGGAATCTGTTGATACATTCCAAGAATCCCAATGCGACCAACAAACTTGAAAGACTACAATTTCTTTTTACTATGACCAATAAGAAAGCTCAAGGACTAAGTTGTTGGACTCATCCTGATCACCATTTTAAATTATTGTTAACAGTAAGTTTAACATTTTAAGTACAGAATAATATTTCTTTTGATATTTATAAATTACTATTTTCTGTGACAGATGTTACTTTTTCAATATTGATTGTACCCTCTTTTGTGTTTTTACATTTTGCATACAATAATATTAAGCACACCATACCAAGACCACTATTTCAGCATCTAATAAACTGCCTACCAAGACCAATGTTTTCAAGTGACAATGGAGAGTATTCATGTTATGTTTCACATTTTATGTTTTGAAATATTTTGCTGCTTAATATCAAATTCAGCAGATGTTTACTTTGTTTTGTGTATATACTTTATATTAGGTAGAATAAACAAAACTTAATTTCGCTACCATCATTATTTGTAGTGACATGCACTGTTAACATAAATAAAATCACTGGTGACAATCCCTGATACCTGTTTCGTATAAGCACCAAATAACTATGATAATGTGTTATTGTTGATACATTATAATAAACATTTCCATTGACTGGTCGTTTGCTTAGCTTAGGTTTACATCATTTTTTCACAATGTTTCTCTACTTACTTTCAGCATGAGAGCAGATCATATTCTACACATGTTTCATGCATATCACACAAACTTATAATATTTGATCAACATTTGACTAACAATTTTACAAAAAACACCTACCACCTTAAGGGGGCTAAAGGTAAGGCTCCCCACATAACCATAAAAGAAAGCCGCCCCCCCCATACAGTGGGAAAGAGCTCCCTTCCCATTCTGGAGCAGAGAAGGAGCAAGGAAAACTCTTAAACATAAATGGTCAACGGAGGGTATACACCCTGGGAAACTAAAAGAGCCTTTTTATACACATCATAAGATGGCAAAACTTAAAAAGATAAAGAGAGCTATAGCAAGCTGGTCTAATAAACAGGTTTACACTACACTCAAGTTTACTTCAGACCCCTATTTCCTCCGTGCGAATAAGGTCATGACCCCCCGTCCCCAAGTGCAGGGAGGTTGCCCATCTCCCCTCCGGGCAAACTTAAAAAAAAAAAATACTCCCTCCCTAAGGTAGGAGAGGGTAGACTTCCTTCCCCATCCCCTTAGTTGGTTGGATGATCAGTCACCTCCCTATACCGAGGGGTAAAAAATAAAAGCAAATCACCCCTTCAGCCCTTCCCTAATTTGCGTAGCAGGGAGGGAAGGTCAACAGGTGGAAGAAAAATAGTCAACGCAGAGCATACCGCCTGACAAGCTAAAATCGCCTTTTTATATACGGCAGACAATCAGACTCTGATTGCCTGGAGGGCGGGCTGAGCAATGAATGTGGAAGCCGGGGAACTTCTCTCAGAAGGAGGATGGGAGGCCCAGGGAGCCTTCGCTCTCCTCCTAAGAGAGGGATATCCTCTTACTCCCTTCGGAAAGAGATCAACCTTACACAAAACAAAAAATATGGGAAGAGAAGCCTTCCCGGGCCCCCTCCCCCTTCTGGGAGGAGAAGTTCCCCGGCTCCAACCTTTTTTTTGGGGGGGGAGGCTAAGCCTGTCCTCCAGGCAACCAAATGAAAAAGAAATTTACCCATCCCACCTTTGTAGGAAGTGTGCTCAGCCCACCTTCTGAGCCACTGTGAAAGTTTCCTTCCACCAAAAGGGAAGGGAACGAGGAAGGAAAAGTCTCTGAGAATCTTCATGCAATTTCTTTGACAAAGAAACTGTTTTCACTTGATTCCACACAAAATTTTTATTGCTTTTTCATCTATTGTCTTATATTAGGATTTCTTTATGCATGTTATTTTATTTAAGAGTACTAAATAGCTTTTCAGTTTCTTGAGACTCTTTCAACTGTCTGGATTCTGCAGCAACGTTGTGGAGTGATATGTAAAACATAAATTGGTACTTTATAACAATAGGTATGTAGAATTCTAACTCGCCAGTGTTGATCGTTTCAATTATTTACAAATTCACCAGGTCCTGGATATGACCATAAACTGTATCCAAACGTGGGGCTTTGTGAAGTGTGAGGCCACCATTTAATTGCTATTGCTACCAGGTCCACTCTGATCTGGAGTGGTAGTACCTGTTAGGGTCCCAATTATGAGTTAAATAGAAACCAACATTAAATAAACAAATATATTCTAGGAAAAAAAAATGTCACTAGATTTGGCATGAAATAACCTGATATAGTGTTGATATGTCATAAAACAAAATGAACCAACAAATTCACCAATCGACACAATATCAACAAATGTATCTTTCTTTTCCTTTTTCTGTGCTTATTTCTTGCTACTAAGCTTATCATTAACTAACCCTGACATTTCTTTTACTTTGTTTTGTGTATATATTTTATTTTGTGTAGAATAACCAAAAAGACATTTCGCTACCACATTTGCAGCGAAATGTTAGCATACATAAAATCACTGGTGACAACCCATGATGTTTTTTCTTATGAACACCAAATAACCAACACGCTTTCCATTGGTTTTTCATGATAACAATTTAATATTGATAAATTATAATAAACATGTCCATTACTTTTCTTTTTTTATCAATAAATATACTTGGTTGATAATTAGAGAACACAATGTTTATTGTAATAAAACTTGTGATCTATAACATCCAATTCTAAAAATTAAACTTTCCTTTCTCAATTGAAACAAACAACATACCCCACACTATGTTCCTAAAAATGAGGATTTTACTATTGCGTTTACATAATTTTTTAGCGATGTTTCTTTTACTTTCAGCATGAGATCATTTTCTACACGTGTTTCATGCATACCACACAAACATTTTACCTCTGACATTTTTATTTTTTTTCCAATTTCCTTTCACCATGAACATTATCATTAGTACAGTTTTCATTTAAAATGAAGCTGTACATGGTTACTATTACTTGGAAAGCAGATCTAAAAAAAAAAAATAAATGTTTTCACTTTGAAAATTTACGATTTATAGATCTCGGATTTGGCCCTTCTTCACCTTTTATCTTATATTTGTAAATATTGTATATATAAACTTTTTTCTTATTTCTCCAATGTTATTTCATTCATGCAATTTCATAATCCACCAACATTGTATAAGATTCAATTCCATTTGACACTTGAAAACAACTTTTTATATAGTAAACAGCATTTATTTCTTTTCAGACATATTCTTATTTTATTTTATTTCCAGTACTATGTTTTATTTCATTTTGTGGACACTCATTTACCTCTCTGGGATGCTGCAGGGAACATGTAGAGTGATATATCAAACAAGAAGTGGTATTTTATGACAATAGGTATCTAGGATTTACACATACCAGTGTTGATAGTTTGAAATATTTACAGACTAACATTTTACACAATATAAACACATGTACCTTTTTTTTTTTTCTTTTCCTTTGCTTATTTCTCGAACCTAAACTTATCATTAACTAACCTGTAACTTTGTTTACTTTGTTTTGCGTATATATTTTATATTGGGTAGAATTAACAAAACTTAATTTCGCTACCATCATTATTTTTAGTGACATGCACTGTTAACATCAATAAAATCACTGGTGACAATACTTGATACCTGTTTCGTATAAGCACCAAATAACTATCACTATTTCGATTTGCTTTTTCATGATAATATATTTTTTTTTTTTTTTTTACATTTTCACCCCAAACAAGGCACATTGCCACTTTGGTGTAGGGGGCTACTATCAGGGGAAACATCTACTGGGGTACTATGTAGGGATTAGGGCAGCGAGATGTTGGTTCACGTTGCACTTGAACTTATGCATGTCAGTACAGTTGGGGAAGCAGTGACCCGGAATGGAATTCCAAAGTCTAGCAGTTCTGGGGAAGAAACTACTGGAGTAGAAGGATCTTTTACATCTAGGGATCTCTACAGTGTGGGGGTGGGATTTTGCAGCTTGTCGGGTCTGTCGAGGGTGTTCATGTCGTGGGGGCACAAGTGCTTGCAGTTCTTCAGAGCATTCACCATTATAATACTTGTAGAACAGGCAGAGGGATGCAACGTTTCGACGATGGGACAGAGGCTGGAGTTTTGATGCCAGTTTAGGGCCTATCAGATTTGCGACTCTCTTTTGAACCCTGTCAAGGAGCGAGAGACTAATAGCCGATGCACCGGCCCAAATATGACAGCAATACTCCATACATGGGCGAATAGTGGCCTTATAGAGGTACAGGATACTTTCGGGTGTTAAAAGTTTTCTAGCATGGTAGAGAGAGCCCACCTTCCTTGCAGCGGCCCTGGCAATGCCCTCGATGTAACTGTTCCAACTCATGTTTCCAGTGAACGTTAGGCCAAGGAGCTTGAGAGACGTACTCTCAGATAAAGAGTCGTTGGCCATTGCTATAGGTGGTAGAGAAGGTTTCTTGTAATTATTGAATGAAACCAGTTTTGTCTTGGTGGCATTGAACGTGACCATCCATTTTTGTCCCCATTCCACTACTGATTGGAGGTCATCCTCTAGTGTTTCTGCCATTACTTTAGATATATGTTCGTTTGTTTTCCTGTCGTGCCTACTATAGAGTGTGGTGTCATCAGCATATATCCCCCATCTCAGAGGTAATCTTGTCGGGGAGGTCATTTATGAATATCAGGAACAGCAGAGGTCCCAGGATAGATCCTTGGGGCACCCCCACATTTATATCATATTGTTTAGATGTACGACCGTCGAGGACAACCTGGATTTTTCTCTTATCTAAGAAGGATTTAATTATGTTAAGTATTCTACCAGTGATACCGTAAGATCTAATCTTCCTGAGGAGACCCTCATGCCATACCCTGTCAAAAGCCTTAGATATATCTAGAGCTACCGCTCTTCCCTCTCCCGCTTTGTCCAGTGAATGGTATATGCGTTCAGAGATTACAGTGAGGATGTATGCCGTGGAACGGGCTTGTCTAAATCCATATTGACGGTCGGTCAGAAGTTTAGCATCTGTAAGGTGCTGGACTAGAGCATGGTTAATTAAGGTCTCAAATATTTTGGCAAAAAGTGGGAGGAGGCTAATAGGGCGATAATTTAATGGGTCAGTTCTTTTGCCAGAATTCTTGAATACTGGTACTACAGAAGTAGTTTTCCAACAGCTCGGAATATGTTCATCTTGATACATTATAATAAACATTTCCATTCACTGGTCGTTTGCTTAGCTTAGCTTTACATCATTTTTTCACAATGTTTCTCTACTTGCTTTCAGCATGAGAGCAGATCATATTCTACACGTTTCATGCATATCACAGAAACTTATAATATTTGATCAACATTTGACTAACAATTTTTTGCCAATTTCCTTCAACATTCTCATTACCATTAGTAGTTTACATTTTGTCTTTAAAATGAAGCTGTACATGTTTCCTATTACTTGGAAACCAGATTTGTAAAAATCCCATTTTTTTTTCACTCTGAGAATTTTCATTATATTTCTTTGACAAACGATTTGTTTTCAATGAACTTCAGCACATGATTGTTACTGCTTTTTCCCCTTTTGTCTTATATTTGTTTTTCTTCATGCCAAATATTTTATATATCAATTTTTTGCTAATTTCTTAAATTTTATTTCTTTAATTCTTAGTCCACCAATATAGTATAAGTTTCAATTGCATTGAACGCAATGTTTTAGATAGTAAACATCAGCATATTTCACTTTTCAAGCACTTTTTCATTTTATTTCAAATACTATGTTTTATTTCATTTTGTTGACACTCATTTACCTCTCTGGGGTGCTACAAGGAACATGTAGATTGATATACCAAACATGAATTGGTGCTTTATAACAATAGGTATCTATAATTTTGCTTAATTCTCTAACCTAAACTTATCATTAACTAACCGTAAATTATGTTTTAGTTTTGTGTATATATTTTATATTGTGAAGAATAAACAAAAATTCATTTCACCACCACATTTGCACTGTTAGCATACACAAAAATCACTGGTTACAATCATTGGTAGCTGTTTTTTTAAAAACACCAAATAACATTCACGCTTTCCATTGGTTTTTCATGATAACAATTTAATATTGATAAATTATAATAAACATGTCCATTACTTTTCTCTTTTTATCAATAAATATACTTGGTTGATAATTAAAGAACACAATGTTTATTGTAATAAAACTTGTGATCTATAACATCGAATTGTATAAATTAAAGTTTCCTTTCTCAATTGAAACAAACAACATATCCCACACTAAAAATGAGGATTTTACTATTGCCTTTTAGATCATTTTTTAACAATGTTTCTCTTCTTACTTTCAGCATCAGAAAATATAATTTTCTACACGTGTTTCATGCATACCACACAAACGTATATGTGACCAACATTTTACCTCTGATATATTTTTTTTCAATTTCCTTTCACCATGAACATTATCATTAGTACAGTTTTCGTTTTGTCTTTAAAATGAAGTTGTACATGTTTCTTAATACTTCGAAACCAAATATATCAAAACAAATTTTTTTTCACTTACAAAATTTTCATGATATTTCTTTGACAATCATATTTGTTTTTAATTGAATTCAGCACATGATCCTTACTGCTTTATCACCTTTTATCTTATATTTCTTTTTCTTCATGCCAAATATTTTATATATCAAATTTTTGCTCATTTCTTAAATTGAATTAAAAAAATGGATTTTTTTACTCCACCAATATTGTATAAGGCTCAATTCCATTGAACACAGTGTTTTATATAGTAAACATAAGCATTTGTTTCTATTTTATTTTATTTCAAATACTGTTTCATTTCACTTTCTCGATAATCATTTACATCTTTGGGGTGCAACAGGGAACATGTAGAGTGATATATCAAACATGAATTGGAACTTTATAACAATAGGTATCTAGAATTTCCACATACCAGTGTGGATAGTTTTAAATATTTACAAACTTACAATTTACACACTATAAACAAATGTATCTTTTTTTCTTTTCTTTGCTTATTTCTCGAACCTAAACTTATCATTAACTAAACCTAAACTTTGTTTACTGCATTTTGTGTATATATTTTATATTGGGTGAAATAAACAAAACTTAATTTGGCTAATATCATTTGTAGTGGCATGCACTATTGACATATATAAAATCACAGGTGACAATCCTTGATTCCAGTTTCGTATAAGCACAAAATATCTATCATTATTTCGATTTGTTGTTCATGATAAAAATTTAATATTGATACATTGTAATAAACATTTCCATTGCTTTTATCTTTTTATCAATACATATACTTGGTTGATAATTAGAGGACACAACTAACCCTATACTTTGCTTTACTTTGTTTTGTATATATATTTTGTATTGTGTGGAATTAAAAAAAATTCATATGCAGGAATCTGTTGATACATTCCAAGAATCCCAATGCGACCAACAAACTTGAAAGACTACAATTTCTTTTTACTATGACCAATAAGAAAGCTCAAGGACTAAGTTGTTGGACTCATCCTGATCACCATTTTAAATTATTGTTAACAGTAAGTTTAACATTTTAAGTACAGAATAATATTTCTTTTGATATTTATAAATTACTATTTTCTGTGACAGATGTTACTTTTTCAATATTGATTGTACCCTCTTTTGTGTTTTTAAATTTTGCATACAATAACATTAAGCACACCATACCAAGACCACAATTTCAGTATCTAATAAACTTCCTACCAAGATCAATGTTTTCAAGTGACAACGGAGAGTATTCATGTTATGTTTCACATTTTTATGTTTTGAAATATTTTGCTGCTTAATATCAAATTCAGCAGATGAGTTCTTTCTTATGCATCAATTACATTTTCTGATATTCATTCAAACTAATTACTGAAAATCAATTTCATATTTTCTTTACTAAAATATTACTATGCTTGATTTCATCAAGTGGTGCGAATCTGTTTTTTACACTAACAATGTGCACATTTTTTGAAGAATAAAGTTTTGTTTTTTTTTTTAAGGTGGTGAAGGTGATCCGGGGAGTGTTTTTTTTTTTTTTTTTTTCCAAAAAAGGTACTTTTTACGAATGGGTATCCGAGAAACATTCAGTATTTTGTCAGAAATTAAGATTTTCATTGACGACTCTCAATACTATCAGAAATGAACAATCTACACAATACAAACTAACTGTTTTGTGGGCTTTTTATTCTAACTCCAAACTAACCCATAACTACATATTTCTTTTATTTTGCAAATTTGATTTCCTTTAGTTTATATTGTGTAGCTGAATAAGAAATTGATTTAACTTTTGTCATTTGTAATTAACATGCTTTCAGCGCAATTACTACAGTGTAATCACACATGATATACCAAAATAAAAACACTTCAGATAAAGTCTTCTTACATAGAATTCAGTTTCTTACATGACATCTGATGAAGTCAGTACAAACGTTACAAACTAATACTTGAAAAACAATTTGACATTTACTGTACTACAATATCATATTTGTATAGAAGTAGAAATCTGGATACCTATTCTGATACCTAATAAAAGAAAGGACACTCTTTGGGGCGGATTTTGATGATAACAAGTCACTAATAAGAAATTATAATAAACATTCAAATAATTTAAGAATTTTACCAAAATAAAATTGCATGGTAATCACCCAATTTCTGCCACAAAATTTTGATTGGCAAAACTCATAAACATAAAATATATATTTTCTAATTTCATCTTTTTTTTTTTACATAATCTGATTTAATGTTTTCCTTAATATTCAAATCACTATATTTTGCTGCTTAATATCAAATACAGCAAATGAGTTATTTTTTATGCATCAAACAATTACATTTTCTCATTCATCCAAACTAATCACTGAACATCAATTTCATATTTTCTTCACTAAAATATTACTGTGCTTGATGTCATCAAGTGGAGCGGATCATTTTTTTTCATTTGTTCACACATTTTTCCAATTTATATATATTTTGTCTAAGATTCCTAGCCTATGTCATTGCATACCAAGCTGTTTATTAAAAGTTAAGGTTCACTGTAAACACATACGTTACACCAAAATAAAAACGTTTCAGATAATGTCTTGATATTCAATTCAGTTTCTCACATGACATCTTATGAAGTTAGTAGAAATGTTACAGACTTTTGAATCTCAAACACTTTCAATACTGTGCACTGATATTTTCTTTTTTGGAATATAAGCACATTCATGATTTTTTTTACAAACGCCAACAAATGTCACATTTTGTAGCAATGTACTGAAACAATTATAAAAATAGGTATCTAGGAAAAGGCCACTACATATGTTATAAATTCCAAATTTCCACAACCTGGCAAATACTGGTACACGCTAGCAAATTTAGATTTGCAATTACAGAATATGATTCTAATTTTTTCCTTTGCTCTTTATTCTAACACTACACTAAGTTTACTGTTTTATTTCGCTACAGTTGATATTGTGTAGAACAATAAGAAAATCATAGTGAACAATGCATTCAACAAAATTTCACACAAATTTCTAGATACCTATATTTAATAAGTTCAAAAGAAAGGACACACTTAGGGAGGTATTTTGGTGGTCAAGTCACTAAATAGAGATTAGCTGGTTTCCCGGCATAGCCCAGGATGTAATAAAGATTGACTGAAATACATGTTCTAGCTGGTTTCTAGGCGTTGCCAGGGATGTAATATAGACACATTATGTTGTATATTACCTGTTCTCTTCTCCCTAAGGTAAAACAATTTCATATACATGCTGTAAATTACCTACGCTAGGGATAAAACATGAACAATACCAGTCCTAGGGTAGATAAAACAAATAATACATAGAGATGAAAGATTCCTCTCCCCTAAGAATAAAACATATATTCAATATCTGCTTTTGTTTTTTCATTGTTTATACGGTCCCGAGCAACGCCGGGTAGCCCTGCTAGTATATAATATAAATCTCACCTGTCTGTTTAAATGTAGACATTGTTGTTTTCGTTTGATTCGTACGTGGATTTATTTGTAAAATATTGAGTGAATTTGTAAACATCATCATCATCATCATTATTTACCGCAGAAGTGTGAGTCTCTAACAAACTTTCTTATTTAAAAAAAAGTCCAAGCGTCTTTAATACATGTCAGTTGGATTGTTGTTTTCGTTTAATTCGTACGTGGATTTAGTTGTCAAATAATGTGTGAATTTGTCAACATCATCATCATCACCATCATTATCTACCGCAGAAGTATGAGTCCCAAACAAACTTTTATTTAAAAAAAAAAGGGAACAAAAAAGAAAAACAGTCCAGCCGCTTTAGTCGCTGATCGTTTGAATTTTATTTTCGTCAAATTGCGACGTCTGTTCATTTGTAAAGTTGCACAAGCATTTAAACGAGTAACTGTCTCTTCTCCAAATTGTTTGTATTGGATTGTTTTGTTTTTTTTTCATGTCAAACTCATTTAATCATACCGATCACCATCATCGTCGTCCTGACCATTGAGTATTTATGACTTTTGGAGTGTTCCTTCATGTGTATTTTACATGTATATGTATGTGTACGTATGTATATGCACATGTATGTATATGCGTATATGTGTGCCTCTACTTGTGTATGTTTGCATGTGTGTGTTGGCATACATCTATATGTATGCATGTGTTTATTTCCATGTGTATATGGGGTGGAGAGTGCTCCCATAAGTCGTGGTGAAGGCAACCCCTCTAGGAGAAGAAAATCTCTGATTAAAAAAAAATATAAAGCTGGTCGGCAATTTGACTTGTTGCTGGCTATCTTGCTCTTGCTTGTTGCTGGATGTCAATATTTTGAACCGAGAGAGAGATTTAGCTGTCGTACAAAGCTACAACTCTGTAACATCATCTTTGTATAGATACTCCTTCAGACATTTGTCTATGAAAAAATAGCCCTGTGGCGATGAAAAAGTTGTGACGCGTATAGGCCTGAAATGCTGGAAGCATGTAATAATTGATCTGCCATCATTATATCTATCTATGTATATATGTACGTATATGTGTATGTTTATATATGTACATGTTTATGCATATGCATGTATATCTATGTGTATATGTATGTATATATGTATGTGTGTATAAATGTTTGTGTGTATGTATATACGTATACATATGTTTGTACGTATGTGTATATATATATATGTGTGTTTATGTGTATATACGAATATATGTGTGTATGTGCATGTATGCGCGTGTGTATGTATGTGTATGTATGCATATATATGTGTATGTGTATGTATGCGTATATATTTATTTGTATATGTACATGTATGTGTGTATGTGTATGAATGCATATATATGTATATGTATGTATATGTAGGTAAGTGTATGTATACATATGTGCATATGTGTACGTATATGCATGTGTATATGTATGTATATGTGTGTATGTATTTGTATATGTGTGTATATGTGTATGTATATGTATGTATATATGTATGTATGCATGTGCCTATGTATGTATGTTAATCATTTATCATTGTTTTTACTCTTACCCATAGATTCGATGCTGAATCTTATTTCCCTCAATACTGCATATTGATTGTTATTTTGGTGTCACCCCCCCCCCCCAATGTGCTAATCAGGAGATTATCTCTAAATGAACACAGTATCGTCTCTGAAATGAGCGTAAATATCCTTGGTTGTTTATGTCTTGATTTCTAGAAACATATTAAATGGACTTAAACAAATTCAATAAATTTATTTACATCACATTTAATATATATATATATATATATATATATATATGTACGTATCTGTGTGTATGTATATATGTATATATATATGTCAGTTCATGTCATATGCTACTGGTACCATGTAACCCAGTACTATCTGCCTCATGGTCGGGTCACCGGCGACTAAACTGGTTCCTCCACCAGACTTATTTGGTGAGGAGGGTGGCTAGTCTCCCTGAAGGATTAAAAACAAGAGCTTCGAAAGGGCGAATGAACCATTTTTCGGGGTCAACGGCCAACTAGCACCATGTGTGTTTGTGTGTGTGTATATGTGTATTGGGGTGGAGAGGGCTTCCGTAAGCCGTGGTTAAGGCAACCTTTCTAGGAGAAGCAAATCTCTGATTTAAAAAACCATAAAGCGGCAGACCAGTACCCGCATTAAGCTGGTCTGCAGTTTAATTTGTTGATGGCTATCTTGCTCTTGCTTGTTGCTGGATCTCAACATCTTGAACCGAGAGAGGACTTAGCTGTCGTACAAAACTAAGACTTGTAACATCATCTGTGTATAGATACTCCCTCAGGCAATGGTCCTGTGGCGATGAAAAAGTTGTGACGTGTGGAGGCTTGAAATGCTGAAAACATGTAATAATTGATCTCAATGATCGTCTTCGGTGTCATGCCTGTTTGAGCGTGTGAATTCATTGATTAAAAAAAAAGTCATTTTTGGGCTCATGGGGTTTAAGTGTCTGAGGGAGTGGTACTCGTCTGACAAGACGTTGCAATCATCAGGTAGATGTGTGTATGTGTATTATGCATTGTGTATGTATATATGTGCGTATGTTTATAGATATGTATGTGTGTATGTGTATACATGTATGCATGCGTGTGTTACATGATAAAAGGGCTGTCCCCTTTTCATGTAAGTTAAAAAAAAGGGAATTAGTTAAATGTAAATATGAAATAGGATAGTCAAGGATTCGAACTTGCGAAGCTAGATTTGGAGTTGAGAATTCTAATCATAAGTTAAAATAAATACAGAATGTTATTGAAATAAGGAATTGAAATTGTTTAGCTTACATATCTGTATATGGAAAAGGAATGTAATAAATGAAATTTGTTTCTGTGAAAATTAAAACAAGGAATTTAATCCTCAATTGAAATTGTAAACATATTTTGTAAAAATATTATATAACACACACACACACACACACACACATATATATATATATATATATATATATATATATATATATATATTGACCTACATACACACAACCACATACGCACATAGCCATATATACACAATGTACATGCAAACATACATGCATATAAAGGGTGACCTCCCCCTCCAAAAAAAAACGGGCCCCAACTCTAATTAGGCTCCGTTTCTTATTGTTTTGTATGAATGAAATGAAACTTTGGTCATAACTAGTTTATTATATTCAAAACATCACATCAAAACACTAAGGTCTTTGGCCTTTTTCCGTTCTACAGCATGTTCTAAATATACTTTCTATGTTTTTTTGTTTTTTGGGGGGGGGTGACCCTGTATATGCACACACACACACACACACACACACACACACACACACACACACACACACACACACACACACACACACCCATATACACATATACATATATATATATATACACATATCTCTAGTAAGATAATGATGTACATATACATACATACACACACATAAACATATATATAAACATACATATCCATAAATATATACATACATATACAGACATATACATATATACACAGACATGTGTGCATTTACACTAAGTAAATAAAGTAAAGTTAGAATAAATAAATGGGTGTAGTCAATAATGGGAGGTTAGGTAGACGCATTATAAAATATGTTCTAATACATGTTGCTGGTTTAATATTTAGGGGTCTGTATGGATTTGCCTTGCTCATTAGATAGAGGTTAAGTTATATTGGCTTGTAAAAGAAAGGAAAAAATTGGGGAAATGTTTTTAGAGATCTAAATAAAAATAAAGATAAAGAAAAAATAGAAATAGAATGAATTAAAAAGTAAAGTAAAAATGACAGAGATAATAGAAGAAAGGGGAGGAAGAATGATGATAGTAAATTAAATGCGATGAAGGTGTAAATATGGTTAGGGATCAATTTTTATTTCCTTAAGTAGTTTTTGTGTATATATTGGTTAAATTTATATGTATCGGGGATATAAATGTCCGAGGGGCGTGCAATAAGTAATGCCCCTGACCCACTTCCAGTTGTTTGATTTAGCTGAAATTTTGCATGTGCAATAATTTATATCTCTACGGGTTATGTGGCAAATTACAGCTCTGAACTAATTGTGATTTCTGTTTTACAGGTGTTTGAACTGAGTCAGGTGCGAAATGGAGCCCGTTGAATGTCGAGTAGTGATCCGGTTTTTGTATTTGAAAGGACGCACACCATATGAGACTTTTGCTGAAAGGAAAGAAACTTATGGTGATAATGCCCCATTATATGACCTTATAAAACGCCTGCATCGTGAATTCAAACATGGCCGGAGGTCTGTGGAAACAGCTCCCAGACCTGGTCGGCCCCCTTCTGCCATTGATGAGGCATCTGTCTGTCAAGTTGAGGCTGCCATTTTGGAAGATCGGCGCATTACTATTCGCCAAATAGCCCAAGATGTCAAGATTAGTAAATAATGGAAACTATCATTCATGACCATTTGCATATGCATAAGGTGTCTGCCAGATGGATTCCCAGGTTGCTCACACCATTCCAGAAGCAAGAACGCGTCGAGTGCTCGATGATGAATTTGGAGATGTGCCAAGAAGATGAGTCAAAGTTTTTCAAAAGACTGATTACACAGGATGAAACCTGGGCCCATCACTATGATCCAGAGACCAAAACCCAGTCAATGCAGTGGAAGCACTTGGACTAACCACCTCCAAAGAAGGCAAGGTCATGCTCCGCTGGCAAGGTCATACTCACAGTTTTCTGGGACCAGGACGAAGTAGTGATGACAGATTTCCTGGCAAAGGGTACCACAATTACAGGAGCCTATTATGCTTCACTTTTGAGGAAATTAAGGGAAGCTACCAAAATCAAGAGGCGGGACAAGATCAGCAAAGGTACCCTCCTCCTGCAGGACAACGCTCCGGTCCACAACTAGCATGTAGCCAGATCAGAAGCACGGGCGTGTGGTTATGAAATCCTTTCCGATCCTCCTTACTCTGCTGACCTTGCACCCTCTGACTTTAACCGCTTCCAGCTATGAAGTTGTTTTTGAAAGGAAAGCGTTTCCCAGATGATGCAGCCTTGATTTCTGAAGTCACGCTGTGGTTGGAGGCGTTCTACAAAAACGGTCTCCAGAGTTGCATCAAACGATAGGAGAAATGCATAACTCTGGGTGGTTCCTATATAGAGATAGACTAATAACTATGCCAAGTTTCGTTGCTCTACTGCTATCGGAAGTGGGCCAGGGGCATTACTTATTGCACGCCCCTCGTAAGTAGTAAGAGTTATTAATAAGACTAGGATATTCAGAATTAGGGTTTGCTATATTTATAGTTATATGGTTAGTAGGATGTCTAGGAGTTTAAATGTGGTTTAACCGATATAGGGGGCCTGAAGGTTTAAAGGTTAAAGATTATGGAAGTGATGGTTAAGTTCTAATGAGTCAGAGGTTCTTGTAGTTCCGTTAATTCATATATATAGGGGGTGGGCGCCTAATATGGTGTTTTTGGCAATGGTTATGTCTAATCTTATTTTCAGTGTCGAGTGTATTGCAAATATAGATACACATAACATAAAAACACATACATGCATATATATCCAGATATACCGGCATACATACGTCCACCCATGCCTACACATATATATACACATACACACTAACACACGGATGCACGCATACATATACATGTGCACATAGGCATAGATACAAAAACATATATCCATGCCTATACGCACGACTCATGAGTATATACATCCATACACGTACACATACAAACATGCATATAAATACATATAAACACATATAAATAGACCCAATCACGCCCACACATGCACCTACATACACATACAAAATACATGAGCGTGCACATAGATAGGTAAGTAATGTTATAGGTGTGTTATGTGTATGTATGTATGTATATGTACATCATTATCTTACTAAAGATATGTATATATATGTGTGTGTATATATATGTATGTATATGTGTATATGGGTGTGGGTGTGCATATATATGCATGTATGTTTGCATGTACATTGTGTATATGGGTATGTGCGTATGTGGTTGTGTGTAGGTGGATATATATATATATATATATATATATATATATATATATATATATATATGTATGTGTTTGTATATATGCGTACATGCACGTGTATTGGCATATGTATTCACTCTTAACTGACTAAAAACCGCTCATTGTTAAATGAACGAATGGACTTATCGTGGCTGCTACGAACATTCGAAAATGAACCCTTTACTTGCCACACGCATATGACACGTACACAAATCCCTCTCTATCTCTCTCTCCCTCTCTCTCTATCTCTCTCCCTCTCAATCTCTTTCTCATCTATTTCATATACTCCAGTGTCTAGCTAAACAACTAAAAACAGCCAAATCTTAAAATCCAAAATTTCAATTCCTCCCCCTCCTCTCCTTACTCCTCCTTTTTATTTACCCATCTCCCCCTCCCTCTTATATCACTTCATCTTCACCCACGCCTAGCTGAATTTGCTACCCCGCACACACATTACTATCTAATGTATTTTAAACTTCTCTCCCCTTATTATCTCTTTCCCCCTTTTTTTTCTTCTCGTATTTCCTCTAAAATCGTTCTTCTAAATAATAATAGCCATGTAAGGTCTGACGATGCTGTTGGGTCATAGAAATGGTCCTGCAACCGAAACATGGCTGGAAAACCGCCTTTGTGGTACCAGTCTTCAAGAATTCTGGTGAAAGAACTGACCCGCTAAATTATCGCCCCATTAGCCTCCTCCCGCTTTTCGCAAAATATTTGAGTCCTTAGTTAATCAAGCCCTAGTCCAGCACCTAACAGCTGCTAAACTCCTGACTGACAAACCCGTTCAACAGCAGATATATTAACTGTAGTTCCTGAACGTATATACTGTTCATTGGACAAAACAGGGGAGTGTAGAACGGTAGCCCTTGATATGATAGCAATTCATATTTTCTAAGAAAACTTTATTCCGCCAGTCAACCACAATCACTCTCATTCCGTGGTGTTTGTTGAGGATTGTGTTAATAAACGTTATTGTTTATAACAAGCGATTTCTGACATTTTCTTTTGTTTGCTTGTTTTTTCTCTCCAGCAACAAATTCACTACCGTTCACTGGACAAAACAGGGGAGGGTAGAGCGGTGGCCCTTGATATATCTAAGGCTTTTGACAGGGTATGGCACGATGGTCTTCTAAGGAAAATTAGATCATATGGAATCACTGGATGAATTCATAATGTAATTAAATCCTTCTTAAGTAATAGAAAAATCAAAGTTGTCCTCGATGGTCGTACATCTAAACAATATGACATAAATGCGGTAGTACATCAGAGGTCTATCCTTGGACCTCTATTATTCCTGATATTCATAAATGACCTCCCTGATAAAATTGTTTCGGATATGGGTATATTTGCCGATGACACCACTCTCTATAACAGATATGAGGGGAAAACAAATGAACACATATCTAAGGAAATGGCAGAAACACTAGAGGATAACCTCCAATCTGTAGTGGAATGGGGACAAAATGGTTGGTCACATTCAATGCTGCTAAGACTAAGCTTGTTTCCTTCAATAATTACAAGAAACCTTCTCTACCACCAATAGCAATGGCCAAGAACACATTGCCTGAAAGTACTTCTTTTAAACTCCTCGGCCTAACGTTTACAGGGAATATGAACTGGAATAGATACATTGAGAGCATTGCCAAGGCTGCTGCAAGGAAGGTTGGCTCCCTCTACCGTGCTAGAAAACTACTTACGCCTGACAGTATCCTATACCTCTATAAGGCTACCATTCGCCCATGTATGTACTGTTGTCACATCTGGGCTGGTGCATCTGCTGCTTTTCTCTCGCTCCTGGACAGGGTTCAAAAGAGAGTCGCCAACCTGATAGGTCCTGAACTGTCATCTAGGCTTCAGCCTCTGTCCCATCGACGAGATGTTGCATCCCTCTGCCTGTTCTACAAATACTTTAATGGTGAATGCTCTGACGAACTGCAAACACTTGTACCTCCCCGACGTAACTACCTCCGACAAACCCGACAAGCTAGTAAGTCTCATCCCTTTACAGTAGAGATCCCTAGGTGCAAGAAAGCCTTTTACTCCAATAGTTTCCTCCCCAGAACTGCGTGTCTTTGGAACTCCCTTCCGGGATTCTGCTTTCCCAACGGCACTGATATGCAGAAGTTCAAGTGTAATGTTAACAAACATCTTTCTCCTCATCTCCATTCATAATGACCCCGCTAATTAAGCCCCCTGCTTGTTTGGGGTGAAAATTGAAAAAAAACAAAAAAACAAAAAAAACTAAACAGATAAAACGGTAATAAAAAATAAAACGCATATTTGCTCTGCAATAGTATTGAGCACTCTCATAGGGTTTTTACTAATCACTATTTTTGCTATATATATATATATATATATATATATATATATATATATATATATATATATATTCATTTACACTCGGCTTGTTCATATGAATTTTTCCAGTTTCCGATTTTTCGACTTAGCATTTCTCTCTCTCTCTCTCTCTCTCTCTCTCTCTCTCTTTCGCTCGTTCGTATATATATATATATATATATATATATATATATATATATATATATATATATATATATATATATATATATATATATATATAACGGAACCTCCTGATATTAACTCCCTGTAGTATTTTCAGTGCAAACTTTGTTTTCGTATAAGTTGTATCGCCTGAAGAGGTCTCTAGTTGACCGAAACACACTCGTGACTGTGTAGCAACATATTACTACTTATGTAAAAACAAATAAAAAGCATACCCTACTCTACTTCGGTATTGAGCACCCTTGTATTAACATCGTTAAACTTCATTTGTTACTTAATCTCTGGAAAACAATAACTTCAATATATATATATATATATATATATATATATATATATATATATATATATATATATATATATACGAACGAGCGAGAGAGAGAGAGAGAGAGAGAGAGAGCGAGAGAGAGAGAGAGAGAGAGAGAAATGCTAAGTCGAAAAATTGGAAACTGGAAAAATTCATATGAACAAGCCGAGGGTAAATGAATGTCACGCATCATAAGTTTTTTTAGAAGGAAATTACGAAAAATGCCAATCACTAAACATATAAAATGATGTTATGTTAAGATGCCTATGTGGATATGATGTGGAATGTTTCATATTTCACATTAATTAATGTAAAGATAATAGTCACATATATTTTCAAGTAAATGTAATTTGAACGGCACCATATTTGCCAGAAAACACAATCTGTATGGTAAATAATGTAAATAAGCTATCCAAAAAAGAAAACAATTAAAATTACACTATAAAAGCATACGAATTTTGAGAAATAGCATGATCAACGTACTCGATAAAACTACACCATTTTTTAAAAAGTAATAATGGGATGTTGGTGCACGATTAAAGCAAACTATTTGGCAGAAAAATTATAATTGATGTAGTTACACGATTTTCTTTTTTTTTTTTTTTGAGAAAAGAAAACGATTTAAATACACAATAAAATACCATGATACTTAAGAAATGACACAATTTAAGTGGACGATAAAAGCACAAGTGTTAAAAAAATGTTATCATTACGCGATAAAAGCACTTGATGTTTTAGACATGATTAAAATTAACTTTTTTTTTAGAAAGAAGACGATTAAAGTACACGATAAAATCAAACGACTTCTGAAAAAAAAACACAGTTAATGTACACTATCAAAGCACATATTTGTGAATAAGGACACAATTGAAGTACAAGTTTTTTAAAATAAATATCACGAATTAATTACACAATAAAAGCACACGATTTCTAGAAAGAACACGGTTAAAGTACACTATACAAGCACACTATTTGTGAGAAAGGACACTTAAAGTACACATTTAAATTACAAATTTTTATGAATAACACGATAAAAGTACACGAGTTTGAAGAAAGAAGATGATAAAAGTACATGATAAAAGTAGTGCCGCAGTCTAGAAGAATTTCCCTTTAACTGACGGAAGAAAGAAAATATTAAGTATAGTATTAGAACAGATACAACATTTAAACTGTTATTCTATTTTGAAAATGGAACAAAGAACATTGGTTAAATATGAGAAAATGTATTTTTTGAAAAAAAAAAAAAAGAATTCGAAATAAGAGGAAAACAAATAGTTTAATTAAAAAAATTAAAACTTTTTTATTGCATTTTTGTATGGTTAAATGCACTGTTTTGTGTTAAGTTTATGGCGAAATACATGTAATAAGCTATGACACATTTAATTAAGTGTCAAAAAGTTGATTGGCGAAGTTAATTAAATATTAACATTTTACGAAACAAGTGTAATAAACTGTCATTGAGTGCAAAGAGATGGCGACCCGAGAAAGGACAGGATTGGCCTATAAAACTGTCAATAAAACAAAAACCATCTGCAGGTGTATGGACCTTTCAAAATTAGAAACAAATTATATAAGTAAAACAAATTCGTTTTGGGAATCCAACATTTTAAGTGCAAAGAGATTGTGCCTCGGGCAATGACCTATAAAACTAAAACTAAAACAAAGTGCAGGGGTCGCACTTGCTGAAAATCATAATTTATATCGAAATTATAAATAATAAATATATTTTTAAGTTGGCAAACACTGTGGGTCAGCCTAACTTGGAATTGAGTACATGTTTGGCGCAAGGACTGGGCGGTTATACATCGTTCATCAACTAATCACAGAATTGCTCCGTATAGCCCCTCCCAATGACTGCAACTAATTGGCCGATTATCTAAAACCAATCAGAGGCTAATTAGGGTGATTGTTACGACGATAGCCATAAGTCGGCAATCCCCATTGGCTGGCCAATCAGAGACTGATTGTTCAAGGATTAAGGCCAATAAATAGAGGATACCCAAAGCGAAAATTCGAGTTCGTTTTTTTTTTTTTTGTCACCGCTTAAAGAACCAAATCCGTTGCTACTACATTCTTCATCATTGACGCTGCCTAATTGCAATTCATATTTTCTAAGAAAACTTTATTCCGCCAGTCAACCACAATCACCCTCATTCCGTGGTGTTTGTTGAGGATTGTGTTAATAAACGTTATTGTTTATAACAAGCGATTTCTGACATTTTCTTTTGTTTGCTTGTTTTTTCTCTCCAGCAACAAATTCACTACCGTTCACTGGACAAAACAGGGGAGGGTAGAGCGGTGGCCCTTGATATATCTAAGGCTTTTGACAGGGTATGGCACGATGGTCTTCTAAGGAAAATTAGATCATATGGAATCACTGGATGAATTCATAACGTAATTAAATCCTTCTTAAGTAATAGAAAAATCAAAGTTGTCCTCGACGGTCGTACATCTAAACAATATGACATAAATGCGGGAGTACCTCAGAGGTCTATCCTTGGACCTCTATTATTCCTGATATTCATAAATGACCTCCCTGATAAAATTGTTTCGGATATGGGTATATTTGCCGATGACACCACTCTCCATAACAGATATGAGGGGAAAAAATATACGGTTAACAATCCTATATTTGTTTGAACAAATGTCTTGTTGACAATCCTATACTTTTGATAGTTTTTTTTTGTTTTGTTGCATAGGGGCCACCACTTATCAAGTCTTGTAGACCACTGGAGGATAAGGGTTATTGAGTGTACAATAGTCAATAGGATAATATCGTAGTAATCGTTAGTACTAGATATTTGATAAATTGGATTACTTAAGGGGACGATTCATCAAGAATTTGTTTCCATTGGACTTGAAAGCAACTAAATTGTAGTCAGCTGGAAAACAGGCAAATGGAAGAGAGTTCCACAGAAGCTTTGTTCATGGAATCTACGTTTTGGTTTAGGCACAGATAAAGAGCGGGGAAAATTATTGACAGGGGTTTCAGCTAGGCGAGTGTTTTTCGTGAAAGTTTGGCGAAGGGACACCATATATTGGAGCTCAGATGAGCACTTGCCATGGAAATAACAATAAAGCAGAGATAGGCTCGCGACGTCTCTTCTGTGGGAAAGAGGTTACAGGGATAAGAAAAGGAATCCCCCACTACGCTATGAAGTCTATTTTGAACTCTGTCAAAACAGAATAAATGGCTTCTAGCAGCTCCTGCCCAGATGTGGCAACAGTACTCCATCCTTGGGCGTACTTGGTTTTTATATAGATAGAGAATTGCATCAGCAGTGAGGTACCTACTGGAACGGTAGAAAGATCCCGCCATTTTAAATTAGTAAATGTATTGTTTACAATCTCATACATTTTCTAGTAAATGTATTTTAGGCTATCTTGTATATTTTCTACGGTGTGGAACGATAAATTTGTTGCCGTAAAGTAAACAACACCACAGCGTTATTTTAAAAGTCTTATTAAAAAAATCAAGTCAGGTAACTTGGTTTTGTTGTAGAGCTGACATCTATTCAATGTAGCCGCCTTTAGCCTCAATCAACGCCTCGATACGGGTTCGGAACTGAGAGCATTCCTTTTCCACAAGATCGGCGAATACTCGGCGGATGGAGGCGATCAGGTTGGCTTTGGTGTTGTGTGACGTCATGTTGGTGATATTCTCGATGTATGACCAAACGAAGTAGTCCAGCGGGTTCAGATCGGGAAAAGAAGGGTACAACGTCTTAGCACTCCTTCTGAAGCCAATCCTGTGTCTCTTAGAACTTGTGGGCCGCAACCGTCCTGCTGCCACACCCAGGGTCTGCCAATGGCAACCCGATTGTACCACACTCTTCAGCATATACAGGCACACTTAGATGCTCACGTTCAAGCCGATTTCGAAGATGTGAGGTGGCATGATGTGGCCCTCACTTGAAACCATACCAAAGAGCATAATCGTGACCGGAAAGCTTGTTTTCATCGCTCTGGGAACATCCCTGCTATTTTGATGGTGCTGGCAATGGTCCTGTCGTCATAACTTGGATCAGTATAGAGCATGAGTTGTACAGTGGCGCATCCCCGACCTCGCTCGTTGAACATTGTGTCTCTTTCAGACATGGTAGAAGGCTGCTATCGCTCTTGGAATGTGTACACAACTGGCCAGCTAGTGGATGATCTGCAACAATTAAAAGACATTAAAAGAAAACCGATTTGTATCAAATAGAAATGGAATCATATCGTCTTTTTTAGGGCAAGAATTTTATCGTTCCACCTTGTAGTAAATATATTGTTTAACATCCGATATATTTGCTCGTAAATATATGGTTAACACTTCCATATTTGCGTTAGTAACTATAATCTTGACAAGCCCATATTTTTTATGGTAATTTTATGTTGTTATAAAATATGTTGGCTCTCTCAAGGGACAGTATCGTAATACAGTAGAGCCAGCAGGAGTACTAGAAGTACGCAGCACATACGATTACATGCCATACACACTACCGGATAGTTAACTCCACTTACTCTTTATTATATCCTTGTAACCTTTTGGTTAATATGTCTTTCTTACACCTAATCCATGTTTCGGATAGTTAACTCCACTTACTCTTTATTATATCCTTGTAACCTTTTGGTTAATATGTCTTTCTTACACCTAATCCATGTTTCGGATAGTTAACTCCACTTACTCTTTATTATATCCTTGTAACCTTTTGGTTAATATGTCTTTCTTACACCTAATCCATGTTTCGGATAGTTAACTCCACTTACTCTTTATTATATCCTTGTAACCTTTTGGTTAATATGTCTTTCTTACACCTAATCCATGTTTCGGATAGTTAACTCCACTTACTCTTTATTATATCCTTGTAACCTTTTGGTTAATATGTCTTTCTTACACCTAATCCATGTTTCGGATAGTTAACTCCACTTACTCTTTATTATATCCTTGTAACCTTTTGGTTAATATGTCTTTCTTACACCTAATCCATGTTTCGGATAGTTAACTCCACTTACTCTTTATTATATCCTTGTAACCTTTTGGTTAATATGTCTTTCTTACACCTAATCCATGTTTCGGATAGTTAACTCCACTTACTCTTTATTATATCCTTGTAACCTTTTGGTTAATATGTCTTTCTTACACCTAATCCATGTTTCGGATAGTTAACTCCACTTACTCTTTATTATATCCTTGTAACCTTTTGGTTAATATGTCTTTCTTACACCTAATCCATGTTTCGGATAGTTAACTCCACTTACTTTATTATATCCTTGTAACCTTTTGGTTAATATGTCTTTCTTACACCTAATCCATGTTTCGGATAGTTAACTCCACTTACTCTTTATTATATCCTTGTAACCTTTTGGTTAATATGTCTTTCTTACACCTAATCCATGTTTCGGATAGTTAACTCCACTTACTTTATTATATCCTTGTAACCTTTTGGTTAATATGTCTTTCTTACACCTAATCCATGTTTCGGATAGTTAACTCCACTTACTCTTTATTATATCCTTGTAACCTTTTGGTTAATATGTCTTTCTTACACCTAATCCATGTTTCGGATAGTTAACTCCACTTACTTTATTATATCCTTGTAACCTTTTGGTTAATATGTCTTTCTTACACCTAATCCATGTTTCGGATAGTTAACTCCACTTACTTTATTATATCCTTGTAACCTTTTGGTTAATATGTCTTTCTTACACCTAATCCATGTTTCGGATAGTTAACTCCACTTACTCTTTATTATATCCTTGTAACCTTTTGGTTAATATGTCTTTCTTACACCTAATCCATGTTTCGGATAGTTAACTCCACTTACTCTTTATTATATCCTTGTAACCTTTTGGTTAATATGTCTTTCTTACACCTAATCCATGTTTCGGATAGTTAACTCCACTTACTCTTTATTATATCCTTGTAACCTTTTGGTTAATATGTCTTTCTTACACCTAATCCATGTTTCGGATAGTTAACTCCACTTACTCTTTATTATATCCTTGTAACCTTTTGGTTAATATGTCTTTCTTACACCTAATCCATGTTTCGGATAGTTAACTCCACTTACTCTTTATTATATCCTTGTAACCTTTTGGTTAATATGTCTTTCTTACACCTAATCCATGTTTCGGATAGTTAACTCCACTTACTCTTTATTATATCCTTGTAACCTTTTGGTTAATATGTCTTTCTTACACCTAATCCATGTTTCGGATAGTTAACTCCACTTACTCTTTATTATATCCTTGTAACCTTTTGGTTAATATGTCTTTCTTACACCTAATCCATGTTTCGGATAGTTAACTCCACTTACTCTTTATTATATCCTTGTAACCTTTTGGTTAATATGTCTTTCTTACACCTAATCCATGTTTCGGATAGTTAACTCCACTTACTCTTTATTATATCCTTGTAACCTTTTGGTTAATATGTCTTTCTTACACCTAATCCATGTTTCGGATAGTTAACTCCACTTACTCTTTATTATATCCTTGTAACCTTTTGGTTAATATGTCTTTCTTACACCTAATCCATGTTTCGGATAGTTAACTCCACTTACTCTTTATTATATCCTTGTAACCTTTTGGTTAATATGTCTTTCTTACACCTAATCCATGTTTCGGATAGTTAACTCCACTTACTCTTTATTATATCCTTGTAACCTTTTGGTTAATATGTCTTTCTTACACCTAATCCATGTTCCGTGTTTTCTTTCCGTGGTCCCAACATTCGGTCCACATCAATATTGTTGGCAATTCTATATTTTTGATGATCAATATATTGCTGACACTCGAATATTTGTGCTATTAAATCTATTGTACAGTCCTATAGCTAGTAAATATGTTATTGATAATTCTGTACCTATATTCATCTTTATTGTAGAAAATAGCATAGTTTTACTTGTTGTTAATCTCATAGTTTACGATCCAGTATTTCGACTAAGAAATGTGTATCTGTCAATTGCATACTTGTAAATCAATTGGTAACAATCCCCAATTCCTGCTACTAAATGTGTTGTAGACAATCTAATTTATTAGTTGTAAATATATTGTTACAATCGGATAATTTTGCTATAAAATATATCGGTAAGATTAATATATGTTTGCTATGAAATCTGTAGTTGACAACCGCATAATTATGCACCGAATTGACAATCCTATATGTTGGCTAGTAAAGATATTGTTAAAATCCACAATTTTTTGCTAGTTAATATAATGCTGACAATATTATCTTTGATCTAGCAAATGTATAGTTGAAAATCACATAATTTGATATTAAAACTATTTTTGACAATCCGGAATTTCTGCGCGTAAATATATTGTTGAGAATCACATATTTTTGCTAGTAAATGTATTGTTGATAACTGTTCTAGTTGGTTGGTTGGTTGTTTTTGTTTTACGGCATATCAACCCTTTTCGGGTTATTTAATGCCGAATCCAAAGATTTTGAAGAAAATTTTTTTTAATAGAATATATTTGTTGTTTTCACGTCGGTTTCTATTTAACCCATAGTTGGGACCCTAACAGGTACTACCACTCCGAGTTAGAGTGAACCTGGGAGCAATGGTAATTAAAGGGTGGCTCCACACTCCCCAAAGCCCACAAGCTGGGGCCTCCTCACCACTGGATATAGTTTATGGTCATATCCAGGACCCCCATTGAGGGACTTTTACCCTCTGTAGGGGGGGGGGCAGTCGGCGTATTCTAATGCCCCACCGACAGGGTCTAACTGTTCTCGTAAACATATTAGTAACTATCAGATTTTTTTCTGGAAAATGTGTTATTGACATTCGCATACTATTTTCTAGGAAATACACTGTTTACGATCTCATATTTTTCTTGTAAATATATTGTTGACAATCTTATATTTTTACAAGAAAATATATTGTGGACAACGCTATATTTTATGTATTGTGACAATCGTAAATGTTAACCGGTTGTCATATTGATGACAATCTTTTTATTTTTGCTAGTAAACATATTGTTTAAAAGTACTAGTATATGTAGATTTTTACTAGACAATATAATATATTTGCTACTAAATATATTGTTCACAATTTTATTTTTGTGCCAGCAAATATATTGTTGACAATCATACACTTTTGCTATGTAACGTATTATTAAAAAATCTTCATACTTTTGCTAATAATTATATTGTTGATGATTCAATATTTTGCTAATAATTATATTGTTGATTTCAATATTTTGCTAATAATTATATTGTTGATAATTCAATATTTTGCTAATAATTATATTGTTGATAATTCAATATTTTGCTAATAATTATATTGTTGATAATTCAATATTTTGCTAATAATTATATTGTTGATAATTCAATAGTTTGCTAATAATTATATTGTTGATAATTCAATATTTTGCTAATAATTATATTGTTGATAATTCAATATTTTGCTAATAATTATATTGTTGATAATTCAATATTTTGCTAATAATTATATTGTTGATAATTCAATATTTTGCTAATAAGTATATTGTTGATAATTCAATATTTTGCTAATAAGTATATTGTTGATAATTCAATATTTTTGCTAATATATTGTTGATAATTCAAATTTTGATAGTGTTAAGTGAAAATGCTTTAATTTTTCTAGTAAATATATTTGTTATTTTTATATATTTGCTTGCAAAATTAAACACATTGACAATCACATATTTTACAAGTAAATACATTTTTGTTAATCTAATGTTTGCACGTAAATGTATTGTTGACAACTCTGTATTCGTTGTTCTTAATATATTGTTTACTGTCCTATATTTTGACAGTAGATATATTGTTGTTAATCACATATTTATGCTAACATGTGTGATGTTAATAAACTGTTACATCCTTGCTAGTAAGCTTAATGTTAACTAACCAATAGTTGGGCTAATAAATGTCATTTTACAGTCCCATAATTTTGTTTTTGAATGTAATTTTGACTGTCCAATAATCTTTTTAGTAAAGATAATGTTGACGATTCCATTTTATGCTATTTTTATGGGTACTGTCCCATATTTTCTGACAATAAATAGAATACTGACTGTCCTATATGCTTATTTGTTAATGTAATTTATACGTTTGTATATTCATGAATGCAATGTCCACCATGTGTTTACTTAAAAATTTGATGTACTGTTTATAACTTTATGTGCATATGTATATGTATATATACATATATATATATATATATACATATATATATACATATATATATATATATATATATATATATATATATATATATATTAAAAAGTTTGACTCATGTCCAGGTAACCTATATCTAAAATTTACAAGTGTTTAGACCCAAAATTGGCGGAAAGTTTGGTAGAGTCTGCAAAGGTTAACTCTTTCAACTTTGACCTCTTGGAAGCCAAGTTTTCGCCCCAAAACTGATTAAAAGCTTGCTGCATGTCTGAATATCCTTTATGTAAAATTTCAAATGTTTAGACCCAAAATTTGCTTAATAGTTTGCTAGAGACCGAAAAGGTAAAATATTTTAGACTTTGACCCTTTGGCAGCCAAATTGTTGGCCAAAAACTGATTAAAAAGCTTGCCCTATGCCTGAATACACTTTATGTAAAATTCAAATGTTTAGACGACCAAAAATTGGCTGAGTAATTTGGTAGACAGCACAGAGGTCAAATTTTCTTTAACTTTAACCCCAATTTTTACTTATTAATATTTATTGTTTTGGGCTCAAATCAAATTAAAACGTTTGATCCATTACAAGCTACATGCAGCTTAAATTTCAAGTGTTTAGACCTAAAATTGGTGGAGGAGTTGTATAGAGTTTTCAAAGGTCAAATCATTGGACTTTGACCCCTTGACAGCGAAATTTCTGGCCGAAAACCGATTAAAAAGATTTTCCCAAATCTCAATACCCCTTATGTCAAATCTCGAGTCTGTAGACTAAAAATTGACAGAGTAGTTTGGTAGGGAAATGTACACACACAGACAATTTCACTTATACAGGTATATAGATAGATTTCCATTGATACACGTGCACATTAAATGGACGGGTCCTAAAAATATCAACTATTATTTATTGTTTTCATCCTAATTCTTTTATGTTTAAACATTATGACTCTTTTCTAATTGTATATTTGCATCATGGTAAGTAATTCTCTTATTTTTGTCATTACAGATTCTCATCGTCTGCCTCCTGTTATTCTTACCTTACTTGTGGATGGCTTATTTTGGAGACTTACCATCATTACGTCATAAAATTTACAATTCCGTAAAGAAACGAATAAAACTTTTTCAAACCTTGGAAAATACAAGCAATATTGTAAAAACGATATCATTAAAACCGAATGTTAAAATTGAAGCTGAGATAAAACTTAAATCCAACGTAAGCAAAAAATACCTAATTTTTCATTGCATTCGCGGTGTTTGTGGGGGACTTGGAGACAGGCAAGCAGACATTGTTTCAGGGTTTTTATTGGCAAATATAACAAAAAGGAAATTTGGTTTAATTTGGAAAAAACCTTGCAACATTCAACGATACTTACATCCCAACGAAGTACAATGGAACATTTCTAGTAAAGACTACGCCAACCTCTCCAAACAAAGTATTAATATTTTACATCGGAAAGATGCATATATCATAAGAACAGCAAATTTGAACGAGTTGCTCAAGGCCGATATAATACTTTTTAAAACCAACTATATTTTATTTGATCACATAAAACATAATGAAAACCATAAATCACAGCTGAAATGGTTACAAAACGTAACTTATTCACAATATTTCGTCGAAAGTTATTGGAAAATATTCAAACCTAGTGATAGTATTGTAGGAAAATTTGAAGAAATTGTCAAATATTCTAATATTACGAATAGCACCAAATTGATATGTGCTCATGTACGAATAGGCCGTAATCCCTCCATGCCTAAGGATACAAAAAGAAATAGCCCGGCAAGTGTGAAAATTGTTTGGGATTTTCTACATCGATATAATGACACACGTCTTTACAAGGTTTTTGTCGCCACGGATTCGGAAAATGTTCGAAAAGAAGCCCTACAGCTTTTTGCTAATCAGACTGTGATGGACCCGACGGGGAAAATTCTCCACATCGATTTTATTCACAAGGCGTCTCCTAGCGTATGTCAAGGAATGGAAAAGGTATTACTCGACCAGTACGTTTTGATGCACTGTGATGTGTTGGTGCACAGCCGTAGCGGCTTTGGTGAGAACGCAGCTCGCCTAATGAAGAACAAAGGAGAAATATACATCTTCAAGGGAGGCACTATATCACCATCGGACATTGTGTATCGCAAATATGTGTAACATTTTTTCGGACTCGATAAACGCTTCACCAATAAAGAGGTGTACACAATAATCTACATCATAACAGATTATTATGCTTTGTGATTCTAAATTGAATAAAAAATAGGGGTTAGGGCAAACGCAACGAGAAAAACACACGAATGCGTCCCCCAACAACAAGCTACAACTCGTAATTAGAGTTCATAGACACTACACTGTCATGAATCGGCTAAACGAACACATGTACACATAACCGCATAAACATACACTTTTATTAATAAAGATGGCATAACACACACAGAAATTTTCATGCTGATGTATCCATATATGTGTACACGCACCTTTCGCCTGCCATAACAAAACATCTATTAAAATTTCTCTTATAGAAATTTTTTCGTGGCGACAGCCTAAATGAACGCAGGTACATCTTGATTATTGCACGAAAAAGACCAAAAAAATGTACATTTTTCTTTTTGCACGAAAAACTCCGAAACATTTCTTGCACATTCCAAACATACGTACTCCACGAATTCGTTTACTAATTAGCTAAAACTCTCATTGTTCACAAAAATTCTATTCCATTGACTCAAAAAGTTGTTGAATAAATATAATTCATTTTGTGTATATATATATATAGATATTATGATTTTTTGTTGATAATGTTGTATATGCCCCAAGAGAACTGAGAAATTACAAAATTGTGTTGAACTATGACAAATACACAAGGAAAACTAAAATCATGAGAAATACGAAGCAAATTATGAAAAATATACAACAGCTAACCGTGAATTATAAGAGATATACTGCAGATAATTTTCGGATATAAAAAATATGCAGAAATTAATTTAGACAATGAGAAATAACCTCAGATTATAATATAACAGCAAACCTAAAAGCATGAGAAATACACAGCAGATAGTTTCGGTTATGAGAAATAGGCAGCGGGAAATACTCGGTTATGAGAAATACATGCATACATAATATATATATATATATATATATATATATATATATATATATATATATATATATATATATATATATATATATGTGTGTGTGTGTGTGTGTGTGTGTGCGCACACAATTGTTCTTTATAATTCACAAGTAATGAGTCCATATAAGTCGACTCTCTCTTTCTCTCTCTCTCTCTCTCTCTCTCTCTCTCTCTCTCTCTCTTGTAGCAGTGCGGTGTTAGCGATACGGGGCGTTGTAGAGAGGAGGAAGCGGTAATTCGGCTCTCAAACACCACCAATCTCAATTCTAAACTCTAAAAAAAATTGCTGTTCTTTTGCTCTGCACATGATTATATATGTCGAGTAGGGTGAACAGTGTACACTTCCACCATGTTTCAATTGGTCTCCTTAGAATTCCCGTACAAATTGCACTTGCAAGGTTGCGAGCGGTTTATCAGGCCTCCGGGGTCACACCCGTGATCTCAGGTCAGGTGAGCTGTCCACGAGGTGTAAACATTCTCCAAAACATGAATTCTCATTGTTGCACCGGCTCACCAAATATGTTTTCGCTCAACTTTTAAAATAACATTGTTATTGATGGATTAAACAAAGTCATTTAGTATTTTATTCTTTTTTTCAACAGGGATTTTTGCTGTAGACCGGGAACACCATATTTAATAAAGAGTCACCTTTGTACGTTTTCTCTTGTGAATTTTTAGTTTTCTTTACTACTTTTAGGGAGCTCAACCGCCCC